>NW_019211460.1:35336559-35706024 GCF_002443255.2 Varroa destructor | reverse complement strand
TAGATGGCGCTATAGTCGTTTATGACAAGATGGCAGTTCACTAATATTCGTAGCTTATCGTTTGGCTAAGCACGAATCGCTGAGCACAATGACAAAGAGACGTTTTGTTGACTCGGTACAACGGTTAGAGAGCATGACGTTCTCAGTCTAGAAGAGGTGACAGAAGATGCCAAATGACGACAACTATGCCACCAATAATTCAGCAACGAATGCCAATGCAACTTCCATGCCGAAAGTGTTGCCTCAGATGATTTTCTTTACTGGAAATGTCTCGTTCAGTTGTGAATATGTTAGCACCGTTTTGTTGCCAGAACGAGAAGTATCACAGTGATACCGGCACAGCAGTGCTCTAAGGCTAAGCTAATTTTCCGCTTCAGGGCAAAGAATGGCTCAAACTTTACTGAGTGTAGCATTCGTTATATGAGTCATATTTGAGCTCTTTCATAATCGAGCCTGGAAGTGGGCAAACTAATTAATAAAAATAACTAGTAAAAAAAGATGAAATAGCACCTTTTTTTCCACAACGTTAGCGCTAAAGACGTGCGTAAAGTATAATAACCGAGTATCGAGCTGAAAAGCTTTGCTGAGAATTACGATAAGAAACTTTTGTCCACAAACACAATATAATACTGCTATAGGTACTGCGAACCGTATGCAAGCCTCGTCGGAAAAGGGGACGGTTTGGGGTGAAAGCCTTGAGAGCGATTTGATCGTATCCAGAGATGTTTGCTGGCCACAATAAACTGAACCCATTTAAAGCGGTACGTGCTGGACGGAGCTTTTAGCGTTTGTTTCAAGTGAATGTTTTGTTGTTTTTTTCTTTGTCTATAGGGCATCAATTCGAGAACAATAAAAACAGCCATATTTTTGAGTTGTTTCATCACTTTACGTACTGATTCCTGCCATCTCAGGTAATCTAATTGTACGCCCAATTCTCGAACTATTCGTTTTCAGATCTGTCGGTAAAAGCGGAACTCGAGGTCCTTAAAGATGGTTCCTGACCAAGTGGGCCTGATCAACTCAAATTAAAGAGATTGCCACAGAATGATATTGCTAGTAGAAGCAACAGATACAACGAGCTGGCAGCTTAAGCCTAGCACCTTTTTTGTTTGTAAGCCTAACCTTTTTTGTTGAGCACATAAAAAAAAATATGGCACCTAGCATGCTATTACCAAGGGATTTATACCAACGAAGAATACAACTGCGGTGCATATCTGCTATATTTAGAGCTACTTTGGATCCCGGATTATAGATACTGCTTAGCCAAAGGCTTACTGTCTTGGATAATAGGGAATACCGAGCACGGAACCGCAGGACATTATCAGGGTTATTACTGCTTCGACAAATGTTCCTTCCTCTAATTGCCGAACTCCAGCAATAAAATGTACGATAGGCAGAAATAAAGCCATTATGTATGCCGGCCATTCTGTAACCGTAGCATGATTCATCCATATCAATCGCTTAAATTATGCCCTATATATGTAAATATAGAGAGCAAGTTATTACGGTACATTATTACCTTAACTGATAAGGTATTCACTGTCAAAAAAAGATCATTTACCTGTCTAGCCGTTAGGATTTCGACTTTGTGACTGCTGCTGAGAGTACTGCGAATGACTCAGTACTTCATTAGTCGAATTCAGTTAACTTCACAATTAAGCAACCGTTATTCACAGTAGGCCATGAACTGATGGTCGGGTGATATTTACTAATGCTACCGTTATCTTCCTATGGTAGTCAGCCCGAATAACTTTCCGCCTTCGAAATAAACACACAAAAAAACGTAACCCGTTTAGAGATATATATGGTTAAATTGAGCAGGTCGTACCTACATTCTTTAATCACAGTTGTTGTATAATCGATATCACTGCCGGGGTTTGAGCTTTCAACTTCCAGCTTTTTCCACTCAGAGCTTTAGTTGCCCAAATCATTGCGCCGATAATAAGATTATGCAGAAGATAACATCACTATTCAATGCTCATGAATTGTCTGGATTTTTGCTAAAAATACTTGTACTGCTACTTCTGGTTCATTGCTTATACCTCCGCACATATGTAAATCTGAGATATAAAATATAGCTGTTTCACTGGATGGCTTCAGGTTGTTCACGTAATACCTTATGCGTCTTCATCAACTTCCATGAAGCCTACTTCGGCGTCGTTCCAATTTTCCTATTAGTTACCTAATCGTATTTGGTATTCTTTTTTTTTTTTAATATTAAACGCAACTGCGCAAAGTATTATCAGCGAAAAAAGCTTTACTAGAATATTTTTTGTCGGTACACTTAGGACAACCTCAGTTGGACAAACCTTCAGGTTGTCGTGTGAGCCTATACATCCATTGCACTATACGTATATTGTTTACATTGATTTTTACCTTCTTACTAATAGCAACCGATATTGCTAAAGGCCAAGACTCAGTTCCTACATGCATCGGCGACCTATAAAAGTTAACAGCTACGATTGTTGAGTTTCTAGTACGCCAAGTTTTAGAAGACGCTTGTAACGAGTGTTGCGAAGGGGACTGCTTAATGGAAACTAACGCCGATGTGACCATGATGAAGTCGGAATAAATTTACCAGATTCCTGTGATTTTTGCTTGTTTCCATCTTCGTTTACATTATCTCGTCGATAACGAGGTATTGAAGTGATGCCTGCGAATATAAGAACTCTTTCGCCAGTTGATTAGCCCTTTCTTCAACAGTTGGGCTGGCTGCCGAGAAATTTTTCAACATCGACACAAATTTTCGTATTCTTGAGTAGGTTTACTCAATCGGCTTTGCGCATTGCACAAATGCAGCTTTTCGTTCATAGGTTGAATAGCATCATCCTGATTAAGCAGGTGGCAGCGTATTCGATTTTCTAGATCTACGACAAGGCTGCCCGGGCTGCGAAGAGGTAAGACTTCTAATTTTATAATTGTAGGCTTTCGCGAATATGTAACATTACCTGTCTGGTTGACTTTAACCACATTAACGGGAGGAAAATCCAAGCGATCGTGTATCTGGCCATGTCTCGGCCCATCCTACTGCAAATGGCTTACCTAAATTTACTACTGCACACAACCAGAACATTCGTCCTATATGCCAGTAATCCGACCGTTATCGGAATAACTGTCGCTTTTAGAGAAACTGCTTTCCTGTTTTTGGCAAAAAAAAATAGCTGCTTCCTTTGTATTGGTTGATACTCGTTACCCCATATTGAATACGCCCGATTACGTTATTTGGAGGAAATACAATTGCTGGCCCTGTTTTTAATGCATGTTAATTAGTATCTCGCAGAAGTCTTCTATCCAAGTTCTCATTAACTTGATCTTCGAACAGTAACAAGTCTTGAATGTATTGAAATTTAGACGTGGTCTTTTATCGTTGGCGTTCAATTTAATTAATTAACTAATAATAATAATTCAGTTGATCACTGTCCCGCAGCACATCAATATCGTTTATGTGCAGTCGATCCTGTGAAGGATAGGCGCGATATCCTTTCCTAAAACAATCAACTACTGGGAACAAACGCCAACGGTAAGCTTACACAAATCATGTGGTGAACGTTCGCAGTAGGCGTTGCTGCTTGTCATTAGGTGCACTTATTTTTAAATTTTCTCAAGCATTATGATGATAGATGCGTGAGACAAAGCTTCCCTATTTAGAGATATTCGTGAGCAAATTAAACATACAGAAATCATCGCAATAAACAGCATCAATCGTCGTATTTCCTCATATATGCCTTTTACTTGTTTAATAATTTTTGCTCGTTCGATTACTCCGTTTTAGCGCGTCCATATAAACTGTAACCCATGGCTGGCGGCATTATGAGGGCCTGGGAGCGAAGATGTCACAGCTGCGGTTCAACTTTGAAATGTAATCATTCTTCGTTTCATTGTTACTGTTGTTGAGCAGTTTTTCGATGGTTCAACTCCTTGATCCCTCAGCAGTAGTGGTAGAATACAAGTGGCTGTTTAGTGTGTGGTGATTTGGGCCGTTTCTTTAGCTTGTAGGTCCACTCCTTTGTACGTCGCCCCTGATTAGACTTCTGTTTGGCCGTCACTCAACCTTTCCGCCTGCTCTTTCTCCCAGCTTTTTTCACCCTAAACCCCAATCAACCTCCGACTGATTGCTGTTCGTTGTTCGAAACTTAACCGCCACCGCTACCGACGGCCCTGTCTCAGCCTCAGCTAATGCTGCCTCGAAAAGCGGCTGGCATCGCGGTAGCTGCAGTAGTGCCAGCAGTAGCAAAAGCGTCAACGGAAAAAGGCTACAGAAGAGCAGATAGAAATTGTGCGGAAAAGAAGACGGCGTATAGGAATGAACAGGTAGAGCGGCGGCAATGCCAGAAGCTGTTTTGCCGCTACGCAACATAATGTACATCCATCTGCTTTTTCACTTCAATTTGATTCAAAATTCAAAAGAAGTTTGGATGGAATCCCTTTAAAGGCTTTTAAAGAGGAAGCCTAAACGAGTTCAAGTGAAGATAATTGGAAGCCACGCAACAAACTGCAACCTTCAACGCACCTGCCTTTTATTGGAATACCGTCCTCATGAACATGCCGCCATGTTGGTGTTTTTAACCATATATATTGTATAATACATGCTCTGAAAAAAATTACGAAAGTCATTGCTCGTCGAGGGACTAATATTGACGTTAGCTCCAGCGATACGAGGCTATTGCAGTGGTCGTTGCTTCGGCCGCGGTGTATGAGGTAGATCCCTTAAAGGTTCGTTTAAGGTTGTCGAAGTAACTTTTTGGGGCTCTTGCACGATAAACATCTCATCAACGAACGAGTACTGTTGTGCCGTAGGCCTGTTCTTTTCAAGCCTAAATTAGTGTTTGGGAGTTAGTTATCTAACCTTGTGATTGCGCTCGTGTACACTGTCTAAGGCCTAGCCGTGACAAATTTTAATTATTTCTCCAGATGTTGATTATATTTTTCTCTTATTACTTTTCCTCTTTATTTATTGGAGTTATCAAGTAGATTTTTTATATACGTAATTTATACTCGTTATACTTAACTTCCTGCTCCGCCAGGAATAGAATTGCTTGGATTGTTGAATTCTATGGACGGATGGATGCCACTGGATAGCGCAATCAGCGCGTCTCGTAATCTTGTAAACATTGACTGTGTGCCGAAGCGACCTGTATACTTAGCCGGCAATATAGTAAGTATAGATTCAAGTTAATTACAGAAAGTTGTGCCTAGCCATGCTGTGACGATTAATTGCAATCATATAGCTAGTATCTATCTATTCCTGCGTCTGCTCTAGTACAAAATATAAATGTCCTTTTATGATTTTTAATCCTCATTATTGGGCCAATAGCCCAGTATTTGCCACCGAAAGGGTATCGCGAGTGAGTCACATCAAATGAGCTGTTCTAATGGTTCCTACTTGATAAATGTTTCCACCAGTAATTGAGGCAGCTTTGTTATCACTATGATTTTTTATCTTAAAGATGTCTGATTGTCCAGAAAATCGGTTCTCATAGCAGTCATTCCCCTTTGAGGAATAGCCAGTAATTTCTTTTTTCCATTGTGGTGCCGGCTCTGCTGTTGCATTTAGGCCGGTATTACATTTTCCCTTTTACATTTTTTATCCCTGACAACCTTACAAATGGGTCGATAATGATTTGTCTTGCTCATTTTTCTTTTTTCATAATGTACATATATACAGATTAGGTCGCCGGATCGATATTCAGAGCTGATAATGGTATTTGGGCATGTCACTACTTGGAGATGGAGAGCGAAAGAACTTGTCAGCGAATTATTTTAACAACTGTGCCTGTCTCAGCTCTTATACACGCGCTCTCTGTCGTTTACTTAACTTTCTCTCGAGGTACTTAACCTTCTAACGAGGTCGATGGATAATGTGTTACTATCTAGTAATGTTTCAAATTTTAGTTTCAGTTCTGCAATTAATACTTATATCAAGCTGTTAAGACAGTTTATCAGAATCTGCCTGCGTTTTGATCATCCATATTTTATAGTACTTTCTATATCTCTTAAAAAGCTAAGGGGTGAGACTTCGCTAAACGGAGCCCTAATTGAGTTCTTCAGTGATTTCAGTTACGTGTTGCCCTACGAGTTGTCATTGCCTTAAATATATGTATACACACCACAGGTGACCCTGTCTTGACATACGTTTCGTAGATATATATATCATAATGATAGATATAATAGTTTTATTTAGTAGAGTTTTTGATATGTCTAGTATGTAAGCGATTGCTATAGAAACAGCTGGTTTGTCACTTAGGGCAAGGCGATAAGATCTGCTTAATTCATTGAAGACTATTTGCACCATATAAAATGTACCCGGGCATGCCGTTAGGCAATAAAAACGTACTACGGCGTATGCGCTCAGGCGAAATAGCGACATATTGCAAATCGGTTGTTTATTCCTAATACGAATATATCGCGAGCACGGAAGAACAAGTTTAGGATTTGAACACGACTGCTTCGTTACTGAACGCAATTTACATATAGCCTTAGTTTAGATGTATCAAACTTGTAGCTTCTGAAGATATGGTATAGTTCTAGGTTCAGACTTATAATCGTAACCCATGCTATATTCTATATATCACGCTTGAGATATGTAGTAGATCGCTAAATTAGTCACACTAATGGTGACCTTAATTTTACGATTTTGCTAAATAGATCCTATAAAAGTTACTTAACACTCACACTAGCTTGTACGTATTCTTCAGCGTTGACTGGTAGATCGCTTTTTTTTTTCAAATACTTTCTGTTTACACTGTTCCTTTCGTGTGTGCTTAGCGCAGCTTACTATTGAAAAGCTCCTGGCGTCTTCTATTAGTTTGTATGGTCCGTCCTGAACAGGGGAGGCTAAGTCCCGGAAAGGGTCGTCTCGGAGAGACGAGCTTCGTTAAGCTCCATGTGAAGTAGTTGAAGTAATTTGTGCCATCTATGGAAAAAAATTTTATCTCGGAAAGACCAGCTGCTTATAAAATTTCGAAGCGGCTGTTGATAAATCTTTGTGGCGTGGGCAGATGTTCAGATTTAAAGAAGATTGTCTCAAGATGCTAAATGACTAGTGAATTGGCTGAAAGGTTGTACTATTGCCTGGCGACAACGAGGACTCGGTTACACTCAATAGGGTACTCATAAAAACACTAATGCTGGCTACCCCACGCACCGACTGAATGTCGACGACCAAAGGACAGACCAGCTGTCGCTATACAAAATCTTGTCGAGGATAGTTTATGTGAACTATCAACTGATTAACTTAACGTTAAACTGATTTCTTCACAGATTTGTCACCAAGAAAAAATAATTGTTCGCTATTGCACAGCTCAGAATCGAAGAGGATCTCCGCCCAAAAAGGATTACAGTATTCGAGTGAGAATATCTATTACTGGCAACTATTTAAGAAAAATTTGTGAATTTGATGAAAATATAACAACTGTTTAACCCAATATTTAATTGATACGGATATGATCCTTTCCTTCTAAAAAGCCGCTTGCGCTAATCTTCTACACCGAAAGGAAGCTTCCTCCAAGAAGCTTCTATACCGCAATAAGCGAATGATGGAGGAGAAAGTCCAGAGGAACTGTTTAGTTCACAGTGTGCTGAAACGTAGTGGACAGTGAAAATAAGCGTTACCACAAGTACGCGAGTAGGAATTAGTAAGAAAAAATTAAATAAGTGATAAATTTGTACTACGACATTAGTGCACACAGAAAGATAATTCCCGTGATTTTTTCTAAAATATAAAGGCACTACATTGAATTTTGCTGTTCCAAAACGTTGAGCAATTATCTTGTTTTTTTTAACTGCAACAG
This sequence comes from Varroa destructor, assembly GCF_002443255.2. Lineage (NCBI taxonomy): Eukaryota > Metazoa > Arthropoda > Arachnida > Mesostigmata > Varroidae > Varroa > Varroa destructor. The sequence continues at coordinate 35,698,234 of NW_019211460.1, read as the reverse complement.
TATTGTCCGACAGCATTCACTACCCTCTGCCTTTCAACGGTAACAGACCATCTGGAGATCTGCTTTTCATAAACAAGCTGACAGCCTCTTTGCATTGATTTGATTATCCGAATAGCGTTCCTTAGAAACTGAGAAATATATGTAAAAAAACTTCACAGGAAAGAACTAAGAAAGGCTCTCGCGGGAGGGAAGCTTATCATTGATTACCTTCACTGAATGAACAATTCGGGAGTGTCTTCAGATGCAAGTAATCCCGCACATCGAACAACTCGAAACGTACCAAGTTTATTCCAGCTGACATTATCGCCTACAGCTGCAGATGGCGGGTCGTACACCAAATAAATTTGAAGTACCACAGCTAATATAAAATAGGAATTTTTGTTCATCAAAATGAACGTTCATCTATCGATGTTCAGAAGTCTTTTTACAAGGGCATCTTTTGATAAATCGAGACCCTTTGTGCGCGAAAAGTAGAATAGAATATGTCAGGCACTTCAAACAGGACATGAACGGCCGCGCACTACTCACACTGCGCCAGCTTGCAAGCATACGCTGTAACAAAAGAGCGTTTTCGTTTGCGGCCTGAATAAACGTGAATACTAGTCGAAGAATGAGCCTGGCGGCAAAGAGTTGGCTTGATGGCTAATATTATTATATAATGAAGACCCACGACTGACCTTATCAAGGAAGAGAAATTAACCAGCTAAAAATGCAATTTTTTCTAATACGAATAATGCAAAATTCTATAGTGTATTCTAATGCGTTTTGAGTACACCCCGCCTTTACACAGAAAACCAACCGGCGATTATATACATCGAATAATACGTGTGTCCACAAAGGTTCTACTTGATAATGGGTGATTGGTTTATTTTATCAAATAGAGCTTTCGGAAGTCTAACAGGATCGCGGTGATTTTACTGTCGTTGAGCTACCGCTGCAGATCTTTCACAAGACGTTACCGCACGCCTATATTGCATACACGGTTTATCTGTGCGTCAACTATGCCCAATAAGAGCCTTATATAAAGTAGCTCAAAAATAGTAAATGCCGTTTTTCGTAGGTAGTAATAGGCAATCGTATGTCAAAGATAAGCTAATTTGTGGTAGACTGTGTCGTTGACAAGACGATCATAATTCGAGCATGATTTTAGGAGGACGTAGATATTGACTGATTGCTACACTGGACTAGAACAAGGATTGCAATAAACAGGGGGTAGTGCTAGCGATAGTAGTGGAAAATGAGTTTCCTTTTGCGAGGTCGTATCGACATTCGATTGCAGATCATGACGAAATTGACACTTCCTCTTTGGAAAGATGGGGTAGTTGCTCTTCTACAACCCATCGGCTGCTTCTGCAAGCAGGGACGCGAACGGGAACGGGAACGTGGATACGAAAGGTTCATCCTCTTCCAGGCACAGAGACGTCGTCGACAGATCGACCGATTCCACTTACCAAAGAACGGGTAGTGGCAATACAAGTCAATCCGTTCGGTAATAACAGGTTCGTAGCTGAAGAATGCTGTTTGACGACGGGGAACGATTTGACTTTTGAGATGATTGCACACTTCGCAGTAGAAACGCAGTAAAATCAGACCAACACATCTTCAAGACAACTGCTCAAGATGGCAATAAACGAATTTAAATCGAGTCACTTTTTATGCCCATACGACGATCGTGACTTTGGCAATTTTGATCAAATTCCAAGGTCATAGCCCATCATACAATGGCACATACACGCAGACCGATGAGTCATCGCCGTACCGCAAAGTCCAATGGGCTTTTCACCCTCCTCCTCCTCCTCCTCCTCCTCCTCCTCCTCGCTAACTTTAGATGGCGCTATAGTCGTTTATGACAAGATGGCAGTTCACTAATATTCGTAGCTTATCGTTTGGCTAAGCACGAATCGCTGAGCACAATGACAAAGAGACGTTTTGTTGACTCGGTACAACGGTTAGAGAGCATGACGTTCTCAGTCTAGAAGAGGTGACAGAAGATGCCAAATGACGACAACTATGCCACCAATAATTCAGCAACGAATGCCAATGCAACTTCCATGCCGAAAGTGTTGCCTCAGATGATTTTCTTTACTGGAAATGTCTCGTTCAGTTGTGAATATGTTAGCACCGTTTTGTTGCCAGAACGAGAAGTATCACAGTGATACCGGCACAGCAGTGCTCTAAGGCTAAGCTAATTTTCCGCTTCAGGGCAAAGAATGGCTCAAACTTTACTGAGTGTAGCATTCGTTATATGAGTCATATTTGAGCTCTTTCATAATCGAGCCTGGAAGTGGGCAAACTAATTAATAAAAATAACTAGTAAAAAAAGATGAAATAGCACCTTTTTTTCCACAACGTTAGCGCTAAAGACGTGCGTAAAGTATAATAACCGAGTATCGAGCTGAAAAGCTTTGCTGAGAATTACGATAAGAAACTTTTGTCCACAAACACAATATAATACTGCTATAGGTACTGCGAACCGTATGCAAGCCTCGTCGGAAAAGGGGACGGTTTGGGGTGAAAGCCTTGAGAGCGATTTGATCGTATCCAGAGATGTTTGCTGGCCACAATAAACTGAACCCATTTAAAGCGGTACGTGCTGGACGGAGCTTTTAGCGTTTGTTTCAAGTGAATGTTTTGTTGTTTTTTTCTTTGTCTATAGGGCATCAATTCGAGAACAATAAAAACAGCCATATTTTTGAGTTGTTTCATCACTTTACGTACTGATTCCTGCCATCTCAGGTAATCTAATTGTACGCCCAATTCTCGAACTATTCGTTTTCAGATCTGTCGGTAAAAGCGGAACTCGAGGTCCTTAAAGATGGTTCCTGACCAAGTGGGCCTGATCAACTCAAATTAAAGAGATTGCCACAGAATGATATTGCTAGTAGAAGCAACAGATACAACGAGCTGGCAGCTTAAGCCTAGCACCTTTTTTGTTTGTAAGCCTAACCTTTTTTGTTGAGCACATAAAAAAAAATATGGCACCTAGCATGCTATTACCAAGGGATTTATACCAACGAAGAATACAACTGCGGTGCATATCTGCTATATTTAGAGCTACTTTGGATCCCGGATTATAGATACTGCTTAGCCAAAGGCTTACTGTCTTGGATAATAGGGAATACCGAGCACGGAACCGCAGGACATTATCAGGGTTATTACTGCTTCGACAAATGTTCCTTCCTCTAATTGCCGAACTCCAGCAATAAAATGTACGATAGGCAGAAATAAAGCCATTATGTATGCCGGCCATTCTGTAACCGTAGCATGATTCATCCATATCAATCGCTTAAATTATGCCCTATATATGTAAATATAGAGAGCAAGTTATTACGGTACATTATTACCTTAACTGATAAGGTATTCACTGTCAAAAAAAGATCATTTACCTGTCTAGCCGTTAGGATTTCGACTTTGTGACTGCTGCTGAGAGTACTGCGAATGACTCAGTACTTCATTAGTCGAATTCAGTTAACTTCACAATTAAGCAACCGTTATTCACAGTAGGCCATGAACTGATGGTCGGGTGATATTTACTAATGCTACCGTTATCTTCCTATGGTAGTCAGCCCGAATAACTTTCCGCCTTCGAAATAAACACACAAAAAAACGTAACCCGTTTAGAGATATATATGGTTAAATTGAGCAGGTCGTACCTACATTCTTTAATCACAGTTGTTGTATAATCGATATCACTGCCGGGGTTTGAGCTTTCAACTTCCAGCTTTTTCCACTCAGAGCTTTAGTTGCCCAAATCATTGCGCCGATAATAAGATTATGCAGAAGATAACATCACTATTCAATGCTCATGAATTGTCTGGATTTTTGCTAAAAATACTTGTACTGCTACTTCTGGTTCATTGCTTATACCTCCGCACATATGTAAATCTGAGATATAAAATATAGCTGTTTCACTGGATGGCTTCAGGTTGTTCACGTAATACCTTATGCGTCTTCATCAACTTCCATGAAGCCTACTTCGGCGTCGTTCCAATTTTCCTATTAGTTACCTAATCGTATTTGGTATTCTTTTTTTTTTTTAATATTAAACGCAACTGCGCAAAGTATTATCAGCGAAAAAAGCTTTACTAGAATATTTTTTGTCGGTACACTTAGGACAACCTCAGTTGGACAAACCTTCAGGTTGTCGTGTGAGCCTATACATCCATTGCACTATACGTATATTGTTTACATTGATTTTTACCTTCTTACTAATAGCAACCGATATTGCTAAAGGCCAAGACTCAGTTCCTACATGCATCGGCGACCTATAAAAGTTAACAGCTACGATTGTTGAGTTTCTAGTACGCCAAGTTTTAGAAGACGCTTGTAACGAGTGTTGCGAAGGGGACTGCTTAATGGAAACTAACGCCGATGTGACCATGATGAAGTCGGAATAAATTTACCAGATTCCTGTGATTTTTGCTTGTTTCCATCTTCGTTTACATTATCTCGTCGATAACGAGGTATTGAAGTGATGCCTGCGAATATAAGAACTCTTTCGCCAGTTGATTAGCCCTTTCTTCAACAGTTGGGCTGGCTGCCGAGAAATTTTTCAACATCGACACAAATTTTCGTATTCTTGAGTAGGTTTACTCAATCGGCTTTGCGCATTGCACAAATGCAGCTTTTCGTTCATAGGTTGAATAGCATCATCCTGATTAAGCAGGTGGCAGCGTATTCGATTTTCTAGATCTACGACAAGGCTGCCCGGGCTGCGAAGAGGTAAGACTTCTAATTTTATAATTGTAGGCTTTCGCGAATATGTAACATTACCTGTCTGGTTGACTTTAACCACATTAACGGGAGGAAAATCCAAGCGATCGTGTATCTGGCCATGTCTCGGCCCATCCTACTGCAAATGGCTTACCTAAATTTACTACTGCACACAACCAGAACATTCGTCCTATATGCCAGTAATCCGACCGTTATCGGAATAACTGTCGCTTTTAGAGAAACTGCTTTCCTGTTTTTGGCAAAAAAAAATAGCTGCTTCCTTTGTATTGGTTGATACTCGTTACCCCATATTGAATACGCCCGATTACGTTATTTGGAGGAAATACAATTGCTGGCCCTGTTTTTAATGCATGTTAATTAGTATCTCGCAGAAGTCTTCTATCCAAGTTCTCATTAACTTGATCTTCGAACAGTAACAAGTCTTGAATGTATTGAAATTTAGACGTGGTCTTTTATCGTTGGCGTTCAATTTAATTAATTAACTAATAATAATAATTCAGTTGATCACTGTCCCGCAGCACATCAATATCGTTTATGTGCAGTCGATCCTGTGAAGGATAGGCGCGATATCCTTTCCTAAAACAATCAACTACTGGGAACAAACGCCAACGGTAAGCTTACACAAATCATGTGGTGAACGTTCGCAGTAGGCGTTGCTGCTTGTCATTAGGTGCACTTATTTTTAAATTTTCTCAAGCATTATGATGATAGATGCGTGAGACAAAGCTTCCCTATTTAGAGATATTCGTGAGCAAATTAAACATACAGAAATCATCGCAATAAACAGCATCAATCGTCGTATTTCCTCATATATGCCTTTTACTTGTTTAATAATTTTTGCTCGTTCGATTACTCCGTTTTAGCGCGTCCATATAAACTGTAACCCATGGCTGGCGGCATTATGAGGGCCTGGGAGCGAAGATGTCACAGCTGCGGTTCAACTTTGAAATGTAATCATTCTTCGTTTCATTGTTACTGTTGTTGAGCAGTTTTTCGATGGTTCAACTCCTTGATCCCTCAGCAGTAGTGGTAGAATACAAGTGGCTGTTTAGTGTGTGGTGATTTGGGCCGTTTCTTTAGCTTGTAGGTCCACTCCTTTGTACGTCGCCCCTGATTAGACTTCTGTTTGGCCGTCACTCAACCTTTCCGCCTGCTCTTTCTCCCAGCTTTTTTCACCCTAAACCCCAATCAACCTCCGACTGATTGCTGTTCGTTGTTCGAAACTTAACCGCCACCGCTACCGACGGCCCTGTCTCAGCCTCAGCTAATGCTGCCTCGAAAAGCGGCTGGCATCGCGGTAGCTGCAGTAGTGCCAGCAGTAGCAAAAGCGTCAACGGAAAAAGGCTACAGAAGAGCAGATAGAAATTGTGCGGAAAAGAAGACGGCGTATAGGAATGAACAGGTAGAGCGGCGGCAATGCCAGAAGCTGTTTTGCCGCTACGCAACATAATGTACATCCATCTGCTTTTTCACTTCAATTTGATTCAAAATTCAAAAGAAGTTTGGATGGAATCCCTTTAAAGGCTTTTAAAGAGGAAGCCTAAACGAGTTCAAGTGAAGATAATTGGAAGCCACGCAACAAACTGCAACCTTCAACGCACCTGCCTTTTATTGGAATACCGTCCTCATGAACATGCCGCCATGTTGGTGTTTTTAACCATATATATTGTATAATACATGCTCTGAAAAAAATTACGAAAGTCATTGCTCGTCGAGGGACTAATATTGACGTTAGCTCCAGCGATACGAGGCTATTGCAGTGGTCGTTGCTTCGGCCGCGGTGTATGAGGTAGATCCCTTAAAGGTTCGTTTAAGGTTGTCGAAGTAACTTTTTGGGGCTCTTGCACGATAAACATCTCATCAACGAACGAGTACTGTTGTGCCGTAGGCCTGTTCTTTTCAAGCCTAAATTAGTGTTTGGGAGTTAGTTATCTAACCTTGTGATTGCGCTCGTGTACACTGTCTAAGGCCTAGCCGTGACAAATTTTAATTATTTCTCCAGATGTTGATTATATTTTTCTCTTATTACTTTTCCTCTTTATTTATTGGAGTTATCAAGTAGATTTTTTATATACGTAATTTATACTCGTTATACTTAACTTCCTGCTCCGCCAGGAATAGAATTGCTTGGATTGTTGAATTCTATGGACGGATGGATGCCACTGGATAGCGCAATCAGCGCGTCTCGTAATCTTGTAAACATTGACTGTGTGCCGAAGCGACCTGTATACTTAGCCGGCAATATAGTAAGTATAGATTCAAGTTAATTACAGAAAGTTGTGCCTAGCCATGCTGTGACGATTAATTGCAATCATATAGCTAGTATCTATCTATTCCTGCGTCTGCTCTAGTACAAAATATAAATGTCCTTTTATGATTTTTAATCCTCATTATTGGGCCAATAGCCCAGTATTTGCCACCGAAAGGGTATCGCGAGTGAGTCACATCAAATGAGCTGTTCTAATGGTTCCTACTTGATAAATGTTTCCACCAGTAATTGAGGCAGCTTTGTTATCACTATGATTTTTTATCTTAAAGATGTCTGATTGTCCAGAAAATCGGTTCTCATAGCAGTCATTCCCCTTTGAGGAATAGCCAGTAATTTCTTTTTTCCATTGTGGTGCCGGCTCTGCTGTTGCATTTAGGCCGGTATTACATTTTCCCTTTTACATTTTTTATCCCTGACAACCTTACAAATGGGTCGATAATGATTTGTCTTGCTCATTTTTCTTTTTTCATAATGTACATATATACAGATTAGGTCGCCGGATCGATATTCAGAGCTGATAATGGTATTTGGGCATGTCACTACTTGGAGATGGAGAGCGAAAGAACTTGTCAGCGAATTATTTTAACAACTGTGCCTGTCTCAGCTCTTATACACGCGCTCTCTGTCGTTTACTTAACTTTCTCTCGAGGTACTTAACCTTCTAACGAGGTCGATGGATAATGTGTTACTATCTAGTAATGTTTCAAATTTTAGTTTCAGTTCTGCAATTAATACTTATATCAAGCTGTTAAGACAGTTTATCAGAATCTGCCTGCGTTTTGATCATCCATATTTTATAGTACTTTCTATATCTCTTAAAAAGCTAAGGGGTGAGACTTCGCTAAACGGAGCCCTAATTGAGTTCTTCAGTGATTTCAGTTACGTGTTGCCCTACGAGTTGTCATTGCCTTAAATATATGTATACACACCACAGGTGACCCTGTCTTGACATACGTTTCGTAGATATATATATCATAATGATAGATATAATAGTTTTATTTAGTAGAGTTTTTGATATGTCTAGTATGTAAGCGATTGCTATAGAAACAGCTGGTTTGTCACTTAGGGCAAGGCGATAAGATCTGCTTAATTCATTGAAGACTATTTGCACCATATAAAATGTACCCGGGCATGCCGTTAGGCAATAAAAACGTACTACGGCGTATGCGCTCAGGCGAAATAGCGACATATTGCAAATCGGTTGTTTATTCCTAATACGAATATATCGCGAGCACGGAAGAACAAGTTTAGGATTTGAACACGACTGCTTCGTTACTGAACGCAATTTACATATAGCCTTAGTTTAGATGTATCAAACTTGTAGCTTCTGAAGATATGGTATAGTTCTAGGTTCAGACTTATAATCGTAACCCATGCTATATTCTATATATCACGCTTGAGATATGTAGTAGATCGCTAAATTAGTCACACTAATGGTGACCTTAATTTTACGATTTTGCTAAATAGATCCTATAAAAGTTACTTAACACTCACACTAGCTTGTACGTATTCTTCAGCGTTGACTGGTAGATCGCTTTTTTTTTTCAAATACTTTCTGTTTACACTGTTCCTTTCGTGTGTGCTTAGCGCAGCTTACTATTGAAAAGCTCCTGGCGTCTTCTATTAGTTTGTATGGTCCGTCCTGAACAGGGGAGGCTAAGTCCCGGAAAGGGTCGTCTCGGAGAGACGAGCTTCGTTAAGCTCCATGTGAAGTAGTTGAAGTAATTTGTGCCATCTATGGAAAAAAATTTTATCTCGGAAAGACCAGCTGCTTATAAAATTTCGAAGCGGCTGTTGATAAATCTTTGTGGCGTGGGCAGATGTTCAGATTTAAAGAAGATTGTCTCAAGATGCTAAATGACTAGTGAATTGGCTGAAAGGTTGTACTATTGCCTGGCGACAACGAGGACTCGGTTACACTCAATAGGGTACTCATAAAAACACTAATGCTGGCTACCCCACGCACCGACTGAATGTCGACGACCAAAGGACAGACCAGCTGTCGCTATACAAAATCTTGTCGAGGATAGTTTATGTGAACTATCAACTGATTAACTTAACGTTAAACTGATTTCTTCACAGATTTGTCACCAAGAAAAAATAATTGTTCGCTATTGCACAGCTCAGAATCGAAGAGGATCTCCGCCCAAAAAGGATTACAGTATTCGAGTGAGAATATCTATTACTGGCAACTATTTAAGAAAAATTTGTGAATTTGATGAAAATATAACAACTGTTTAACCCAATATTTAATTGATACGGATATGATCCTTTCCTTCTAAAAAGCCGCTTGCGCTAATCTTCTACACCGAAAGGAAGCTTCCTCCAAGAAGCTTCTATACCGCAATAAGCGAATGATGGAGGAGAAAGTCCAGAGGAACTGTTTAGTTCACAGTGTGCTGAAACGTAGTGGACAGTGAAAATAAGCGTTACCACAAGTACGCGAGTAGGAATTAGTAAGAAAAAATTAAATAAGTGATAAATTTGTACTACGACATTAGTGCACACAGAAAGATAATTCCCGTGATTTTTTCTAAAATATAAAGGCACTACATTGAATTTTGCTGTTCCAAAACGTTGAGCAATTATCTTGTTTTTTTTAACTGCAACAGTATTGTCCGACAGCATTCACTACCCTCTGCCTTTCAACGGTAACAGACCATCTGGAGATCTGCTTTTCATAAACAAGCTGACAGCCTCTTTGCATTGATTTGATTATCCGAATAGCGTTCCTTAGAAACTGAGAAATATATGTAAAAAAACTTCACAGGAAAGAACTAAGAAAGGCTCTCGCGGGAGGGAAGCTTATCATTGATTACCTTCACTGAATGAACAATTCGGGAGTGTCTTCAGATGCAAGTAATCCCGCACATCGAACAACTCGAAACGTACCAAGTTTATTCCAGCTGACATTATCGCCTACAGCTGCAGATGGCGGGTCGTACACCAAATAAATTTGAAGTACCACAGCTAATATAAAATAGGAATTTTTGTTCATCAAAATGAACGTTCATCTATCGATGTTCAGAAGTCTTTTTACAAGGGCATCTTTTGATAAATCGAGACCCTTTGTGCGCGAAAAGTAGAATAGAATATGTCAGGCACTTCAAACAGGACATGAACGGCCGCGCACTACTCACACTGCGCCAGCTTGCAAGCATACGCTGTAACAAAAGAGCGTTTTCGTTTGCGGCCTGAATAAACGTGAATACTAGTCGAAGAATGAGCCTGGCGGCAAAGAGTTGGCTTGATGGCTAATATTATTATATAATGAAGACCCACGACTGACCTTATCAAGGAAGAGAAATTAACCAGCTAAAAATGCAATTTTTTCTAATACGAATAATGCAAAATTCTATAGTGTATTCTAATGCGTTTTGAGTACACCCCGCCTTTACACAGAAAACCAACCGGCGATTATATACATCGAATAATACGTGTGTCCACAAAGGTTCTACTTGATAATGGGTGATTGGTTTATTTTATCAAATAGAGCTTTCGGAAGTCTAACAGGATCGCGGTGATTTTACTGTCGTTGAGCTACCGCTGCAGATCTTTCACAAGACGTTACCGCACGCCTATATTGCATACACGGTTTATCTGTGCGTCAACTATGCCCAATAAGAGCCTTATATAAAGTAGCTCAAAAATAGTAAATGCCGTTTTTCGTAGGTAGTAATAGGCAATCGTATGTCAAAGATAAGCTAATTTGTGGTAGACTGTGTCGTTGACAAGACGATCATAATTCGAGCATGATTTTAGGAGGACGTAGATATTGACTGATTGCTACACTGGACTAGAACAAGGATTGCAATAAACAGGGGGTAGTGCTAGCGATAGTAGTGGAAAATGAGTTTCCTTTTGCGAGGTCGTATCGACATTCGATTGCAGATCATGACGAAATTGACACTTCCTCTTTGGAAAGATGGGGTAGTTGCTCTTCTACAACCCATCGGCTGCTTCTGCAAGCAGGGACGCGAACGGGAACGGGAACGTGGATACGAAAGGTTCATCCTCTTCCAGGCACAGAGACGTCGTCGACAGATCGACCGATTCCACTTACCAAAGAACGGGTAGTGGCAATACAAGTCAATCCGTTCGGTAATAACAGGTTCGTAGCTGAAGAATGCTGTTTGACGACGGGGAACGATTTGACTTTTGAGATGATTGCACACTTCGCAGTAGAAACGCAGTAAAATCAGACCAACACATCTTCAAGACATAGTAGGTTAACTCCCTTTCAGCTCCTACTATAACGATTAACGTATAGTAACGTATATAATAGTATAGCTATAGACAACTACGGTGGGTTTAGTTTTTCTTTGGCTAGCCAAGTTGCCGTACAAGAGTCAGGAACGCTCTAAACTACATGCATTTGATGCGACGGACTCTAAACGGTAGTGGAAATATGCGATTTTAGAATATCTCGTATCGGATGGTGTCCTAAAAGTACACTTATACACTATTTAACGAATGATCATTTTTTCAGGGTTTAGTTACTTGGCAATAAGAAGTGGATTAAGATTAACAAAATAAATGTATCTTAAAACCCTCTTGAAACATGTAGCAGCTATATAAAGATAATATTGCGGGATGTTTGAGATAACTTACAATTTGTTGTGTAGAAAAGAAGTTTTAATAGGCGAACTTTGGTGAAAATGTGCCACAATACCAAATTAAATGTTTTGTTGAACTTTATGAATTAAAAGCTTACCGCTGACAACTGAACAGAATGCTAGCCGTTTTGAAAAGCTGCAATAGAAGGGAGGTATGTGGATATTTCAAACTACGTGCATACGATGATGATGATTCTACAGTCGATCTTTAGACGTACGTAAAGTACGTCTAAAGATCGACTGTAGAATACGATTCGTACTAATTTAACATATCGAGAGACTATAAAAGTCACACAATCACCGAGGCATATCAGTAGACATGGCAGCGAATCACTGAAAAGATTTATTAGGTTGCAACAGTAATAAGAACAGCTTTTCAGCTACCGAAAAAAACGCGAAGTTTCAGTCAAATTCTTGCAATAATTATTATTAGGCATTAGCCGTTACTCTTCATCATTAACTGATGGTTGGAAGAAGTGGTAATACGTCATCATAGGATTTAGAGAGTATAGCGGGTGCAGAAAAAAGCTCCGACTTATGGTGTCCTTTCATGCTGGCAGCTTCATCAGTCTTTGCTATGACTGGCCTGCGGGGCACTGTCGTGGTAAAGGGTGCCTTTGCATTATCAATCGGGCCTTTTGTGCTGCAGAGCCCACTCAATGAATGCAACTGGTCTATATGCAGATCTCTATCTACCTTCTTGTGCTTATCAACCATTTCCCACTATATAAGACCCTTCCAGTCCCACCAAACGCAAATCATTGTTTTACGAGATACGCTCAAGTCCAGAGATCTGACTTAACATTAGGCTTAAACGTGGTCCCCAAAGCTATCCATTCTATTCTCTGCTTCGTATCGAAGGTCCTTCTATTCATACGTGACGTAATTCTACATAGAAACCTGTCATAGCGATTGCGTATTTTCTAGGTCTTGAGAGACAACGAGAAGTCTTTATTAGCACCCCTCATTGAGTTAATAAAGTAGCCAGGCTTTTTTTAAAAAATTGTATAAATTTAAGGTGCTTCTTAATAGTTACGTAATCGCAGTTCGTCTTTTCGGCCAAATAACAGTCTTTGCGGTCTTTTGCAGTCGTCTTTGCTTAGATGTGCCTTTAGACAGTCCTTACATATTTTCAATAACGACCGATGCAGGGCGTATCTTCGAGCTCCAGCGTCTTTATAGAATTTTGCAGGTCACATTTAAGCAGTTTTCCTAGACATCGGGCTTACATTATACAGGGTAAAAATATTCGGAGTTACTTCGGCAGGTTTTCGACTTGATAAGAGGCGAAATAGAGTAGCTATTCAAGATGAAGAAGCGAGAAACACTTATGAAGTCTGAACCTGACGTAAAATTCAGTTCATTAAGCAGTGAAGGTAGAACGCGTTTAAAGAGGAAAAAAAAGCGCTCTCGAATAATATATAGAAGTAATGTGGAGACGTTAAAGGGAAAGCGAACCCTCACCTAGGTTATTGCCTAATAATTACGAGTCGTATTTTAATATTGCTCATTGAGTACAACAAATTTTGGATAAACTTGTCGAACGCAACTGCTCAACTGAATCTTGCATTTACTACAATAAACATTTAAAATTTAACCCAGTACTATAACATACTAATTGGTAGATATAACTAATTTTTTTTTCACTAGTAGAACAGGTTGCACTATTTCAATATATGTCAAAAAATATATATATATATATATATATTTACAGTTTTGCTTTCGGAACTATGTTAGCACTGCATAGGAGCGTTAACCACTGATACGGAACCTTGACAGTCTTGATGTCGCTGAGTTTCTAGATGGTAAGACTTGTCGCTCATAGTTCCGGCAAAAGGAACGAACGTTTGGTTTAGATATATTACAAATCCTGTCTTAAGTAAAACATCAAATTTCTATTTGAGTAAAGTAAGAAAAAAAACGATATATAAGATATAGTAGACAGAGATTATCCTTTAACGTATTAGACTCAGTGAATTTAAGATAATTCAAATCAAAAAAACTTTTAAACGGTGTTTATTACTTTCAATATACAATGGGAAATCGAACAGATCCGAATTTTCAACAAGGATTAGGGTTAGCTCAGATCTGACTCACGTTGGTGGCTGATCGTTTGCATCTTATTGTTTTGAAAGAGTCTATGGAAATACTAGCAGCAGTAATAATATTCTACGATAAGTCTTATCTATGGGCTTTAACACACGCAATTATTCAAGTTCATTTACTATAACAGTCGTGTGAAATCCCACTAGAAAATTTGACCATGTCGATGATGCCATTGAATTTAGCGGAAACGATGTTTGTCAAGATGGAAACCAAGGGACATCTCCAGCCTTTATGCCCGTGCCACCACATCTGATTAAGTCGTTTATCTCAACCGCTTACGCGTCTACATTTTCCACGTAAGCTAGTTGGCGGGGTATGATGGCTAATCACGCTATTTATTTACAGATATGACTTCCGATAGCGTAGACGCTATACTGTTACCTCTTTAAGTGCTGCTCATGGAATCTATGGTAAACAATGTGCATACTAACCACTAATAACAGTTCCTAACCACCGTTGTTTCGGTCGCGTCCGCGGAGTTAGGCAAGAGGTCCACTACGACGTGCATTCTTACCAGGCCCTTTTTAGCGGCAAAAGAAAAGTAACCGCCTTCTGGCTTGTATCCGCTGGCACCCTTCTTTTTAGTCAGATGAAACACTATAAAGACAGATTGGCATACAGACAGACACGTGGATGACAAGGGATGCATTTGAATTCAGCGTTCTGCATGCGGATCTGTTCCCCCTCGGGGCAGTGGATTTTCGGGATCCTCTGAAATTAAAATATTCATTCGCGCACGCAAGCGGCACCCGCTCCCAGTGCTACCACTTATGCTATTGCTGCTAGAGACGCTAGCGCTTTTAGCCGTTTCTTCTTATGAAGTGTAAGCGTTATTTCGATTCAGTCGCTCTGACTTTTGCCTCTTCTCGTATGTGTTCTTCTTTCTTTTCGCTCTTTTTTTTATTTAGCGCCAGTGAGAGTACGAGGCGGGGCACGGGGAGAGGAGAGCAAGCGAAAACAGGACTTTAGAAGGAAGCAGACGACGCAGTCGTGTGAGAGAGCGGCGGCCGCAACGTGGGCCGATAGAGACCTGCAAAACGTGACGTTTGCGGAGCGGTACGTCGACTTGAAGTAGTCACTTAAGAAAAACACTACAAAGAAAAAAAGCTGTGGGTGGCCTTCCCCACTAGCTGTAAGGATCTGCCCCGTGGGAAATTCTAGAAAGAGGGCAGCTCGAAATAATGTCCGTGGTTATGTTGCTGCAGCTTCTGCTCTTGCTTCTTACCCTTCTTGCCTAAAGAAACGGCCCTTGAGGCGCACTTCAGATTACATATACTTACACATACATGAACTGACGAAACAGGGCACCAGTCACTTTGGCATCAGTTACTTCTACTTGTACGTCTACAGCTAGTGCGGCTTAATGAGCACCAAATTTACCATGCACCGCTCGAAAGATAGCCTTCACTAGTAAATTGAATAGCATAACTTCGCGTTTCTGTTAACTCTAACGATACGCGCGATCATGTGCCGCAAATCAGCCATCTTCTTAGCTTTGAATCCCTCATATACATAATCGGCGAACTCGTCATTGATTCATCAAGGGTGAAACGAAGGAAACTAAGCGCGCTATTTTATTTGAAATCCTATTTACTTTATTGTCGAGCTCGTATAAATATGTAGTTTGTGAAGAGCAATGGAGATCCAAATGTGCGTAAATATGTTATCTTCTCATATACACAAATGTCTGCCAATGGTGAATAAATAATGCTCTGCAAAGCAACGTCATCTAGTATTTAGAGCAGCTTTAGTTGGGTCTAGGTTAGCGTTGGTCCTACTATACGATGTGTTTTGCGTCTGAGTTCAATTCCTATAGATCTATCATATCATAGTACTGCTGGAACCGACCGTATTTCTTATTTTCAGTATATTTCGGTGTACTTCGTTTCGAACCTCCCGTTACACAGTAGAAATTGTATTAAGGGTAGTCAGCGTTATAAAACTGAATACATCCTGTGAGAAATAATCGAAACACGTAACTCAGAGTGCCCGGTTCGTTTTGCAAATATAAATGCCCTTTATGTGCTTGAAAGGTTTATTGGCCTCTACTACACCTATTGCATTGCATAGCCCCGTGAATGATTTTATAAAAAGGCTTACAATAGTATCCTATTGGAATTGTGCTTAATCAACAAGCCACATATATAACCATGCCAGATTTTCTCTAAGGGCAAAGACTAAAGTGTAAAGTAGGACCAATAAGGGCGAGAAGACGATGAACGAAAATCTTGAAGACCGATGGTACGTGTCGCAGAAAATTATAGCTAATTCTTTACTGGTGATGGAAGACTAGTGGGTTATGGTACACTTCTTCTTTACTTCTGCGGCTAATGTAGGAACTGTAATATCGCATCGTACAATGATTGATAAATCTGATTATAATGTTTTACTACAATTCAGCCGACTGTCATATTTAGAATTAGGCACGTATGCTAATGGATCGTACATTATAAATTATATACAGAACGGATTATAATTATTACTTTGCAGTTATGGTAATTATTTTTATTTCAGTCAGCCATCAAGGGGTCTATTGCCAGACCCTGTAGCTTAGGCGGAAATATTACCATTGATAGCACAAAGAACACCGTCGTTGTCTTCAAGCCTTCTGCTGTCAATATAATTGCCTGACTAAGTAACTGTACATTAGTTGAATTTGAACATGACTATCCTTAGTCTTCATACGTACGTTTATAATGCGACATCACAAATGCTACTTCGTAAAGCCTTCCTCACCTCATAAAATTCGCTTTTAGATATCCCAATAGAGTTGGATCGCATAGTATTTGTAAAGTTTGTTCCTATGAAATCGGTTTGGTGATCTTCTAGAAAACGTCTACTGCAGCCAGCGGCCACATTAGACGTGTACTTTATACTCAGCGTGATATTACCTTTCTTCCCCCCAGAATCTCCACTCCTGTACATACCAACGGGCAACCTTCTACAACTTTACTCCCGTGGGAAACAAACGAAGTTACTGATTTTCATCTAATTCTACTCTTTTCTACACTGCTACACCCTCGGGAGATAAGATCATTATAGAGGGGTGAGCGCAGAACGAGGCCTACACGTAAAATCTCTAAGAGCCCGATAGAGTTACATCGCATCGATTATATTTCAGACTTTTTTGATAAAATCAGTCCCGTAATTTTCTTGAAAACGTAAGTAAACGGGTGTGATGGCACCCTACACATTGTTTACTCCCGCGAAACATAAGGTAACTACTTATAAACGAAACTCCTGGATGAAAACTCCAGCCACGTACCGATAGGCGCCAGGCAGATTCTGTTCGGAAACTTCGTATTCAATAAAGGTGATCATTAAGAGTAAGGTTTTCAAATTTTTTTTTAAAACTGTCACCTGCGAACATCAGTAAAACTAGAAAAATCATTTTTAAATATTTAATTTTCATACCCTCGCTTATGTCAAACAATTGACCACGAAATTCAGTTGTCTCACACTTTTTTCACCTTGTCTGTATGCAGAAACAGTTTTTTGCATATCGATCACCATTAATCTATCCTCTACGAACCGGGATCCGCTCGATTTCCCTTGGGGGAAATTCTGTATATAGTCCTTGTATTAGGCAGTCTCATAAGAAATGATTCTCTAATGCACGCATTCCATACGTGTACATCAATGTAGAGTCTGGTCGAAGTCATTTAAATATGTCCAACAGAATAGTACACAGTCAATGGTTGTCCGTGCCTCCAGCAAATCGTATGAGATGAGGGTGGCTTGCAGCAGTCTTTTGCTTTTAATCGCGTCGATAGTAGTAGTAGCTGCATTGTGTCTAGCCTAACGGCAGCTTCAGACGTGAAATTCGAAGCATTTAAGTAACAGCATTGTATTGTGGCTGCCGAGGACTCGTGCAGCGATGGGAGTCTGCCTTTTTATTCTGTTCTGTCTATTTCGCCTGACGATCGACACGGGATGACTTTGCTTTTTCCGCCTGCTATTTGGCGTCGTCTTTACCCAATTTACACCACTAGTCACGCGGCAAGGCACGGGGACCTGTAGGGTGTCAGCTGCTTTTAACTGGCCCAACATCGCCGACTTAGTCCTCGTTCACGCCAACGTCTTGGTCCTGTTCGTCCCCCTTTTTCCTCTCACTTTCTCTTGGTCTTCATCACTGCAAAGACTGCACTGCGTGTTGCACTTGGGACGCCGATTTCGAGAAGAGGACAAGCGGAGAATATGAAGGAAGCCCCGAAAGCTCGAAGCTGCTGAGGTTGCGAGCTGCCACGCCACTGTCATCGACTAGTGGCGGAGGCGATTGAGTCGTTCGTTTCACATTTGCATGCCGAACCCGTTAAGCAAATTAGACCTCACTCATCGCATTTGGGGTCAAAGAGACCACTCGTGGGGCCGAACAAGGCCATGGGGACGTCAGCAAACGTCGTCTGTCTATTGACACACCGCTTCGGATATTGCTCCTTGTAGGAATTTTCGCCGTTTATCAATGCTGCCAATAGAAACGACTCGTTTTCAATCGTACGTTTTGTTTGTAATAAGCTTAATGGTGTAATCGACGATACAAAATGCGATCACTTTGAAATTTGAAAGGAAACGCAGATAGCTTTAAAACATAGAAAATCTTACACTCTACACTTTATGTTAGCGAATAAGCAGTCACACATTATAAACAAGTCAATCCATCCCTTGATATTAGAGTTACATATAAATATCTACCTGCATATGGCTCACGATACAGCTGATCCAGCTCATAACAATTGTAGCTTAGACCTCGCCCTTACCAGTCCCTGCTAGTCTTCTCCATATTCGATATTCGCTTACACGTTCTCGTATTCCCCTAGACTTTTGCCGGGTATTTGAGTCGGGAATAGCGGCGATCAGTGGTAAGAATCTGTGAAAGGCGGAAGAGATGGACGAGTTGGCAAGATGTTGAGGAGATGTCCTCAAAGCTGTCGCCTTCGCTAGTGGCGAGGAGGCAATACGCAGCAAAGGCTAAAAAAAACTGCATGAAGAGCAGCGTAAAGAGGACTTGCTCGTGCGTTCTTAGGGTTTCTTTTCTTCCCCTTTCAGTATACAAGCATGATTCCGCCTCCACAACCCCCATCGATGATCAGTAACAAAAAAGAACCTCCCGCTTGCTCTCGATGGTAGTGGTGGCGAAGCAAAGAATGGAGTTAAAGTAGAGATGAGACGCTTTGAGTAGCGTCGAAACGGCCACTCCTAAGAGGATGAGGCCCCTGACGACTATAGGCAATGGGTAAGGGACAGGCTCCCAGTGGGTGCGACACTAGATGACCTGGCCTAGAATATGGAACATGACTGTGAGGGGCAGAGTGCCTCTTGGTGTTGGGCGCCGAGAAAGAAAGGAAACGTCGATAATGTCACAGCACCGTATAGCGCAGGGTCACAAAGAAGAACTGCTTCGTCTGCCGCAATGGTGTCATCCTAGCTGCGGCGGCTATGACGACCAGTCGATTGCCATTCGCGGATGTTAGCAACTCGCTCGCTATGGCACTTCCGCAGTCTCACGGGCAATTGGACACCTCTTTTTGATGTTTCTTGTAGCTTTGGCATCTTCTACCGCTACCACGAACAGATTGGGCCATTGCGGCCGGCAACGCCTCTGAGTCGCTTCGTCTACTTTTGTCCAGAGTAGATACACCGCGCAAACGCTCGCCCGTTCAAAGGTTCGACGCTTGACACTGGGAAGCAAGCTAGAGTTCTTGGAACAGCATTATATTTAGAGTCATCAAAACACAGTTACAACGGTACGCTGTTTGTGGCGTTAGTGCCCCATTTTTGAAACGTCCTGCAAATATGGGATGTATAGGTAGACTAACCGGATGTCTTGCATGTTAGTTACCATATATGTTTGTCAATGTGCGTAAGCATAAGCATTAAATCCCTTTTGGCAGTTGTTCCTGACGCACTTCGTTCAGAATTTGCACTCGGGAGTATTCGCAGCGAGCATTCGTGTTACCGACAAACTCACTACAGTTATATCTATTAACAAAATCTTTTTTACAGGTCTAACAGGTTTCTAAGTTTCTTAAAACGGTGTAAGAAGATGTACTTCCATGGAACACCGCGTAACTCTAATTATAGGCACTCTATTAGGAAAAAAAGTATTCAGACGATGCGCCAAAGCGCTGCCCATTCCCCTTGGGATTTAAAATAGCTTAACGAAGGGGTTTTAAGTTAATCACCGGTATTAAGACTTCGTTTTCTTGGCACGGTCTTTGACTGACCAAGCGAGATGCGATTGACCGAGAACAAAAATCAGTTTTTGTTGCCAGCCGACAAAGACAAAAGATACGATCTTTTTCTTCCAAGCCTTGGTGTACAAGACGAAAGAAAGTACAAAACGGAAGACATTCATACTAGTATGTATGCATAGCCATTGGAAACAGAGTTGTTAACAACAATAACCACCACATTGAGTTATGTCGGTGTACATTAGAACAAAAGATTAATGAGGCTTGTTTTTGTGTTATTATCCTAACCCACAGATAGACAGTAGCATTCAATGAAGGAACGAATATAACAGAAGGCACCCCACATCGCTAACCTGCAAATACCAGACCATTAAATCCAGTGCAACGTACATACTCTGCTTATTATTTAGATCCTTAGGTGTTCGAGACAGCTCTGTACAAATATTGTCATGACTGAAGTTCCATAGCCTAAATCGAGCATGTTTCGGAAACAAAAGGCAAATCATAATCTCATGCATCGACGATTGCCGAAAATGCCCGGTCGTGAAAAGTGGAGTAAGAATCGGCAACTTGGGAGTGGTTTACAAGGGCGCGGAGATCACTTGTGACTTCGACTTGTTTCGAGTTTTTCTACATCCGGTGTTGCTTTTAGCATCGCTTTAGACAGGTGCCTGCCAGCACCAAGTGAAATGTCCGTACGCCCCGTTTCAAACTTACACCACAAAGTGTCTTTAAGTTTAACAGGCAGACGCACTTCCATTGCACCATCTGGTGATCTATCTGTAAATTTTGTCCGGAATAATTAGTGCGATCTTCAAAGTCGCACAACAACAAAACACCATCGCTAGGACAACTGTGATGAACAACGCGACAGTGATTCCTAGCTCATAAACTCGAAATGGGTGAAGACATGAAAAAAATTCTTGATATCAGAGGTCTTGCTGTCCAGAGAGACTGTCTTCTATGGGCACGCCGCGATCAAAGAGTGCACGGTTCCGTCCCTTGCTGTGACGGATGCACCAGGACGTCGTACTACGTATGCCGAGCAGTTGATGCAACATATATGCTGGTGAAACCAACGAGAAAAGGATGGCGTCAATTACGTAGGTTACCTGTGGCAAGCTAATCAAGCGAGGGATTTATAAAACGTATGGATAGTACACTGCGGGGAACGGTATCATTATGTGCCTCACATTCTTACTGCACCATATTAAAGCATTAAATACAGAAGCAGTAATCCTCAAAACCAAACGGATGCATACGGCAGCCGCGAGCTTGCAGGTTAAAAAGTTCGATACGTGAGAATAGCAGGACCCGTGTAGTACTTCGCTGGAATGGATTGGTGCTGACTGTAGGCGACGCCATTATTGAGCCTCTTATATAGACCTTGTAGAAGCTCTTGCCTTGAAAAGTACAAAAAGTACCTACGATGATGTCTATAATGTGATGATGGAAATGGACAAGCACCTCAAATGGTCTATGAGTCGTCTTTTCACGGGGAAAGAGGGGGGGGGGGGGGGGTCAGGGTATATCATTTATCCGCGCAAGAAGAACGAACTCTTAGCTGTAGTTGGTTTGTTTGCCATGCAACCTGAAGGGTAACATTTGGAATTTGACCTGCGAGCCCTATCTTCTTTCTTCAGATCGAACTGTAAGGCATTTAATAAGATATTCGTCGAGGGGCAGATATTCTCGTTGTTGTACATTATGTGTTATTCTTATACAACAATATACAAATAAAATAACTGATGGGAATCGTTTAATTTTATTTGTAGGCAACATATGGAAATATAACCTAAAGAGCACGGGCAGTTTACCAAGGAATCATCCATACTGTCACATACAGTGTTATTCCACATGCAACGATGACAACAATATTATATTTATAAATGCAATGATCGTTTATCTATGCGCAATTTTTGTGTTATCGAGGCAAAGGAAAACTTTTGCATTCTGCTGCCAAAGCCTCTGAACTGCCGTGAAAGAGATAAGTCTAAACCGATAAGTTCTCTTAGCTAGATCCATAACAGGAAACTAAGGTGCCTTGCTATATTCGGGCAGTGCATATATAATACTTCATACAGAAACCAAAGTGCGCATATCCCACCAGTGCAGTGCATACAAATCGGTCAATCTCTGCGAAACCGATACGGCCCTCTAGTTAACTTCGGTAGTGATTTGTATCGCATCATCGTACATGCTAGGCGCAAACGCGTGTAATACCACGCGTCTCGGCTGACTATGAGGTTGAAATTTACTACCAGGTCAAGATGGATGAGGCATCAAATCGAATTCCTTTTGGAAGTGGCGGACAGGGACAGTTTTTGGGTTTAAGAGGTGTGTGGCTGGTAGCAGACGCTGTTAGCTGCTGTTAGCCGAACGTGGCTGGCTGAAAAAAGAAGGCAGAAACTGAAATCTGGTCGATGGTTAGGTAGATTGTTGGTTAGCCAGTGACCCGGCTTGTACTTCTTCCTTGTACCGCTTCTAGTGTTTATGGTACTGAATGAGTTGGTTTTGATAGAGCATCATGATGTCCTTTGTCCCCCGGCGTATCCCTTTTCTTCTCTTCGGCCCTGTCCTTTATCCATCGTTTCGTACCCGGTTCGCCGACCAGCGGCAGCAGCTTCTCGGGCATTGCGGCTCGTTCCCTCACTTGCAGCGCCTTTGGTACGTAGCTAGCGATACAGCTACTGCAGAGCACCGCTGGTAGTCTATAGTGAAACTTCCTGCGTCGTTTTGTTTTGCTGCCAGCTACGTCCCTCAGAGAGATAGTTGCCCCATTCCGCCTGCTTGCGATGTCTGCCCGCCGCGCACCTTTCCTAGCTAAGAGGCGGAATAGCCGTCGCCAGTCAGACTCCTCGGCGCAGGCCGAGGACGCATGCACATGTGGTCGTGGAGGATTCCCAGAAACGAGAACGATGACGAAGATTGAGAAAAGCCAAATGAGGGAAAAAAGACAGGAAAGATTGAGGGATTCGAAGCAGGCTGCGTTTGTGCGGGCTGCAAAAGCAGGGAGCTAGAGTAGTTGAAGTGAAGCGAACGGACGACTGGACGGACAGGGAGTTTAGGGGAGGTAAGCTCATAAAAATGACGAAGACGCTGTGAATAGATTTTTATTCATTTTACCCGCTTTTCCTGCCTTGCCACCCACTCCTATTCTCATAGGCGTCCCACTGCCTCAAACAGTATTGGTGCACCCCAAACACCACTACGTTCTTTCTACACCAACACTCACTTTCTCTATTCGTTGTTTGAACTGTCATTTTTTCCTGGTTTGGTTTTCTTCCTCTTCTATGCTGCTGATGTTTCTGCTTCTTCTTCTCTTCGACTAAGCTTAGTTGACTTGGTTTGCTTCTTCCTGCACTGGGGAACGGCAGTGTGGGGTAAAGGGGTTCTAAACAAAACAACACGATACACAGAGTTGGCAGAATGGCTTCAATACGAGGGGCTTCAACAACTTAGTAAGCAACTAAAACGGTTGGTGTCCTCTTGCTTGCATATGAACAGTCTCCATGCTAAACACAGAAAGATAAACGGATGAACAGACACACTATACTCGTCACTATCTTTCCGACGTAGTTTTCTGTATTACTTAGATCTTAGACTTTGTAAGAAAGACAGATCAGATCGAGACACGGCTGCTATACTCGTGACATGTATCCTACGAGCTCAAATCTATAGCATTTAACAAACAAAATGATGTCTTTGTACTCAATCTCGTCTAGAATAGATAATAGGAATCATCTCATTTGATACTAATAAAATCAAGGTATTCACTAAAACTGATCGTCCACTTTCATGCGGTATTATCGCAATATTTTCTTGTTAACTACTTATTGGCAAATAAAGTAGCTAAAGCTTTAATTGTTTTAATACTTGAGCTTTGATAAAGCGATCACTCCGATTCACGTGCTCTGGAACACTCCACTGACGACACCTGCCTTGTGTATTTATTATTTTATTCTATTATTATCATTTTATTTAGCAAATAAAATTCAACAAACGTCACTTAAAGCATAACGTTCTGCTCAACTAACTTTTCTAGTATATATTTATACAGGTCTGAATGAAATGTTGCAACTGTCGGCAAATACTCCATCTTGTGTAACCGCTTGGATGTTTTGAAATGAACATCTGCAGACATTGCGGGACCAAAATTTTACTCAAACTTAGTATGGACTTGCTGATCAGATACGAGTGAAGTAATATCGGATTCTGTTAGCCCCTAATAATCAACCAAATCTCGTGTAAAGCGGGATACTACCAGAAAGTAGGTGTCCCTGTGTCCTATGTGAGAAGTACTAGCAGTAATGCTCTACTTCGTGTTTCTAAAATCTCGTGAAACGGTTAGCACAGAACCGAGTCGATGAAACAGCTCAACTAGACAGCAAAGGTTTTCCAGGAGCCAAAAATCGCTAAGTAATTGTATTGAATGACGGCACCCGTCCACATAAAGTTTTAAGGACCAGAGAAGGCATCTATTAGCAGGACTCGGAAGATCCTGCTCGCACGACTTATTATTAGCCAGATTCAGCTTATTTAGGCTATTGTTTATTAGAATATGTCCGGAAGTCAGAAAAGGAAGACAGAAAATGGGTGTTCTGCTATTTCGATTTAAAAGTATTTCCACCTTGAAGGAATCCTTGAACTGCCTGATTATTGGCAAAGGATTATAGAGTTAACGCTAGTTCGACAACTTCGTCTTAAAAAACTGAAATCGGGTACTAGTAAAAAGCATTGCGAGTATGTTCACAGGGAAGGTGAACAAAATGAACGCTCGAGCTTTGCAAGATGTAAATCTGAAGTTGAAGAAATAGGCAAAAACGTGCTGCCATCGGATGAGACGATAAACAAGTCTTTTTTAACCGTAAGTTTACGTTCGACCTCACAATGCAAAGCTGTAAAGCACAGTGTAAAGACGCACATGTGGATAAAGTTAAGAATCTAAAAAAGATATTTTTTAAATTCTTAAATAACACGTAAACTTCATATATATCTGTTTTCATACATATATAATTTCATATATAACAGTATAATATTGTGTCGTTTTAAATATTGTCACATACACATTATGTACATAACGGATTTCTTTAACATTAAGATTATTGTGAAGGACCCATAGATACAATTTCTACCAATTTACCAAAAAATACCAAGAAATATACCAAAAAAGTTCCATGTTTTAATCTTGTTGCACATGTTTCAATTGCTACCTACAATGTAATTATTAGGAGCAATGGAACTCTATATTTATCATGCTTTAGAAGTGCCGAGTTACTTAGTCAACGCCATCGCAAACAAAGTATGAGTTTTTTTCATCTATTTACCATTTTAATTAATAATGTAAATAATCTGACAGGAAAGTTTAAGGGTGTAAAGGTAAAGGGGGTTCGTAAGCCCAAACATTGCTAATGCGAAGTTTTAAGCGCGATATCCTTAGTGTTTTACAAAGTATCTAAAATAACAAATCAAATCATCATTTGTCTCGTAAGAGGGTTAAGAGTACTTCAGTGTATGAACGGTATGACATATTATATTCGTTTTGATTTCTGGAAAATCAATGAGGAAGCCTATAAAACGATCGGGAGGTCTGAAGTGGCCTCGCTTTTATCGGAATTATTATAGCCGAGAATAATTTTTCATGCGCCTAATAAGGGGTTATTAAGAGTGAGCTCTGGTTACGGCCTATAATTTTGTAAGTGATGGCTTGGTCTCTATTACGACTTAATCATGTATACCGATGACATGTAAGAACTCACAAAGTAACCCGGTAAGTTCTTTGCCAAGAGTACATTAGAAGAAAAAGGACGAGCTGCAATTCAACCATAAGTTAGCGACAGTAACCACTCCGCTCTCGTCGAAAACCGACACGCAGTATTTAACCAAATTAATAGTGATGCCTAAAATTTCCTCTTAACTGATGGCCTAGTGTAAGGCACAGGACGAAACACGACCAAAAGCAGCAATCAAAGCTGTTCGTGCATTGTAACGAAAAGAACAGAACATTCAAATGCAGCAAAATGATGAGTTCTAGGTTCTTATAACTGACACATATCGATTGGTTGGGTTCAATTACTAGATAATTGCGACGATTTCACTTCACAAACTGTGAAACTCTTCATGGATGCTTTGGTAGCAAGCCTAGCAGAAGAATAAGGGAGAGAAAACGATTAGGGTTAGGCAAACTAGAAACTTAGATGACATTCGACGCAGCTGCCCAGAAATGGATTTGCTATATCGTACAACATGGTGTAACCACTGGTGGACGCACCTGCATTGTTTCGTAGTCATACATAGACATACCTTCCATGAATTGCTCTAACCGGCTGTTTCCTGAAAGTGAGTCCCTGTCATGGACCCTTCACAGGCAGTGTGGTGCAATAGTGGCCAACTTGAACATTATACTAGAGGGGAACAATGGATAATAGTAATGCAGGCCGTAAAAAGGCAACCCTGCGCCAGCCGTATATGAGCAATTCGATGAATTTCAGAAAGGCATTGCTTGTCAGTTGAAGGCTCGCAGTTGACAGATCACTAATTCATCCACCCGACAGTTATAGCGGCAGTAAGATCGAATTAAGTTAAGTTGTATGTTCTCACAGCTTGCTCGTCTAGCTACCTTAGCTATTATCAAAGTTCATCAATTATCTAGCGACAAGAGCGTACCCTGTAGAACGTGAATACTCTAAGGTTCCGCTTTGCCCTCAAGGACATCGGGGCTGGTTAGTGCTTGATGCAGGATGACTATATGACTACACTGGTCGAGCTTGAAACGGCCTTTACAACGCACAGAAGAGAGAATCTACAATATCTGCAGTGTAGCAGCTATGGGCAACTTGACACAAGTTAGCGGTAGTATCTTTAGTCCATATTGAAATGGAGCTGCTACATAATGTCGCCCCTAAACGAAAAAACAAAGACCGACTGTCAGAACCGGTAGAAAAATAAATATTCTTTACCGGGTACGTCCCCTAGCCCTTAGTAAACAAACTAGTGAATGGACGGCAGTACCGGCTAAAAAAAAAACTCGAAACATTGATTTATTCAATTGTCGAGCACGAAATAACATCCCTAATGAACTAAGCTATTTCGATGTACTCGTAATGGCCAGCGATAAGAACGAATTATCACGACTAATTACAGTCTATCGAACAACGGAACATTCAACACGATCAATTGGCTAGCGGAATGCAACAGCGTAAATACAAGGATCTCGCAAGCATCAGCGTGTCGTCTTGTAACTCTCGCCAAAAAAGTTCACTACTGAACCAAATGAATGTTTAAGCTTATTATCCGGTGCTGCCCTTCATGTTTATTCAACATTCTAGGTGGTAAACTTGGAAAAAAGTATTAATCTTTTTCAGCTAATTATCCAATAGATAAAGTTCAACGACTACGTAGATCTAATTTCTTAGAGATCTTTCGTTCTCTTCTTAAGCAAGGGTTTGATCGACTGTGAATAAGAACGCCTCGTAAGTAAAAGCAAACCATCTTCCTGGACGATCCGGGGAGTGGCAGGACGACGTGATGCGCCGGAAAGATACGAAATTCGAAGATTTTTGAGAAGCATTTTTGGGAAGCGCACCACTCAACTTAGAAGAGATCTCAAAAAGTTAACCCATTGACACACATTTATATATGTATCCTTTTCCACTAAACATCTTAAGAGCCCTTAAAGTCGATGCCTTACAGCAAATGTTTAGTCTAGGAGAATCACAGTACAAGATGTTCTCGATCAACACACACGTCAAAAACCGCCCCACTCTAAACGATCGGTAACGGTTTTTCTCCTAATAATAATAATAATAATAATAGTAACATCACTGTTTGCTTTGTCTAGTTGTTCTAACAAACGACCTGAAACGGACCTGAAAATTTCCGATTACGTCTACGTTTGCCAATCAATAAAATGTAGCTATCCTAAATCTATTAATTCAAAATAAAAAGTGTTCTATTGTATTAAAAAGTGTTCGACTGAAGCCGTACAACGAGTAGCTAGTTATCAACAATAGTTTTTTATTCGTTTTTTTTTTTATTACCGATGCCAATAGTTGACATGTTTATAGCCGCCCCAATAGAGGCGATACGACTTGGACTCGGTTTTGTGCATTGCCTTTCTTATATTTCTTTAGGATTGGATTTTGAATGTACGAGATGCTGGCTTAACGAATGACTCGGAAGCCAGCCTGGCTTGCATTGATCTCAATTAGCTCCCTAAGTATGATTTCCTTCGCCTATGTTCGAGTAGATGGCCGCTGTGATGCACAATATGATGATGATGATGATCGACATTCGGCCGACGTTTGCCTGCAGCGACGGTCATGGTAGGAGCGGGCGTAAAGCTTCAATAAGAGGCGGTACTGGCTCTGACAGGACGGCGTTATACCGTACAGAGTATGGCCTAGTCGGTCGGGCAAATACTTAGAACACGCTCTCGCGCCCAGGAGGGAAAGTGACAAGAAAGCACTCAGGTGAAAAAGATCAGGAGCAACGGAATGAGAAGCGGCTTCAGTTGGTCGAATCTCTGCAGATGCGCGCCAAAGGGGGCGTTCACATCGCCGCTGGCGATTACGGCAGTGTCAATACCAGAAACTTCAAGAAGTAGGGGTCACCGCCGCACATGGGAATGGTAGTAAAGTTAGTAATAATGAAAGCACAAATTAACAAAGGGAACAAGTATATGTCATATAAAGGCGTGCATCGACTATAGAATGCTCACAAACGAAATGTGTCGTACAATGGATGCCCAGTTATACGCCCATGATGTTTTATTAAGGAATATATAGTGTGTTTTTCTCTAATATTGTGTTTAAAAATAGATTCGAAAAACCTCCAGCAGCTTCTACAGAAGAAAATTGCGATTTACATAAACTTCTCTATTGTCCCAGTCGCTCGCAATTATCATGATTAACTTAGTTGTTATAGCTACACTTAACTTCCCTGATACACTATTTTTCTTGGAAGATATAGTGGATTAGAAGCGGCAAAATTTCAGGCGGTTTAAATCGTAGGTTATATAAGTGGCCTTAAAACTAGCTAGTTCATTCCGCTTCCAGTCACGTAAGGCCTGTACGACAAGAATCGCTTTCATGACTGCTATTTCTTGTCCGACGTGTATGTATGACTGTATTGCATTACCTGAAATGTTTTACTAGCGATGTGTACTAGAGCCTTTAGAGATGTTTTCGGTTCGGTATAGTTGAACCTTCAATCATCTTTATGTATGGGTAGAAAGCTAGCTCTAGCATATTTTTGATGATTGTTATCATGAAATGCATGTGTTGTATTTCCAGTTTTTCTCAATCATTCTTAACGACCGTGTGAAGTAATTGATTCTATAGTTCGTTTTGCCATATCGAGCTGATGCCGATTTGAAGCTGCGCAGAGGCGGCAACTACATATACCGTTATCGACGGGTATAGCTGCCTAGGTTAGGGACAAGTGGCGCACTGGTCGCTTTCTCATGAGGATATGGGACGAAAACAATAGCCCGTAATTGTCGGAACGGCTTACTTACACACCAAAAGAGCGAGCAGCTAGCACTGGCTTAATAACACCACCCTCTTCCAGGTAGACTCATTTCCGTTAGGGCTTTCGACTAGCAGCAGAAGCAGCACAACCATCAGCTGCTGGCTTAGAAGGTACAGTTCTCTATAGGGAATCAATAGAATCGGAGACGTATAGCGAGTATGCTATTATCTCCTTTTCAACCAGCCTTTTGAATACGGCGATTGTGAATCATTCTATATTGTTTGTGTCATCGTTCTATTCCATTCATTCGCTTACTCATTGTAAGGCAAGCTCAATTTTCATATAATCAGACTCACAAATAATAACTTCGTTACCGTCATATTGTTTCATTATCTACAATATATCTGGGGATCGACCGTATCCTTGGGTCTATATGGAACGCCCATTTCAGGCGAATTTATCTTAGTTTGATTTGGGGTGCTATGATATCTAGATATTTTAGGTTCAAGCAGAGGTTTCCCACGTTAGTACCATTCAGGTAAGCTATCTATACGTTATACAAGTATATACACTTTGCAGACCTCGGCAGGTACCCCACCGACGACAAATGATCATTTGCTTCCGTTGCCTAAAATGCATTTGTTTATATACTGCATTTATTAGATAAACGAAAATTGTACTATAGGAAATCATATAGGCGCCGTTCTTATCATGACAAGCTTTTCTTCAGCATCTGATATTCCATATGAACTTAGAACCTGATAGAAAAAACAACGATTACGCATATAGTAAAGATTAGTATATGGCATTAGCTAGAACAAGCTAGAAAGCCTGGTCCAGCCGGATGCGGGTGGGGTGGGGGACGGGGGACGGGGGACGGGACACGAGACGGTAGAGGAGATATTAACTGAAAACGGCCCATTAGTTTAAAGGTGCTTTTTACGCCATCAAACCTCATCGATCCGATTATTTCTTCCGTAACGGCAAGACGAATCCGGATTATAATCAATTATTATTATTTTGCAGCTCAAGACGGGGACGGCAAATTTCGAAGGCTGTCGAACAGGCCATAAAAAGCAACAGCCTAAGCACAAAGCCTTGCCTTAACTCCCTTTGTCCTTGTAACATAGCACATTGAAATGAAACCCCAATTGGAGTTGATTTTTTTCTCAACTAAATTTAGTTAGGGAGTATCTAAAACACAATGTGTTAACTATATAAGTAAGAATTAAATAGAATATAGAGTAAATTAGCAAGTCTTACGTGAATACATAGAAAAATAATACGCTATAACAGCTTTCCAAATTATGGAACCTACGACCCGTCATTTCAACGTCAGGGGAGAACGTCCCAGAGAAAATAGACTGAAACAGTTGCAGTTCTTTAATTAACGGTCGATAATTATTCAAGCTTATTTAATAGTGCGTCTTTTTCTGTATTTATACCAGTATCATTAACCGTCTGTCTTTACCTACAAGCGAAGAAATAACGCTTACTTTAAACATTAGAACAAAGGGTGTTGTTGCAGGTCGCCTCACGTGTCGAGTAAATCCACCGATACATAGCTGCAGCGATCCCAGTTCCAGGAGAAAAACAGGATGGGCTTTTGTTCCGAGGGCGCCGAAGTCGGAAGAGTCCGTGCGCTGTAGGATTAGACGTTACTATTTGTTACCTGTTCTGAGTACCTATTTTCATCACTTGATGCAGCTTTTTTTTAAATATATATATGATTATTTATATGGTCGGATAAACAGGATTCAACCACTTTTCCATAGTTATTGTCCACAGGTAGATGTTTATTATTTTCATTGATAACCGAAAGCGACACCAATTGCGTACGAAGAAGTTGATACATACAACCTTGGAGCGAATGGTTATAGCCCTTAATAATGTAAGAAGAGTATTTCCCTATTATAGCTACAAATAACAGTCTATTGTTTCCCCGGTTACATTGTTATTGACGCACAATAACTTGGCCACTTAACGAGTTTCGCAAGCTACCCATTCGTTGTGTCATCGCTTTTCTATGACGCGTCATCGCTGAGGTTTCCAGCTCGCGTTTGAATAATCTTGTTGAAGTGAGTGTTGCGCTGTGCTCGCGCGTACTTCAGCGGTATTCTATTCTATGTTTAGCAATTAAATTTAAATTATAGATACAATGGGGTTACGACAGGGGTAATACAGGCAAGCATACAAAGACTGAAAGAAAAGCGTGCGAATCGATGACGTCTCGCTTACTCTGCGCCGGTCGTGTGTTTCGCGTTGCTTTCCGTTATCGTTTTCTTCTTCTTCTGGGATGAATCTGGGAACAATATAATAAAAACTTCAGCTACAGTCATCCAACACAACCAAATTAAATTTGGCCCAAAGCGTTTCACGTCTCGAGTTGCCGGGTTCGTTATATTCGCTGGAGATGGCTTCTACTGCTGTTTCGGGATCGACTCTGGTTAACAGCAGCGGCTGCAGCTCGACCTCTGATGGTGGCCGCGCGTCAGCGCTACGTGCTCCGTACCGATTCGCGCGGTGTGGCCGTGGTGAATCTTTTTCGTTATACGATCTTTTACTTTCTTTTCTTATGTTTCCCTTGTGAATACAACTCCACTTTCAGCTGGCCGTGCCCGTTGTTTAACCATTTTAATTAAAACGTTGTTCTTCCAAGCGAGCATCCCCTCAGCTGCCGCGCGCACTTGACCGAAATTCTCGGAGATATCGGGACGCGGCAGGACAGGCTGAAATAGCCTGGTTAGACAGGAGGCGACGCGGACGTCGTACGCCAGCGACGATGACTGCTACGGTGACAATTCCGGCAGTCCAAGCAGAGTCACACGACAGAAGGCAGCGGAGGCAAGCGACAATTTCATCGGAGCCAATATATTGAATGAATTGAAAAACATAGGTTCTGAAAAGTCCCCTGCAGGAGCAGAGAACATTCAAAGACCATATCGAATTTCGCCTTTTAACACCTCCCATGTAGTAGTAGCTACATAGTTGCTGACAGCCATCGTTCTCTTTCCATGCACACGCTCCCTTTCGCGACTTCTGTTTATAAACTCAACACTGCAAAGCAGTGGGTAGATTTTGTTGTGGCCTGAGAAATGCGGCGACGCAGATTGACCGAGGACCATCGGAGTTTGCTTCTTCTTTAAGATATCTGTCTGCTCTATTAGTTTGTCCGGTGAGTTTGCCTCTTCTCGAGCTAGGTGAATGTCATTCCGTTCAGCAAAGGGAGGCTTTGCGTACACGTGTTATATTTATACACAAATAGCTTACGGGGCGATGTGTTTTCAAAAAAGTGTGTTTTATCTCACCGGGCGCGAGAGCTCGTTTTTAATACAATGAGATTGTGTAAGAGCATGTCGCATTTGTCTGTAGCATTTGATACCAATTCTAGAGTAGTCATCAATAAAGTAATACGAACAACACACAGTGCGGTCATGGATATGATTGTATTCATGCGAGTTAGGTAAAAGAGCCGATACGACCTGTCAAGGTGCGAGGAATCGATCCTTTACATGCCTCTAATTCAGCCATCGATTTATTGTCTAGTAAAACATGGATTTGCCTTCCCTCATATCCTATATCTCCCGTCACATCCATTCTATTTTCCAGACAGGCCCTCATGTACCGCTTCTCGAGTGCTGCAAGGAACTTTTACCATCGATACGGCATCTATGCTTTTGCTATTGGCCTCAATAACATTTTCCAAGCTGGAAATGGCGGCCCCAGAAGTGGACATCCCCGTTGCTGTCGCCGACCCGCAATCGCTAAGTTTCCTGCCGGAAGTCGATAAGGCTCTCCCGCTGATTCTTCATTTGGTCACTACATTGACTACATGGCTCCTTCACTCGAACCCGCCAGGCTGTGGCCATATTCATTGCTACAGTTTCCACGAAACACTCCCTTTCAACTGGCTACTGCTCACCCAGTAACCGCGAATGTAGCCACCTGATGTAACAGATGTCCTACCCGCTGGTCGGAAAATGCATTTATTCACTACATGGGATGGTCACGATCAAATCATTACATGCAAACTGGTCTTACCATATACGATTAGAGTGTAATTGAAATGGGTATGTTCCGATCGTCGAAGAAAGAGACCCAATCAAACCGCAGGTCATATGGTCGAGATGTAGTTCTGAGGCCACATACAAAAAAATCACACCAGAAATCTCTATGAACGCATTATGTGAAAAATGTTTGGACCCTCGGCTAATGGCTGGCATCGGCGGCCAACACAGATCGTGTGTGTGTGGACACTACTCGTTCGTACGGTCTGGGCACGAGTATCAACGAGACAAGGTAACACCATTATTACCATCACTACTACTAGCCACTGACGTATGTTGCCACCTGGTGTCTCTGCCAACCGACAGCTTAGCGATAAGCGATGAACATGAAACGATACATGGAATAATTATCTTCCACAGAAGGGGCGATAATTACCGTGTCCTGCCGGACCCCCTTAACCGTTTCGATGTGGCGATTGCTCCTCTTTCGCTAGCCCCACCACCTCTAACCCCAACTAACATTTACCACTCATGCAGAAGCATCTGTCTCGATAGCTCCATCTAGGATAGCTGTTGTAAATACAGCAGCAGTGGACAGCTAATATCCAGATATCGACGAAATGATTAACCCTCCAGTGAACCAATATAACCTCCAAGTTGTACAGGACGAAGGCGATGGCGTTTGACGTAAAAACAAGACCAATAGCGTGGATACGTGGCTTAGATGTTTATAATAGATACGACAGACGCTGGAAAGAGAAGAAGAGCATGCAAATTGGAGACGGAATAAATTACAAAAGTTAATAAATGAGATACCATGGACTCTGCAGAAAGTGCGTTTTTTGAATTGCTCTTTTAATAAAGGAAAAAAAACCTTTGGAGTTCTTCCCATAAATTACCTATGATTACGACTATTGCCATATGGGTCAAGGAGTATAAATCTGCGCACAATTAATTCGTTTTTTATCCCGCTGGCCAGGCCGTGTCTTTCGCCCCACGTGCCCTTGTCTGCATCGTTACAGTAAGGCCACTTAGTATAGGCTAAATTCGCTCTCTACGAATCAGTGTGGGCGGATTTTGGCATTTGTAGTAGGAATTATTCACTAGCTTGGATTGCTGCGTTGATTTTATAGGGCTAGAATGTAAATAGGAATATGATGTTTAGCGCATGAGCGAATACCGTATAATTTCGCTACATCAAAGTGGAACTGAAGCTAGGAAACCTTTTGAAACCCGTTCATATGCCGTGATGGCGACTAAATCGAATACATGAAAAGCTCCGAGCGCAATGAAGTCCAACTGGACAAACATAACTTCACGGTTCGTATCGTATAATAAACTTAATTCAGTTATAAATTGCCTTGTACCTGCAACGAATGAGATCCAGGACTTGAATTGGTCAAGCAAGAGAGACAAAACCAAGATATTGATGTATATCTATGAGCTATCTTTTAATACCCTTATTATTAATGGTACAAAAAACAAAAAAAAGAACTCTCGTAGGATATATCCTGCACATTTTATTGCTGAGGTATGATCGAGGCACTCTAAAGAACTATCTTTATGTATTGTAGTGAAGACACGTACTCGAATTTTTTGTTATAAATATCGGAGTACGCTACCACGAGCTAATGTACATCTTTCATAGAAAAAATGAGTCAACGATAGGATACTATTATTCAACAAATAATTCGAAACGGAGGGTAAATTAACAGACTTGTAAATAAGCTTGGTAAACACACCCATACGTTTTCTGTAGAACTTGCCTCGATCTTCTTAAAAGAACTCATTGCCATCGGATGAATACATAAACAGTAGACTTTTGGCCCATTGTTTCAGTATTCAGCTGTCACAGAAACTCTGCTGACCCGGGTAACCCCGGATTTAATGAGACATGTTTTTATTTTAGACTCGTGCCATGGCAATGCGTTTTAATTGGCACGGTGACGAGGTAGGCTATATTCTTAGTTGAAACTCTGTTAATAATAATTAGTTGGCGACAATATTCGTTAGGGAGATGTTGGCATTGGCAGTGTCTGCCCTGATTGCAACAGGACGCTGTTCGTCCAGAACGTTCCCCATCTAGATCAGTAGCAGTTAAAAGCTACCCCAGCTGTATTAGGTATTATTAGTAACCAGATAATTTAGTGAAGGAAACAGGACAACATGAATAATAACAGAAAATTTATTGGAACAACACCAATAAAGAAATGAAAATTGCGACTATGTTTAATAACAATGATATGTGCTAGACTTATTTCTAAGGAAATAGCTCTTTGTTATATAAGACATCGAACATCGATGGCTGACGTTATATGTAAAAGAAGGATATATATATATATATATGTATAAAAGAACATTTGGTACTAGGTGAAGTTGCTGGATCGTTCCATAGGACCCTTAGATTCCTGATCTACACACACACACACTGTGCGCTACCTAACGTGTAGTCGGCAAATGTAGCAATTATAGTTTTGTTTGATACTTTTACGCTATCCATAATGGATGAATCACGAATGGTATTGCAAGAGCAGTACATTTCCTCTGCAGTTCGATTTTTCGAGGCAAGCAGGAGCGACGCTTGCATTTCTTTGTTTGGTCTACATTTTTTTGGAAGCGGCGTCTGCTTCTCAACCGAATCTGCTACCATCTCTGCTATTTTGCCTCCCTTCAGGCACCATCGAATTTTACGACCTACATTGCCCTCGCTATTGCACCCCAGGCCGCTTTGCTTTATACTTGGCCATGATGCCTCGCTCGGCCGTCCGACAGACCGGTGGGCGACCTCTGTGGGGAGTGACTGTTTTTCTACTCACTATAGCCTGTTGGCTCTCCGGCAAACAGGATTCTCATTTTTGTTTGTAGTTTGGCGCGTGAGCCTGCTTTTCGTACCGGTTCTGGATACAGGGTGAAGGCGCGCTAGGGATGGGCCGTTTGAAACAAGGGACTAGGAAGGGCTGAGTCGGCAGCCCGTCAACATCACCCGCGCGCCAGCTGACTTCTCTTCGGCGCCGACTGCCACTCGCAGTTTTCGAAGAGGTCTTGCCACCATCGGTACGGCAAAGCTGGTCGAAATCGACCACACCGAAAGTTCCAGCAGCAATAGCAGGGCCACCAACACCATACGCGACTGCGTCAAGCTCCTCACCTCACACTTCGCGCGATACGTCAACGCATCGGCGAGGTAATGCCACAAACACATTCCAAATGATATATTTGAATTACTGATCTGACGATAACGTTCAATTTCCAAACTACTAGAACTATACAAGAGTAGGAAAAATATAACTTGCGCATTGGTTGAATATAATATTTTCGTTTTTTTCAAACTCATCGAAACCATTCAATTTTGGATTTAATGCCAGTGTGACACATGCCTTATATGGCTATAGATGGATAACATTAAACAGTACGTTTTGTTTCCATATAAGTGCGATCTTTTGGTCAATAGCGTCGACCATATCATAATGATAATAAAGAAATAATTTATATTCGATCTTCTTAGGTGTATGCTGACGTAATTGACCTTTATTACGGTAAAGCAAAAAATCTTCTGCTATGATTCAACTGTACAGATCAGAGCAAATTACACAAAACCCATTTTCGCAAAATGTAATTATTGTTGCCGAGGATTATTTTATAATTAGTTCCAACAAGTAAGTGCGCCTTGTATATGGAACGTTCAGATGTTAAAATGTAGCATCAAACAGAGTCTTCAACCTAAACGAATGTTACATCGGACGACAATTCTGTGGGTGGACAAAATTATAACCGTTTGAAGTTTAACAACCCTCTACGGAAATTCTGTCTTTATTCAGTGAGAGTACATTGACAAAATGAATGTTCATTTTAAAACAACCAGACAGTGAAGTAGTACACGAAATTGTGTTTGCGCAAATAACGATTCATGGTAAAAATGTTTCCTGCTGCCTAAGACAGCAGTCGAAGTTTAGCTGAAGTTTTCTTAGGATCAGTTTTCCTGAATTACTTCGCGTTCTTTTTTTTTGCTTTATAATCCACCTACCTAGCCGGTCATGTTTTTGCAAAACAATGACTGCAGCAATATTTCACGTAGCGTCCTCTTCACAAGTTTCAGGCCTTGATTGTCCTGCCGTGGTATTATATGACTTTCGGAACCTTTCATGCTAAGGAAATATGAACTTGTAAAAAAGTGGAAGGCATGTTTTCTATCGCTTACAATGATTCCGTTGAATAAAGACTGAAAGACAGCAAGGCGTCTCTGGAACGCATGCGTCAGTCGAAGCGTTTCGTTGACAGTATTCTATTGTACTAAGTGTACATACGAATGTGGACCATTATTTTATGGTCAGAGCAACTCTCAAGGCGGCATAAGCGTACAATATCTAGATTTAAGCTAAGGAAGATGGCATGTTTTTGCTGCAACGGGGTTGCAACGCTAGGACAGCAAGTTCTCCGCAGACGCCCAAAAGCGGCTCAATGAAGCGGAAACGTGGAATAAATCGTCTAAGTTACCACTAGTACAGAAACTGCAACGAAGATAAATAGTCTGGTCGCAGCTGTGTCCTGACGATCGTGTGGTGGTAAAATGCATACTTTAGCCGTCGCAGAATCTCCTGTGTACCTCCCGCGCGAAAGTTGTCCACGATTTACTACAGGACTATTCCTGACAGCAGCAACGCCTTACGTTTCTCATGTAGTATACACAGCTGGACAAATACTAATTAGAATATATAAAAAATAATAATCTAAGCAAATTTGTATAGCCTAGGAAAAACAAATCTCGAAGGGGCTTTGTACGAGCCCCATGTAATTGTCGTAAGCAAAAATTATAGATTTTATTCGCTTTGGAGGATTCGATAGTAGTCCCTGATGGCTTAATCTGCAATGCGAGGTATCACCTTTTTGTTCATTGATGAATACTCTGTGAACGATGTATTGGCAAATAAACATAACAGAAGCGGCGACAAGGGGCGCTCTCACATGTATCCATACTAATATATTAGTATCATGAATAGTTATGCGTTTTTGTCCATAGAAATTTTCCTTCTGAGATTCAGGTTTATGTTGAACCCCGGTAATCGTTCAGTAACACATACTGCAGCAACAAAGCGTACCTAGAGATTTTAAAAGTAGAACCTACTATGTCTAGTTTTTTGCAAAAAGTATGGCTTTGCACGACAACGATCCCAGACACTGTTGGCTACACGCAGTGTGAAACCGATCTTTGAATGGCACGTTCATGCACTGCACTGTGTCCGAGAAAAGGGGAAACCCAGTGGCAACGTGTACACCGTACCAGTTAACTAGATCTGACGTAAGACTGTATAACTATCATGGCTACGTATGATTCTGACATACATAATTTTCCTGGCTATTTCTAGCTTGATAATCTGTGATAATCAAAATTATCCAAGATGGCCCATAGTGTGAAGCAGTCGTCAGCGTTGTTGTTTTCGAACTAAGGCGTTATGTAGATGTCAAAAATAAACATATGCTTTATTTACAACGACGACATACGGTAAAACGAATGCAAAGCTACATTACTTAAGGTAACTTGACGTATACACATTCCTGCTAAGCAGAATTGTACTCTGAGGCTATTCATTCAGTTTCTCCACAAAATTTCTATTGACGGCGTGCTTTTTATCCTGGCGCAAGACAATGTAGTTAGGGGCGGCCCAAAGGCTTATAATCTAACCACAGTGTTTATATCGGTAAACATTCAAGTGCATGAAAAAAGAAAGGGTTCGCGTAATGGCCAGAAAGCACCATCTTTGCACTCGAACTAACATCACACAAAGGCCCTTCGTTGCTTAGAGCGCTTTGCAATAAAAGTACAGTTGGCCTTACCGGAACACTGCGTTCTAAACAGGCAACGAGCAAAGGCGCAACTTTTCACGGATGTTTTTTTCATAGTATAGTTTGTCAAACTCTCCTACGTAAATATGCTGTTTGAACGATAACAAAATTACAATCACAGCCTCGCAGCATTTCCGCCATTTTTTTCTGTACACATACGATGCCCACCCCCTAACCCACTCAGTTAAGGGTATTTGCGGCTATATGATACTAAAATTTGCGATTGTTAAGATTAGGAATCTTAGCTTATAACCTTATATTAGAGAATATCTGACGAGCGCATGAATTAAACGATGATCAGCGGGTCTCTATGATACAATGTGTACACTATTTGATTCTGCGTGTAGCATAGAACCCACTGTTTTTCAGTCTAGCCTAGGTAACAGCTTGTGCACATGTAAATTAATTTAAGTACTTAACAATTGTGAATATTCACATCGTCCTAAAGCTATAATAAGCTACAGCAGCTAGCTCCGGCCCTATTGGAATATAAACGCTCAAGCGTTGTCCTTTGCGCAATATGCGAATCAAGACTACTGCACTCAGCCGGTATGTTGAGAGTCTTCGACCAACAATCGTGTCCTTCACAATTCGGTAGCCTGACCGACCCGTACCACGCAATCTAGAAATCGATCGGCTATTTGTTTAGCCAATTTCTATTTGACTGTGAAGGACGAAGGATAAGGCCGGGTAGCCGGAATACACCAGTCAAACTACCGCAGGAAGCAGATCGGTGTAGAACCAGATTGCCGCGAAAGGCGGGTCACTCTTAGAGCAACCGTCAGTGCCGGTAACGGTGTAAGGTCCGTGAAGCTGCGGGCACTGAAGTATGGAATAGGAGATGATTCGGCCGCGAAGGGCTAGCGTCGATGTCGACCTGGGACGACAGAAAAAGGCTTGATGGATGAGGATGCCAGAGGTGTGCTGTGCGGTGAACAAGAGACCTTAAAACATTGCACGAAGTCGCCGGATCCGGACTGTTAAAACTCCAGGAGGGCAAGATGTTTGGAACGTACTAAAACGATGGATGGCACCGTAAGGGCATCGGAACCCTCAGAGGACAGTCGCAGCGAGGCGCCACAAGGAAACCGGTAGCATAACAGAATGTGAAGGGCGCATCTGTACGAGGAACACTCGAATGATATGTGGACAGAATACGGCTGGGCTACGTCGTAATGCGTGCTGGTAAGAACTTGCAAGTTAAGCATAACGGTAGATTGACTTAAAAATACGCATCACGCTGATGTTTCTCTTTTCGATTCCTCTGTTCGTCTGGTACCACCTTCTGGTGACATCGTGCACATCTTGCGAGCCCATTAGAACAGTGTCATAGCAGTACCTAATAAGGATATATAGTCTCAAAAGGTAGAAAAGAGCGTTTACATTTTCTCTTTGCTTACAATGTAGTCTGTTAAATTGGAATTTCTTGTTAAAAAAAAAAGGAAGTTCGGAACATTTTTTATTGATTCGGAACAAATAAACCTAGCTAACAATATGGAGTAATAAGTATGTAATTGTTATTGTAAATAAATCACTTTCTTTATTCCTATGAATTGAGTTGTTAAGCGCCATTATGTAGAAGTTTCCCTATTTTAGTTATCCACAGGAATATATTGGAGCTTAGAGAGAGCAATAATAGTAAAGAATAATACATATGCAAGAGATTACGCAGCAGTTACAATTACTTATCTCATTGTTAGTAGCGTATATGTC
The DNA here is from genome assembly GCF_002443255.2 of Varroa destructor. NCBI lineage: Eukaryota > Metazoa > Arthropoda > Arachnida > Mesostigmata > Varroidae > Varroa > Varroa destructor. The sequence goes on along the minus strand of NW_019211460.1, from coordinate 35,657,286 downwards.
TAGACAAGCAAGATAAAATACGTTAAAAGCACAGTCACACGCATGAAAAGACGACCAGGGCTGCTTTTCATATAACCTGTGGGCTATTCAATAGGCCACTTGGATGGAGTGAAAGAATCGTTATGGCCGGGCAATTCAATTGTTCCAACTGCACAATTAAGAAGAGGAAATGTTGCCACTTATCGAACTTATTTAACGTAGTTATGCCATCGGTAACAACGTTACTGCTATCATCAATGTAGGGATTATTACTGCAAATATGTTTATCTTCGCTTACACCGAACCGAATACAATACTTGAAGGAAAACGGCTTAGACAGATGATCTTTCGTTGAAAGAATCATCTTATATCAATAATAATTGACTCAGTGATAATCTTCACTAAATTTATTAGAAATATTCCAGTAAGAACCGGGAGATCTCTCACAAGGGACCGTATACGTGAGAATACCAGAAATACCAAGCTGCCTGACTGAAAGGGAAGCCGTAGGGTTTTGCTGCCGACAAATACACACCAATGTTCGTATACGTTTTAAAACGGATGTAGAGTTCATATAATTACAACAAGTGTAGTGTATAATACTCGCCAGTCTTGGGCTGTTGGATCTCGTTACTGCTGCAAACTTGACCGATATATTCATGTGCCCACTGCGTTTGAACAGTTGCTTTTTGTCACCTGGGCCATCTGGGCTTAACAAAGACTACTTACCAGTTGACGTCTCGTTACTTATCGGAAAGGGGCCTCTAGGTGAGAATCCAGAAACACGTCCGCAGTTGTGGCATTTGTCAACAAGCCACAGATACCGTCTATCACAGATGCCTGTAGGATCGCCGAGGAGCGTGAGCTGCGTCCCCCCGGACATCCAAATGATCCGTCAAGGCCAAGAGGACACTTTATGGGCGAGCTGAAGCTATGACTATGTGTTCTACCCGCCTAATACTATCGAAATCGATTTTAATTTGACTTTGAAAACTTCATCATGGCAACCAATCGAGCAATATGCGTCGGAGTACCGTGATGAAAGGCGCACGATACTCAGAAGGCTACTTCTGCTCAGCTGGGTTCCACGGGCCACCGCATCGACGCTTTCTGCTGTCGGTGTCGGAAACAACGCTACTTCCAACTTAATTTCTCGCATGCACGTGTTAAACACCATGTCGCACTAGCGCGGTCTCCTCGCCGTTCGATTCGTCGGATTGCGGGATTCAAAAGATTGAATTCCCACTGTTTTGAGGTTTGAAATTGACGTCGAATTGGAATGTGTGAAATTAATCCGGACTGCATTGAACACTGGCGACTCAGAGGTTTGTAGAACTCATCGATGCATCGCTTTTTGTTCGAGCTGCCAAACGGCAGCCACTAGCTGTCGACAGGGAGCTAAACTCAAGGTCGATGTCGACAACTTAGCCTAGAATGTCATCACCGAGCTGCCGTTCGTAAAAGCTTTCTTTTTTTAGTTAAAAATAATTACGGCGGTATGCCGAGTCGTTCTTATCCTCCTTCGCCAAAAAGGGCTAGTTTATACCTTCCGAGTCGTCGAAACGTATACTCGCCACCGTACGGTTAACGAGGCCCACGATTCAGATGGGTAGGTTCTTATGTGCGTTTTCTATAAGCTTTTTGATAACCCCAAATAACATGCTGACCCGGAAGGAACGTGTGAAACTACTTACTTTGAACAACGGCCTGTCTATGTGAGAAGGGGTACTAGGTTAGCCTAAGCTCAAGAGTGTGCCACTCTCCGAGTCAGAAATCTCCAGCACATTTCCCCATCTGTCAAGAACACCGCTGGAGTCTCACATCGGCAATACCTCGAAGCAGTTTGATAGCAAACATTAGCTGAGGCTGTTACGGGTTCAGGCATTTACTCAGAAAGCCGAAAGAACTACCCGTAACATCCCGCCAGTCATACCGTACCCACCAATAATTACGCTCCCCTGTAAGCACATCCGTATAAAGTCGGATGGGCTCACATCGCAAACGAAATATAACGGATGTTAGCTGACGACGTAACTGAGCCTTCTCGCAGTTCGTGAGCCTTTCCACTCGTTCCGGTAAAAAAAATGGCCTGATCCAATTTTGTGTGGAATATCGCAACTTGAATGCGGTCCTAAAGGGAGAGTTCTTCCTATTGCCACGGATCTACGATGGCCTGTTAAAAAGAGCCCAGGTGTTTTCTACTTAGGACGTGACAGGTAGCTATTGGCAAATCCCCTTAGTGCTAAAAAGGACGTAGGAAACAGGCATTGGAGGGAAATGGAGACCGACAAGGCAAAAAGGATAGAATGACGACCTTGGTCTGAACAATTGCTTCAAAAACAGCCCGACTGAAGTAATCTCAGTATATCTCAGTAGTTTCGATTCACTGACATGTACTAAAATAGGTGAGTTTACAGGTTTCTTTTACAATTGGAAATTTTGTGAGGTGAGTCTGTTTCCATCCACAATCATCTCCACATAGTCTAATTAATACTTAAAGGATCGCTTAATGAACCCTGGGAGTATTCACTACTATAAAAAAAACATTCTTTCCTACTTTGAAAAATATATACACCTAAAAACGAAAAAACGGCATTTTGTAGCTCAGACGGATTAACTAGTTCCCTTTTCGGTCGGCCAATGCTCCGGCAAGGTTTCCGGTAAATCGGGTATAAAGTAAGTTGTGGTGCCATATAGCCCTGGTCTCAAAAGCGTCATCGTATTTTTTTGGGGGCTAGAAGAGCCTCTGGGTCCATCTTTGAGAAGTATGTCCTTAGTTCTGCTGGTTTACACCCTAAGACGTAAGAGTTTTCGTCTGCATTGCAGGATGTCGTATATCTCAAGCATAGGGTTTTCTCGCTGGGAATCTTCCACAGAAAAAATTGTGGTAATGGACGCTCTATTGCCACCGAACGCTGCTCGTTCGTTACAGAGTTTCTTACTACTGCCGGTTCGTGTAAGTCCTCAGTTCGCATACCCAGGGGGTAATTCAGACTTGCTGACCCAACTGCTATGTACCCCGAGCGGCTTTATTTTAACGGAACGTAAAGCGCGTAGTAGTTATGGAATATGGTTTTTATGTATGGCGTCGGAGCGGCACAGTGCAAACTGTAACGCCGACGCGCTGTCGCGGCTATATGCGGCCGTGTTTCGGAAAGGGTTGATCAAAAATGGCACGAGGCGCGGATCTTTCTAGGACATTAGCTGGATTCGGTCCCGCGGGAAGGATAGTCAGGTCGTCGAAGGATGAAAGCGCCAGCCAATTTCTATTATGGGGATCCATGCTGTATCACTCAGGGTCTCCAGTCGGTTTTCCTGCGATAAGTCAAGCCGACGTTATTCGCTCTCCATTTGTAATTAGTGACTATTACACTCATTCTACTTAAATTTTTTTGCCTTGGCGCGCGACAGCCTGGTCCATAGTTGAAACCCTTCCCGCCCTTCAGGACTGGCGTGAATCCATGGGCGCGGCCGATGTGGACAACGGCAGCTACTTCGGAGCGAATATTTCACACGTTTCAACATTTGCCGTGTGAAAACCGCTGTAGCCTACCCGTAAGTGAACGGACAGGCGACGCGGACGTGACCATGAAACATTATTGGAATTACTCTACAGATTCCAGGCTGTGCGATCAGAAAATCCGTTGGAGTCGCGGTCAGCCCAAAAGCCCGGTCGTACGGTATCCAAGTTTCAGCGGGAAGCCCATACCTACGTCATGGAAATTGTTGCCTAGGTTTAAGTCAGGGTGGGAGGTCGTGAAACGAATACACGTTGCTTACGCGAATCACAGCAGCGCGTATCATCGCCAACCTATGACACATATAGGAAGACCGAGCGCCGGATGAAGACATTTCGCCTGGTATCGTGAACGAGTGCAACGGACGGATAAATTATATAATTACAATAAAAGTATTCCCGACAGGTTGGGGTATATAATTTTCTCCCGCCAACCGGTCGTTCGCTAGCCCTCCAAGGGTCGAATCTCATTACTGCTGCAATTTACAAGTACATCATTTGTCTAACAAAAAACTCGAGGCGCTTCACCAAGTTTTAACAGAGTTTCAGATGGCGGCTTACTCCTAAACTTAAAGGAATAATTTTACGTATCCTGAGAGAAGGCGGTGCTAAGTTCTTAGGAGTAATCGGAGCGGTGTTAGGTACAGGCGTACCAGTAAACACTAAGAATGTGCATCCATTCTTGGTATTAATGCAGTTGTACATATAATATAATATATGAAAGCACAATATTACATCGAAAAATGATAAACCGTTAAAAGAAAGCTGGCGACAAGAAAATCTCGGCGCTTGAGTGCCGCACGAATTGGCACAAAAGCCTCACTTAAATGTATTTTCATCTGCAAAAGTTACAGAAACGCAACGAAATCGTGCCATTAAGCAGTCGATCACGGATAATGAAAAGTCATAGGTGACAACGATGCGCAAATGAAAATTAAAAAAATAGGCTTTAAAATCTGTGGCTAAGCCCAGACGGACGCTCAAGAAGGCATCCCAAGGGACTGGAAAAACGGCTGACAAGATTACAACAAGCTATTGAAAAATTGACCGAAACTAGTGAACAGGTCCGCCATCATGGCAATGCCAGATATATCCTTAGCTACCTGGCAACAGTTAAGAAAACTCGGATGGAAGATTTTAATGCATTCACCGTATAGTCGGAACTTTGCACCGCCCGGCCATCGCTCTTTTGTCCCTAGCACTCCCCTAATGGCATTAATTTAGTCCCAATGGAGGAATGCAAAATGCACTTGTGAAGGTACTTCGTCTAAAAACCACAGATGGGACTACAGATGGCTGAAAAAGCCGCCAAAGAAAAGGGCACGTACTTATAAACATTTTTCGATTATGGCTAAAAAACGGTCAGTATTTCTTCGATAACCCATTGTATTATCAACATGGTCACTTCAATTTCCAGATGCGGATGAGATGTAGATACGTAGAAAGAGACCTTTTCGACCAAAGGGAGCTAACGGTCCCAAGTGTATCTTGGAACAGGCTTCCACTTTTTACTGACCATCGACTATTGACGAGCATATTCCGACCGATAGAAATATTACCTTTGTGGCTATATTCGACGTATTCACAAAGTAACTCAACACAGAAACCCTGTTGTATTACAATGAAAACACTCGGATCCACACCTACCAATTCACGTCTCAATGGAAACGCAATGAAACCAGGTGGCAAGCAATTTACCAACTAGCAGCATTCAAAGGATCTTCTGCAAAGTGACAACAATTGCTCACTAATATAACGGCTATGCGCACAATCAAAGAAAAGCATAATGAAACCGTTAACAATCGTGTTCAACAAATAAACAAATCAAACGTATGAAAAATAAAGCTGAAGAACTTCATAGAGTTCGAATTTAATACTGAAACAATATATTTTCAGATTGCTGGTGCATACGAAGTACTTAACATCGAGCGGACTATTTATAGCTCCAGGAAGGGCAAGAACAATCTGACTATTGCCGTTGCTTGCCTGTACCAAAAATAGTCGATCAGTTTAACCACTTCACTGGGCAGTCGGCAGCCGTGATTTCCTGGTTTTTCGTACCAGCAGATACTCAGTTAGAAGCACTGTTTTGGTTAAAGGGAACGCAATAAAACCGTTCACGGTAGCTAACAGCTACGGACCAGTCTCGAAATAGTTATTTCTTCTGATGGAACAAGGAAGCAGGAATCTGTGCTAAGTAGCATGAAGGGACTATTGTTAGCCTCTATGTATTTTCTGATCCACGATCCTTTCGGTAACACAACTTGCAGTAGAACATATATGCCAATCTATCTACTAAATAGGATGCCAAACATGATAGTATTATGAACCAGTGAGTAAAGGCTACGTGCCATTTTGAAAGCAACAATTAACAAGTAAGCCCTTTAGAGATGAAGCGCCGGATAATTGTCTAGCTCGGTCTGTCGTTGCCGTTGATCATAATCGTAGTAATGACCTGATATAGACAATAGGCTTCAAACTGCGTCATTTAATGAAGTCCGGGCTTTTTTTCTTCTCCTTCTCCTCCTCCTGTCCTGCTTTCCTTGCCTTCATTTCAGTCTTCTGCACTTCACTAGCCTGCTCGTTACGAGCAGACTTCGTGTTCATTGGTCCGCGTACGGTTGGCGTAGCTTTCATGAACAGTTATTCTCATGCCTCTTAGTTCGCTGAATTCAGATCGGTGCAATCGTCACGACAACGCTAACGTCGTGCGTCCGCGAAGGTGCGTCAACCTAACCTTCTTTCAAAACGAAGTAGACGAGGGCAGAAATCCTTCCTTTGCCTCCTTTGTTCGTCCGTAAGCAGTTGAGAAATGCGGCGATTTTTACGGCTGAAATTTCGGCCTTCGAAGAACTCGGCTTTTAACTCAGAAATAGCCCTCTAAGATCTTCTTCATATAGCTGTACACGCTAAGCTGAACAAATATGTCACCAATAGGAATTTGTCCTCTTAGCGCATGTCGACGACGGCAATAAAAGGTTACTTAAGAAAAGACGCTGAACACAAGCACAACACAGTGGTACACATCTATGAATGAACATACGCTAATGGATTATCAGCACACCTGCGATATCGGCATAGATATGTTCTCCGATTGAGATGACTGAATAGTAGCAAGATCTTTGTAACTTGTATTTTTATGATAAGATACTCGTAATAACTGAAACGCATTATGAAGAACATTAACGATAAAAATCCAGAAAGATTCGTCAACGTCTTCGATCTGACGCAAAAAAAAACATTGTGATGTTTGCGGTTCTGTTGCGACCATGTACATGTCCTAATCAGCACAAATGGCAACGTAACATGCATGCCTATTTTCAGTTGATAAAACATGTATTAAGTTTTAACATTTATTAAGTTTTATGCATTGACGTACTGAGACGTAAATGCTCTGGCCTGCAATTGAAATTGAAAAAAACAGCCTATTGGCTTAAGTTGGATACGTATGAATAACAAACCGCAATTACCACGTGTTGACAAAGCAGGTCGTGTACTATATTTTCAACCATATAGGACTGTGGCCAAATTCAGGCTCCGGGTTAAGCATTGAATATTTTATTCTACAATATTAATTTGCCACACGGTTACGCTTGACCAAAATCACATTCTCTTTCAGTGTATCCATATCACCAATTAACCTATTACATATAATACTAGCGACTGATATCTAAGAAGGGGCCCTTGGCACAATTCTTTGTATGGTATAGGAATTGAAACTCCACAACTTTTTGGAACTTGGAATATGGAAAAATTGTAACACCAGCTTTTTTTTTCTCCCCAGTTAATTAATTTAGTACCCAGTATCACAGGGATAAAGATACGACTAAATACACGTCTCAGTAAGTGCAGAGCAAGCGGATGCTAAATGTTCATAAAGTTTTAGGCCAATTTTCTTCGTTTTGGCGGGATGGTTAGCTATACGAGCATGTTGGCAAGCAGACTCATTAAGTTCCGGGATGATTGAACAACGTTGCCGGACATGGCATTTGACGAAGCTTAGCCGAAGAGTTAGGTAGATTAACTAAAACGCCCAGGTGAGGATCACAAGTGGTCTCCAACCAGATGATACCAGAAGCACGACCTCAGTTTGGGGGCTTGTCCAGGGTGTACTTTTCGTCAGCGGCTAGATTCGATTTCTAAGTAGAGTGGGTTCAAGCGCTTCGAGACTAGTCACCGGAAAAGCCTGACACCTATCCTAAGGACGCACCCAGCAACAAGAGAACACCTGTCGCTGCTTCAAAGAAAAAAACGCATCAATGCGCAACGTAGTCCGCAGATCGTAGTTGTCAAGGGCCGGCAAATCAGAGCGGCAGGCTCAAGCTCTTCTGGCACTAAGAGGTTTTAAGGTGCAGAGCAAACAACCGTGACATCGTTTGCTCCCACCAGCCAATGATAACGCTATTTCTGTCTTTTAAGTCGTAACTGTGCGTGAAAAGATATTGGTAGGTACGGACTTTCTTATGTTGTACTGTATTACACTTTTGGAGCTGATGGCAGGCCAGAAGTTCCAAAAATGGAAATGCTCAAAGCAGTCAAAGAGATAAAAAAAAAAAAAAAAGAAGGAAAAAGTTCAATAAATTAAGAAAACTAACCGTTGACGACCCAACCGGCGAGTGATATTCTTTTCTCTACAAAGTTCTGTATTAAAAATCTAAGTTTATCGAAAATGGCTTTTTGAGCCCTTTTGGTAAATTTCCAAACCATCCTTATAGTTTTCGGTTAATTTTCAGATCTTTTAAAAGCCAGTTGTCATGTAAATCGATTTCGGACAAAAGCAGAGTCCTTCAGTGTTGGTGGAAGCTCTTCCACGCGGAAAGATAGGGTAACAGTTTATCTTCGCTCGAATTCTCATCATTGAGGCTTTATTATTATTCATCGTGAGTTTACGCACCATCCTACTTATATATATATATTTTCGGCATTATCCATATCATTGGTGCTCGTGATTACCTCAAAAAATTTAAACTAATTTTTATACTCATCGGAGAGATAGTAACGTTATCTTTGGGATTCGGAGGGTGTGTTTAGCGATCGCTTACGTGCGGCCTAAACATCATCGTTCGCCAGATAAAAATAGAATTATTATTACTTTGCGTTACAACCCTTTTTTTTTAGAACCTTCTACTCCTAGATCTGCTTTTTGTATGTTAAATAATAGCCAGATCTCTCTGCAATTTGTTTACCAATGTATTGGTGATCGAATTCGGGTGTAGAGCTCTAAAAATTACAGCTTATATTACGTTATAATAGTATCGCTCAATGTGGGTATTTCTAGGACCGACTATGTTCAGCTATAAATGTTTATGATATGTTGACGCATTAATTATCGTTCAATGTATTACTTAAGTTTAACAGTAATAATTGTAAATAAGTTATTTGAAAAATGTATCCGAAGGACGTGAAAAAATCGATGATAATAATAATTTATCAAAAAATCCTGACGAGCCCTCTGTATTTTACCACTTTACATGTACACCTTACATGTACACTACAACTAGCTTAGTTATACTGTCCCTTGTGACTTCTGGCTGAGTTCAGAGAAATAATGTGTTAATGAAAAAACGAAACCTGAAAAGCGAATTATCCTTATTTCGTTATTAAAATGATAAAAACGTCGGAAAAAAATAAAAAAAAGAATAGAGTACGACAAAGATGTACAAAATGAACCTATACAAAACTTTGGTGATATGCTGGTTAGTTATTGATGCTGTGAATTTGTTTCGCTTAATTTTTCCTGCGACCTTTCAAAGCTGTCTATGTCGACCTCTTCACATCCTGACAGAAGGTCCCTCAAAGCTGACCGAAGACCATCATATAGGGGACAGGTGAGAGTCGGCTATAACATTTTTGTATCAGCTGTGGCCCCATTCTTAGATGAGATCGACTGTCGGAGTTCTGGCTAATGCGATGCATGAGCTGATTAACTGATAAACAAAATTTTTAACCGAACTTTCTATGCGATAAATAAACAGCATTACCAGATGTAAAATTCGAAACATGGAGATAGGAAATAGAGATTTATGATTCTATACACAGCGATATACCTTCAATTCTTGTAAGAAAATTTTAGAAGATGATGGAAAAATTGTATCTCTGAGAGCTTTTAGCGCGACGTCTGATTACTAGTATAACTATTCACTGTCGTACATTTCAACGCTGAGATTGTCTTCCACATGTTTGTATCGCTCTAACCTGAAATCAATGAGATATGAGGCAATTTTTCAAGTGCTTGAAGCATGATTTAAATGTAACTTTTACCGTAACATTTGGATGCTTTCTATATCAGGAGCACGGTTGGAGCTATTTTTTGGAAACGACTCTATTCGACCTTCTCACTAGAATCATCGCCAAAAAACGCTACCAGTTGTACCGGTTGCTAACTATGTATATAATGGTGACATCGAACTGCACCATGGTAGGTTCCTAACAATAATTTACGAAGAGTTTTCGAACAATTTACAAATGTAGAGACATAAAAGGTCAAGGGCTTAGCCATTCAAACCGTACATTACAGGTTAAAAACAAATAACAATAGAAAAGTAAATATCGCAGTTTTCTGCCTGCTTAAAACATCTTTCATAAACATTTCTGAGACAAAGCTTCAGTGATAACTGTTACACTGCCGATATCACATCTTTTTTTCACTGTCGCATAGAAAATCATTAACCAGGGAACTAAATGCGCCTATGTGTCGTCTTGCAGCCGCGTTCACCCACGACACTGCTCTATCTGTGTTCTATATGAAACCCTTCTATGTTCTCAGGCGGGTACACGAAGGCGGCAGGCATCGTTTTAGAATTTGAGTTGCAATATACTCCCCGACACTGAAGGGCCTCCCTGAAGGGCCATTAGATATACATACAAAGAAATGAATGGATGAAGTACTGCAGAAATAGAGCTGGACAATAAAGAGCGCGCGTATATCTCTTAAAGTGTCTACACAGAGATGGAGTTAGGCAGCGCCAAGCTCGTGTCCAACTGCTATTTACAAACAACGAACTTGTATATATACTCATTTTTCAAATGCCCATGATCATGTTAAACTTCGCCATTGGTCTTATAAAAAAAAAAAGTGCGACAAAAAAGTGTTGTCTGGGTATTGCTCTATCAGTCCATGGCCTTTCGTCGACATAATTTGCCTGGGCACCATTGCCAAAAGCTTTGAGCTCGATGTGAGGTAATATTAAGTTACAGAATTCTAAGAAGAGAAAGGGGTAGACTGATGTTAGGCCGGCTAATTTCACTTCAACTTGTCTCAATTCCGAATACCAAATATGGGTTAAATAAATAATACTGTGAGAACGTCTAACATGATCCATTTTATTACTTCTAAGGCCACTTTTAAAGAGGACTCTTTAGGTGCCTTAAGCGATCCGGTCCTTCCGTAGAGTAGTCTCCATTACGATTTAATATTCTGTTAGTATGAGAAAATGTCTGTCAGAGGCAAAGCGTAAAACCTATTTATACTTTTTAGCCGCTTCCATTAGTGCTCTAGCAAGAGCAAATGTCAGAAGGTCACAGCTTCTTTACAGCGTCACTGTGACATTTGCAAACAATGCAGTTTAAAGCGGCTTCGGTTACTACCAGCTTAATTCCAGTTAGTTGTCTCGTATATATTTCAAATATGTAACTTGAACTTTTATATAACTGTTTTGTGAAAAAAGAAATACAATTAATTAAAAAGAAACTATGATCGTAGTTACTTCCGACTTGTTACCGTTTTGCTAGTTTGATGCATCGTTAAAATCAAAAGAGTACAGATGAGACAAGGATCGTACGACAAATGATGTTAACGCTAGAATATACGGAAACTTCGCATTAATTATATATTTATTACAATAATTAATAAAATTAGAACGTATTTAACGCATAAAAACGTTCCCACTAATGGTAGAATTGAAGATCGATATGGTCGAAATACATCGACCTCTTCGAATCCGTAAAGAAACTAATAAGTAAGGCAGCCGGTACGCGGTCTTAATCTCTGCTGATCGTTCCGTCTGTATAAACTTTGGATAGATAGTGATAAAGATTGGTCACGATCATTTCTCAAGGCCAATAGTTTGGTGCCTCGTTCGTAATGTCTAGTTACAATTTTGCACAGCGAGAATGATTTGTCTTTTATATGTAGGCGTACGTCCATTGCATCGATTCAACCGTTGGTTGAAGGCCTTTTTCGATCGTGTTGGAGCCTGCTGTCCATCCGCTGACAGCGCCCTACCACTAAAACTAAACACTGATTAGCACTATAAACTGCAAGTTAAGCTGAGCCAAGTTGCATTCGTAATAACAACTGATCGTCTCGTCGCCTTAATCAGCCAGTACCTGAAACAGCTCATGTCCATATCAACCTTTTCTTAGGCGTATGGGATTCCATCTGCTTTGAAACAGACCTGTTTAGTAATAGTAAAGTATTTACGAGATTAATTTGAGCGAGCCATTATGTCAACCATCACATCTGAATTCCCACAACTATCGACATGCCATCTACTGTAGGATTTCTTGAACTTCTCGTCGCTTAATGTAATGCAGCAGTAACTTTTCGGTGCCTAAAAATTTGTTTTGGCAGTGTGAAAACAATACTATTTAGGTGACCAAAAGTGAGGATTTTTACTTTAAATGCATTACAACATCAGTCAGTCTACAATTAAAAGGCTTGCCCACCGCCTAATCAGACCTAATCCGCTGCCCGTACGTTCGGCGTGATAATTTATCTATTTATGTAATTAATTCAGTGATAATTAATCTATTACGTAATGCGTAAGTTCCTTCTGTGCATACACCGGCGACCTAGGCTAGGCATCATTTATTCGCATTGACGTAAACTACGTAGAGTTCACCGAGCGTGCCTGCTTATCTACATGGTCCTGTTATTGAACAGGTATCATTACTGCCGTTTTAAATAAAAATATCATGCGCATGACTGTACAGGAAAAACAAAAGCAATCCATATAAAGTATACTTGAAAGGAGAAGACACAGAGAGATATGTTTGAGCAAAATAATAACAAGAACAATGGCTACAGCCCACGACGACGGCAACAACAGCGAGGTAAACGTTGCTCCTTGTGGCGGTAATATAAGAAACGACATTCGATCCTGATCGTACGACTTTGCCTACACAGCGGACCTCTGCTACTTCTTTTTCATCACGTTGTCCTCTCTGGCCATGGCAATCCAACGAAGGGATAGAATATTCCCGCAATATGGATTCACAACAAGGAGAAATTGGCGCAGGCGAAGTAACGGTGGCAGCAGCAGAAAGGCTCGGGTATCGCTGGCCTTGCCGGTCGAAGTGGGAAAACGATGACGACACCTAATACAAGCGACGTAGTCTAGATATTCGAGCTGCTTAGATGAAAACGCGAGAAATGTAGGAGTAGCAGTAGTGGTATGGTGGTTGATAGAAATGGTAGTGTAGGGTCTGCGCGGTTTGGATGGTGGATGGCTGCCAAACGACCGAAGAAGTAAGCAAGCTAACTGATTGAGCCAAAACGCTCAGCCCCTCCCTTGAGAGACACTTAGGACGTCAGCGTCATAAATAATAGGCGTTTCCCTAGAAAGTTGATAGCAGAACGAGTGATTTGTGTGGGTGCGCTTATCACGGACGATGAGACAAGAAAAGCATAGTGTGGCTGGGGTGTGGAGGTCCGTGAATAGATTCCCTACCTTTGTCTGCAATCATTTACGGTTGATAATAATGCACATCAATCTAATATCTCGAAATATATATCAGCATATCGCGCGTTTGACAAGCGCGAAGGTTATTATTATTATATTTTTACTAGACATATATATTTGACATGATCGCCACCGTGTTGCTGGTATTAGGCTTTCAGCGGGAACGCTTATATTGGGGGTTGTATCATTGCACAAAAAATATCCAGGTGGCTTCTACTTCTATAACCTAAGTGCTATATATAGATGGACCCATACAGAGGCGGTTTTTCGAGTGGTTCGATGCTGACTATTTTTATGTAACAGTATGTGTAATTCTGAGCAGAATGGACAGTCAGCGGCTAGATAGACAATGAAAAAGTTGTGAATATTCAATGTCGGCTGTTTAGCGTACCCGTTGAGAAAATAACAAAACGTGAGATCGTCCTTCAGCATTCAACAGCCGCTTAACAAAATTAAGCGAAGTAAGTTGTATCGTAAAACTAACAATTATGTTAAAATAAGTTATTATACAATATTAGAAGCACAAAAAGGGAAACTGACAATTTTGATCTAGCCATTCTGAAAAAGTGTTTTTGGCTTGGTATAACATGATAGCCGATAGAACATAGCCCGGTAAATAGTTGAACAATAGAATATCCCAAAACATCGAGTGTACACCCTCGCTTACTTATTATTGGGTTATAGTATGCGCACTATGTTACACATATTAGTTTTTGTGGCAACTAACAATGTAATAATGTAATATATACGAAACCCGATGGGCCTGCAAAGGATTTCCTTTTTAGGATATGCACGAGGTAAATCGTAGGTCGTTGTGCCTCGAAGCCGCCGCGCTGGTTTAACTCCAAAGAGGACGTTTTTGTGCTTCAGACTGACCACGATAAGTTCATTAAGGATGAAACTCGTTGTACAAAGAGCTCTGCCCACTTGACGGGCTTAACGAAGTTTACGGGGCTGGAAGCAGAGGGATGCCGGTGGGGGAAGGCGAATACGCAGCCGGGTCAAGTGAATTCACACCTTCGTTGAAAAGAGTAAGAGCGCTACTCGGGTAACATGACGTGACGTGAATGACACTAATGGGAGGCAATATGGGACCCTTTACGTGCCCTAAAATCAGTCACTCACCTTTCGATCTCTGTCTGCTGTATGCCGGTAGTGCCGGTGCTGGTGTGGGGTCTAGCAGTATCGATGAGCGGCTCCGACGGATCTCGGATCAGGCGACCGTCCGTCTGTGGTTATCTTCTTTCTTTCAACTATGGCTGTGGCTATGGTGTAACCAGCTGAGCACTTCTGTATTCTATTTAGATAACGGTGATGATGAAGACGAGAATGATTATTTTATATATAGGTGTCTAAGCAGGTCCCTGGAGCAAATGATGTTACCTATACAAATACTATTATCTTTCCCTATGCCAGCTACTGCATTCAATGGACATACATGTGGAATCTTTTTGCGACACAATGCGACTTTGCGGCGTTGGTACTGCAATGTGCAGAACCAGGCCGAGACGGAGAAGCGGAAAGAGCAGGACAACGTGTGCGGTTAGTGGGGCTCTATGGGAAACCTTGGGGGACCACGTTTGGTGCGTCAGCCACCCTCTCCGGCAGCAATCTTCGCCGGCGCCATCTGTCCCTAAGTGTCCTGAGCGTGCCAACCGTTAGCGACGCTCGCGCGATTTGCGCCGAGAGGCGAGAGTGTTGTGGCCCCCTGCCACCTCTACCATGACTATCATCGCTGAAGGCGCCATTGCCGCTGTTGCTGAGGAAAACGATGCGATGTGAAGTTGCCTGCCTGCGACCATTTCGGGTTTACCGGCGCTGGGCAAGGAGTTCCCACCCACGTCGACCGCGCATCGGGTGATGCCATTTGGAAGCACTTAGATTTGCATGGTTGTCCCGTTAAGCAAATTAGATGACTTCGAACTAGGCTACCCCTAGACCACAGATCAACTTCGTTGGCATAAGGCGCGTCAGCACGGGTAGCCAGAGAGAGAAAGAAACTTGTAGGACTTTACAGACCACGCTAATCGTGAGTTGCATTCAGCCGAATAAGCGGGCGTCTGAGGTAAACTTGGAGACTCTCGGCAGTTTTTCTCTACATCACTCATTATACAACATAGAAAATGAGAAAACTGAATGTTGTATTTGGAAGGAAGTCGTTGCAAGTATCTAGCAGAATTGACTGATAGTTATAAATAGCTGTTCGATTCACATTTGTTATCGTAAATTGCGTCCGGAAGGTGACCGCCTACAACACTCTAGAAAAACAATTTGTTCTTTGGAGAATGAAAAAGAAACTTCCATAAGTTATTAATACAAGATTAAAGATAACTTTCGATATGTCACTCTTAAAAAAATGAACAACGGGAACAACGATTGCCAACTTAATGATGACGCTCGTAAAACAACGTGCAGAATAAATATGCGCGGCTCTAGTTAAAGTTACGTTTAACTTATTCGAATTACAAATAATACGGAGGTTATATACATACGCACGCATAGCGATGGACTGACGTATTTCCCAAGAGCAAACTACTGGAAAATATCGCCAGTTCTGGGAGGATATCGAATCATCTGCACAACTGCGCCTTACAAACATTTTGAAACAAGCCTACCTGTAACTCAAAGTAGATTAGGCTAGACGCAATGTATTTTAAATCATACCTTCTTTGGCAATATCAGTCTATGCGTCTAATTCTGCAGAGCGGTTGTCAATGGGCATTATCTTAAGCACTCTAATTAAAAAAAATTGCACAAAATAAGATACTGTATCGTTTGATCGATAGCCATTTGAATTAATCTAAATAATTAAATTATCCTTCCATTATTCGTATAATAAAATGCGTTTGGGGATAGTGATGATGAGGAAGTTTATGTTCAGAAGCATCTTTCGCCATAGTGTTCGATATCGACGGCCAAAGATACCCGTAAATATGTCTTAAGATGTCTTTTGATACGTACTATTATGAACAGTAACAGCTATATTTTGCTTCATATATCTGTGTATAGCAACGGGTATAGCCTGCACGGCTTGACAGTATAATTTATAGATCTTACTGTGGTGTATCATAGAAAAAAAATATCGTTGCACCCTATTTCGGGTCGACTCTTCTCTTGAACGGCCACAAAGTTAAGGGCAAAAAGGACGCTTCGAACAGGCACCATTTTGAGCCACTTGTGTCTATCCTGCTGCCTGCAGATATTGTTTAGCATTCGAGAGGGAAGAGGCGCTGCTCATGAGAAACGAAGTTGGGGAGCGAGCCTTAGCAATGGGCTCTTACTTTGATCGATGCTATAGGATAACTTCAAAGTTGACGCCAAGCATCTTAAAGGCGCAGAGAGACATTGATAACAGCAACAGCAAGGACGATGTATTTTGGTCTTTATCGTCGTCGGCGGCGGCACGCAGTGGCTTGGCTCTCAGCGGCCGCAGCCGATGGACGTTCGCCATCAAGAGCAGCGTCGCCAATTGGGCGGAACAGAGCGAAAACAATGGAGGCGACGACACTTGAAACCCCTCCGCTGTAGTCCTCCTGTCGTGGCTCTCTGAAGCTTCCTAACGGCGTCCTGCCACGCTGCTGATGATGATACCCGACCAGGTGTCAAGTAAGTAACGCCGATGCACCAGATAAAAGTGTTGTTGTAGTATCCAACAACCGCAAAGTACGCCTTCTTGCAGAATATATTTAAAAATTAACATAAAAAACGTATTATTATATTTTGTTTATTGTTTAGGGTGTTATGTTATGTGTTGCGTAGATACGGGTCTCCCGATGCGCTTCTAGTTAAATGATTTTACAAGTCCGCCATCATTATATTGGCTTTTGTTGTATATATTGTGCTTCTTACTGTACAGTGAGGTGCGTTAGTTATGTAGCTATGCAGGCTAATCAATTTAGAAATCTAGGTCTTGAAACTGTATCATACTTGTCCTTTTTGCCTATGTGATGTTCGTTTATTGCCGTTTGTTAAGAACGGAGAGTCTGCAGAGCCGCTCGCATAAGCAAAAGGGATGCTTCGCACAAGAGATCTAAATGCTTTGAGAGCTGTTCAAACACCGCCGTTGCCGTCTATGATTCGCGTTACGCAGCCGTTTTGTGTTGCCGTGCTTCCAGCATGATCATTATGGACAACACCTTGCACCATCAGCATTACCATCAAATGAATATTCGTTCCAGTCGCGGCTTTTGGCGGTTTCCTGTTCGAGATTGTGCTTAGCTTCTCATTTGCCGTCGCTTCCGTCGCCCTCTTATTTTGCCCCTTCTATTAAAGCAGCTTCCATTCCACGGTGGCAACACCACCGGGCCATCGCTATCGACACTGCAAACGCACCACTAATGCCAGCAGCACTAGTAGTACGCAAGTATCACCACTGTGGCTGTGATTCAACATTTGCCAACCATTGCTGTGCTTGTCGGCACTATCCATCCCCGCGCGTGTCCGTCTCCCCCAGCAGTTCTCCTCCCTTTTCTCTACAACTGCGCAGTTACTGGCCCGTCGCACTTTTTTCACCCAACAAACCGAGCAGTCGCCGGCGTCTTTGATGGCGCAGTCTCCACCTTCTTCCAACGTCTTGTCGCCGCCGATGCCATACTGGTCCTGGTCGTAATGGTACCGAAACTGCAGCTTCTGTTCGAAATTCTTCTCACGCCACTGGAACTTGTAGCCGACGTCACCGCCCTCTAGAATTCGCATGTTGCCGAAATTCAGCTCACGCCGATCAAGAACGAGGCAGCCTGTGCGATTTTGGCCATTTGGCCGACCGTCGGACATGAACGCTAGCCGAATGGGCAGGATGAAAAAGAAAGCGACGTCCTGGGAGTAGTTGTAACTGAGGTGCGGCAGAAGACTAGCAAAAGTAGTGAAAATGTTCGTTCTACAGTGGGGCGTCGTATTGTCGCGGTGGCAACACTGCCCTGCGCGCATTACTGCTTGTGTGGACAATGTTTGAACATTAGACCGATGAATGTCTTCGTCGCCGTGGTCACCATCATGGTACGGCACGACCGTTTTATGTCTGTTTCTTTTCCGTTCAGTCCGCTTTGGCTGTATTCCAATCAGGTAACAGGGATAAAAGTGAGAGTGAAATTCGGATAGAAAGCGGAAGCGAGGCGTCACCGGAGATGAGGCTGGGGGGGCAGGCGCGAACGACCAGCTTTCTCGTGCCAAGTGACCTAGTAACGCAGCACAGTGGTCGAAGCAGAAAGGATGGCGCGGCCTGACGTCGACAAACAAGGGCAACAGTACGAAGCCAAGCGAAGCTGCGACAACGACAATAACATTGCTGCTGCCATTGTCCAGGACGCTTGACCAATACCAGCAACATCAGTTTCTCAACTGTCCGCCATCTTCTATGCTTCTGCTGTCGCAATGGCGAAACAAGTACGAAGGCAAATGATAAAAGAAGTGTGAACGGTTGGAAAATATTCATACAACGACGTATTTGAATAATATCTCATGTGAAAAAAGAGTCTCCCCAATTTTAAATAGGCCAAAGGTCAACGATAATATGGTTTACAGCTGTATAGTAACTACTAGGTAAATAATAATTAAATAAAATGGCATTATTTCGCTGAAATTTTACCTAATGGATTATAGTCTAGCAGTGAAATTTTCTTCAGAAATTTTTTTCAGTGAATTTCAGACCTTACTTCACTTGGCGACATTGAAGGTTAAAACATAAGTCAACAACAGAGTACACGGGATCGTATGTAAGCGATTCTTGCTAAATCTAGCAGGTTCCTACTAACAGCTCATTGGATGCCACGATCAAAAACTAGCCATATTGGACAATGATCGCTGCGAGAGCTTAAGTGACGCCATATTGCAACTTCAAAGTAACCGGCGATTTGTTGACAAAATTATTTGAAAATGATATAATTACACAATATATTTATGATATAAAAAGGAAGGAGCGTTATAAAACAGGTCTTCAATGTTGCCCCACACGATTGTCAACTATCTAAAAATTTCAATAGATTGAAATTAATTAGCATTAGGAGAAACAATAACATCTAGCTTTCACTTATTTTATAATTTTTCAAGATCTTAAGAATATCTTACCACAATGCTCATTTCGCTCGTTTGCTCCAAAAGCCATTTTTATTAATATTTACTAAATTTCCAGATACATTTATGTATTAGCAATCGCATGATTATCGCATCGATGTCATGATAACCGATGTCTAGCGTTCTAGTCCTCCAGCGTCCAGGGCGAAACGGCACTTGCGTCGACCTCAGACGGAGCCGAACGGAAAGTTAGACAACGACAATGCGAGACGAAACGGCAGAATTCGCTGCCAAAGAGATGCTCACATTGAAACAGAGCTGCAAATTATTTTCGCATTATCTTTTATTGCTAATCGTGTTGTTCTTTAGTTCTTCAGCTGGTCTCGTGTGTATACGCTTGCCTGCCAACCTCAGTAAGACGGCTGCAAGGGCAGTGTACTGCAACGTTTTGCCGCCTATTGTGTGATGTTTCTCGATTAGTTCTTTTCGTTTATGGCGTCCCAATTCTGCACTCATTCGTATCAGTCGTTTCGGATTTCTCCCCCTTCGAGCTGTAACACTTCTGAAATGTACCCCCTACTGTTCCTCTGGGGAAATTTTGCCGTTGGAGAATGGTATTCTGTTGTAGAATGCTGGTCTTCAAGATATAGTAGCACCCATTACCAACAGAACGATACCCATTTCTGTTCTTCAATGCGCCCTAACCAACCACGATGCGTCTTGCGTTTAGATATAGAAAGGATGTCCGGACACGAAAACAAGCCACGACTGCTGTTTTGTACCACTATTCTAAATAAATTCAGTGTTCCCTTCGGTTACAGCGAACGAGAAACGAAACATTTTCACTAATTGTCTAGTGCATAAAAACCGTAGCGTGTACTTTATAAACGATGCTGAAGTTGATCTACGTCTAGGTGCTAAGTTTCGTTAGTATTAGTATTAGGTAAGGAAAGTGGTAAAAAATATACAGTGATAGAAATCGATTAAAAACAGTGAGCATTATTTAAGAACTGACCTTGCGCTAGCTGAGGCTCTAAATCATAAATATTAGTTTCTGCGTATTTGTACTAACTACTTCTCTTACATGCACCCTTACCATAACTCTGTTTGAGCCGAATAGAGATTGTTATATATGGGTTGTTTATAAGGCACCCATTTGGATGACAAACTACAGGACCCTTGTTTCGGTATAGAGCATGCGGTAGTTGGAAGGTTAGCCTTAAAGCTATAGTCCATTTCTACTAGGTCCTTTCATGTCAGTCAACACTGTAGAATATAGCCAGTTGATTGCGTAAGCTCACGCTGGTTGACCAAGCAGCTG
This sequence comes from Varroa destructor, assembly GCF_002443255.2. Classification (NCBI taxonomy): domain Eukaryota; kingdom Metazoa; phylum Arthropoda; class Arachnida; order Mesostigmata; family Varroidae; genus Varroa; species Varroa destructor. Next base: position 35,636,777 of record NW_019211460.1, on the reverse strand, counting down.
GCAGCACCAATACGTGACGCATATGTAATTACCGCTGAGGCTTTTTCATCCGGTGTTTTTCAACTGTGTACGTGCCCATGCATGTACGCGCCTTTTCGAGCTACCCCCGCGCTGTTGTTGCTCTGGGCTTTGTCTGTTGTCCTGTCTCGAAGTGAAATAGCGTTTGCTGTCGTAAACCAGCCGAATCGACCCGATGCGCAGTCGTCAGCTTCAATTTACGGGTAACGTTCGCTGAAAACTTCCAGAGCTCGGCCCGCTGAGTTCCTTCCGGCACTTCGCGAGGGCTGTTTTCCTCTATAGCTGATCTATCTAGTGGATGGTCCAAACCGGTCTTGCGTAATTGGGTATCTCCTATATATCTACATGATATATAAAAAGTACACAATATGTTCTCGTTAGCTTCACACATATTTCATTCATTTTACTGTATACTAGTAGATGTAGTAGATTACTGTGTTGACCGTAAAAGAACCTTTTTGTTAAGGGACAGTTCAACAGTCGTTCACTGTATATAATATCCATCATCTCTGTCTAGTAAAAAATATTTTAAGTGCTACCAAACAGAACTGGGGTATTTAGTATCTTTTCATACACGGAAATTTTGGTCGCGTTAGATGAGGATAACGTAGCGTGACTTCTATCGTCTATCATTTCACAGACTTTAAACACGAGGGTACCAGCTGTGAATATAGATTTTAAAGAAATTGGATGTTCCGGTCTGCTGGATTCATTAGCGTTTTTCGATTAACTATAATAGTGACCGTACTATAACTAGCAGTAGCAGTTGGCAGAAAAACTGCTCATAAGCACCGTAAATAAAGCATTTCATCAAATAAAATCCAATCGTCCATATTAAGTAGGTGAATGACTATAAAACGTCTACGTACGTGTAATTTTTAACTGTCTCATAGGCATATTTAGGAAACACATTCTTCAACAAGTTCCTTATGTCGCCAGTTCGAAACACATTGTACATTTTTTATAATAGATTTTCATATAGGAATGGTTTAATTGTTGCCTTAAATAAACGTACGAGAGTTATTAATTAAATAAATAATTTCTATTTTTGGACAAGTGTGGTTCATTAAGGAAATAAATGTTAGGAATCTAGGTTCAGTCTGCGTTATCTAGTTAACTGCCTAACGGGCCGTGCTGAAATCCGCAAATCCGTCGTCACGAATCACTCACAGTAATCAGTATCACTTTAAATATGGCGAACACTGCAAACTTTTATTATGGTTGTGTCGGCTGAGTAAGTCTAGTCCTACCTGACAATTGTGTCCTGCAACCTTTTCGTCCGAAATATCAAGCGTTATCTCATAAGTTGTTCGCTCATTGCGATTCGAAAAGCAAGTGGAATTTGTAGTGCGACGCACAACTGAGCGCCATTGGAAGGGGTCTTGTCGCTGCGCTCGTTTGGTTCTTCTTGCCAGTTCACGTTGCCAACGGAACCCCCGTCTGCTCGCTATACTGCGCGTGTCTGCTAACGGTAGCTGGTGCTCGTAGTTCCCCTGGCGGTATTACAGCTGGTGTTATTTTTTGCTAAGAAGATGGACGTACGCAACAAGACAGTCGCTGCAGCTACCAGCGTGCCCCCAGAGTAAAAAAACTTTTTATCCTCATGAATATTTCCGACGCTGGCTAACCTTGTTTCTCCAACGTTTAACTTTGTATGCCATTAGCTTGCCGGGCAAATATTAACGTGACGGCGTACGCGGGGAGAAAGCAGGTCGTAGCTAAAACCGCCCAATCCACTTCTAGGTTATTACCTAATACTCCGTGCTAACTCGAGTCTTGCTTAAGTATGATAATTTGATGCTGATTTCATATAGCAGAGTATTAATAAGAGTGTTTTCACTTAACGTATTTGATGTTTTATTTGACCACCAAGTGTACCTGGCCGGTACCATCAAGTACGTGCTACGCGTTCCACGTGTGTACTGTGTGTGCTGTATTTTATCGATTAGCGCCTAGAGTGCGTTCACGTTACGTTCACAGCGAAACTGCCGAAAGCTGAGCCCATCCTTTTCATACCTGATAATCTATTCGTATACGTGAAGCATTACGTAGAAAAATCAGAAGGCGATCCGCAAAATCAATACTGGGATTCATAAATTGAAATGAATTTACGCTACCTGCCTCCTCCATGTACGAAAAAGTTCTATTGCGGAGGGAGCCCTACTAGAGTATGTGAAAGCCAACAAAGACGCTCATCGCGTGCTTACGACGACCATCCATAATACATTCGTTCAATGTTCACTGTATACCGCGCTTCAAAAGGCGGTTATTTCATTCGGTGCGGTTGATACAACCGGCGAACACGGCTACCCCATGGGGACACCGAAGCTCGTGGTGGAACAATTGACCAATCTAGATGTTGGTCCCTTCAATTGCTTCCCTGTTCATTGCCAGAGGACGAAGCTGGCGCTGCGACTGCCGTTGGATTTAGTAAATACGCACGAAAGAGGAAATGGAAAACACGCTAGCCTGGACGACCGGTCATACCATCGAAATACAACCTCATTTAATAGGGGAGCGAGCGTGAGTGCGACCTTCCCAAGGGATGCCATACAGGGGGTCTTCGATGTCACAACGCTGAAGCATTAGGATGCGCTATCGGCTAGAGGCCAAGGGTCTGTCTATTGAATACCAAAACTCATTCAGCATTCCGATTGCTGCTTGGTCCACTTGTTCACCTGTAGCCCTGTTGCCACCCACAGGGGGTGGGCAACAGCTACGTGCTCCTTTGTGCTTACTTATGTATTGTACTGGCTCATATGCCGTATTCATTGTCGCGTCGTAATTATTAAGTTGATTTGCATAAATAAATTTTTTCTAGCTGTGTATGGTGCCCATTCGCATGAATAGCCCCCTCCCGGGAAGGCTATGAGCGTGTCTATTAGTACCTTCTTATTATCTGCTCAGAGAGTACTAACGGGCAAACAAATGCCATAAATTTGAATTCAGTCAACTGTAAAAGTTGTTTAAGTCTCCAATCTTAAGTGAAAACTGTTAAAGCTATTTTGAAAACATAGTTTTATCACAGAGATCCGAGAACTGTGACGGTTTGAAGAGAGTGATGTTAAGAATATTATCGAGATTTATAAAGCGTAATCGTTTTCATTTTGTATTATCAGTGTAGTATGTTATCATCAATGAACATACGATAGACCTCTGTACTTTATTCGAGCTAGTTGGTAGACTACTAACACCGGTCGCGAGGGCTTACGCGAATCCCATGTCCGGTGCAAGTTCATCGCTTCAGCTTTCTTTAGTCTTATGTATACAGCCGCTAAAAGTAAAAGCATCGATATGTTTGTATAAGATGCTTACTAGATATAAGCTTGAATATTCGTTGAAGCTTATTAAAGAGGATGTTTATGAATCGTTTTCGAGAACGGAAAAAACCAGGTGTCTCAGGGAAGACAGACACAAATAGGAACAGAGAGATTAGCGGACAGAAGTTCATATAGGGTCATGTACCGCGTTCGTCCTTCAAAGTGATCCTGAAAAACAGTGCGCAAAGCAATGATGCCTCCGGGGAATACCTGGACGTCTCTACTTACGGCTTAAGTCTCAAAGTCAGAGAAGGCTTTGGATGGCCTTGCGGACTCACGACTAAGACCGTGCAGTTTAAACGAAAGTCACTGGGCAACGTGACCAGCGTTCGACCGGATAAGGATCCAAAAAAATTGTATTTTTCTGGATAAACCTTCTGGATGCAAGATGCGGAAAACACTTTCGGTAGTGCTTTTCCCACACAATTCTACCAACCGTGTTTAATGTAATAAAGAAATAGAAAGTCATTCAGATGCCGAATTCTATCGAACTAGAAGCTTGCTTTTCTCAAGAAAAAAGTTTTACCTATCATCTAGCAAAGCAGTCAACTCCGATTCATCGCGCAGTTATTGTACGGCGCTCAAAAGCTAGCGCCATGAACGCTATAATCAACATTTGGCGATTCAAAAGGTGACCGTCGCGCCATGTTTCTCTATCTAAAAGAACATAGATTTACATTATAACGCGTATAAAAAATTAAACAAACGCAGCGATAAGTAAAAAATTGCGAAGATCAGTCAGGAAGCAAATCAATCGGACCTCAATTCACCTCGAGAAAACAACGTTTGGGTTAGTCAGATATAGAAGTTAATTAATTGGAATCAAGTTCTGGCTGGACGATATCATTATCTGGATGCTGTTAGAAATTTGGCCAGTCAGCGTCTGCATGAAATCTCTAGCTAAATAAATGCAGCATTGTTGTAACAGATTATGGCAAGGGTCAAGAGAAACGGCTATGATGGGCTGTGACCAACCCGTAGTGATGGTTATTTTTATTAATCTTTTGTAACAATGGGAAATGTTATTTATTTAGGCTGACTAGCCTCATAAGCTGTATGAATTTTCTACATGACATGACGTGTATTGTTCTGTGTCGTAGCGCTGGCCTTAAATCATTGATCATTGGATTTGTCAGCCGGAGACTCCAGTTGGAACCCCTGTTACAGGGGTTACTGCGACCCCAGTACGAAAGAACTAGCTTCGTTTCTATAAGTCAAGAAGCTGAGCATAAAATCAGAAGTACTTTTATGAGTAGTTATTTCCTACCTAAGTCGTCGGTGTCGTCGGATCTATTTGAAACAGCTTGTACAATTTCGTGTGCGTTGCCCGTTATACTTAGTGACGTCAAATAGCAGAAATTCATTTGAAACTAGAGACATTTATTTTCGTCTGTAAGTATTTGCCAACTTTCCCTTTTTCAAAAAAAAACTGCTTATACTGCAATATTCACTTCTCTGAATCGTTTACTCGTTAAGTAAGTCGAATATTGGTGGCCTAATGTTGGTGGCCTGGTGGCGTATCTCATGTCCGCTGGAGCGTGCGCTGAATCGGCTCTGGGGAGCTTTGTCTTTGATAGGTACAACTATAAAACTAGAAATCCTATTCGCTGCGCCTAAAAACACTGGATTTGGACGCTCCTAAAAGATATTTTCGTTTGAACAAAGATAGAAGAATAGTCTGTTTGAGTACGAAGATCACTTATCGATATGTCTGTCGTAGGTATTCAGGTGGATCAAGTATTTGAGATTTTCATGTTCTGTCCTGTGTAATGTGGTGCCACTGCCTAACTTTCGATAGAATCATTTTTAAATATCCTTCAAAGGCATGTAAAGGAGTTGGTTGCGAAATAAATGCAGAACAGCGTTCATTTCAGTGTTTCTTGAAAAGAACAAAAACATGCGCCTTTCTATTGATTCGACTCATGTACGCCATGAGTCAGAGCGCTCAACAGTGATGGCTGAACATTCGGGGCAAAAAAATTCATATTAGACGTTAATACCCGCCAGGCGAAGACACAAAGGCTTTGTTCACCTAGCTTTTTAGTCCGGCTTTTTTTTTTTTTTTTTTTTTTACTATTTCCACAGTAAACGTCTAGTAACTACAGAAAAAATGATGAGAACCAACTTGAGCACATGTGAGTTGCTTCTTAATATATTATGCACATACAAATCGTACTTCTAGACCATTTACTTATTTGTTTTAAACGAACTTCATCGCACAACGAGAAACATCGCGTAACCGAAATTTTCTGTGTAAGTTGTTTTCTTTAATTATGTCTGTGATTTATATTGGGAACGCATGTGTAAGAATCAGCGTCACGTAGCATTTAAATAAAATCCCGTTTATGTGTTATCAATATCGTGTTTATATAAAACACGGCCACTATATTTTAGATGTGCTGCTAACGCCATTGCCAGGTCACGCATTTGTTGTGCAGCTCGCAGTCCAAGAATGGTAATGTACTAATTTTTCATAGAGTTGTATTGCCCAAAATACATGAGCGAGCGTTTAGTTCCAGGTCAAGCCACTGTTTTTCGATGGTTTTGTCTAGAAGTAAGAGAACGTTATATTTTTACGCCATCAGCATGCGCTATGATTTTCATATCAGGACCAATATACATGGACAAATTGTTGTATAGATTGCGAATGGGCGGTCCTTGCGGAAAACTAGTAGCTACTTTTCTGCACGAAAACAGGCTATTATTGTTGACCCTAGGACAAAAACTCAGCAACGGAGAAATGCTGCAATCCGCTTAATTATTTGAGGTTCTGCTCCGTAGCTTAGCAAGATAATTAGCAGTTTTATATGAACGACCGACCGACCGACCGACTCAAAAGCGAATTTAAAGCTAGAACACATAAATAATATTCAGCCGTTGACGAATAGCGTTATCGCTGTGACGTTTGAAAGGTCGTGCCTTCCTAGAAGCACGATTTCCACATATAGAAAGAAAAAAGGGTTTATATCGAAAGCAAGAGAGTGAACTGGAACGGTGCCGCACCGTTTAATATGTCCACTTAACACAGCAGTTAAGATAATGGGGTATAATTTTTGAAACAGATTACAGCGAGAGGGAGCAGAAAAGTAATACCAGACATGGTATGGATTTCGCAAAGAAGAACCTAACTTGAATGCACTTTACGAAGCTACGCACCGAATACGTTTGACACTTTTCAAAATATCGAAAATGAATGAAAAACTTCATACTTTAAGTTCTATAAGATGTTTGCAGCTAATTAAGATGTTATTATGACGAAATTTAGATGAGAAGGATGTATCTCTGCATTTGCAAAAGCTCATTTCATCCCTTATAGAAGACAAGAAACTAGATACAGAATAGATAGCAAGGAATATATAGTGGCAGGGGTAACATTGAATGACATGTGATAATGTCCTAATCTTATTCAAAATACTGGAAGGAATCGAGAGCATTTGCCACGCCTTATGTGTCCTGGTAAAGGCAACAACGGAAAGGGATCTCGAGGATCTTGTAAACTAAACATTTAAGTGAAAGAACACTATGTTTAAACTGTGCCCAAAAAAAAAATTACCGGCAGAAAGAAATACGGCGGGCTTAAGCTTAAAATAAGCGAAAAATACTATGGAAATCAAAAATAAAAAAAAAATAATATGCCCTTATCCTTGACACAAAACCTTCAGCCAATGTGCACATTGAGTATGCAGCGGGACAAAGCCACAAAAAATACTTTTCGTCTGCTTAGATTCATGCCTAAAGTAAGAGAAGTAACGGAAGAGACAAAGCGCCAATTGCTGGATTGCTCAGCTAACATCAGCCCTACTTGGCCGGACGCGATCTCAGACAAGGAAGGGAACAGAAATATGTAAAGAGTTGTTTCAATACAAATAGGGTACGTATACGGAACTATGCTATTGGCAGAGATAAGCCCATTGGATTTCCTCACGAATGAAAAAGCAGAGCGACGCATTGATGAAGACGCTGACCCTAACGATCCGGACGAACACAATACACGAGTGGCTGCAAAACTGATGACCGGGCAGACCAACGAAACCCCCCCCCCTCGGAATGGATTCGGACTTCGATACCAAATATATATAACAGGCATTTTGGCGAATCCACTCTGCTCAGAAAGAACTTTGGTTCGGCGGTACCAATATTTCTGAGGAGCATCATAAATATAAGGAGAAAACAAGAGGGAATCCGAAAACGAGTAGTAAGTGTGAAGTGTATAGCCGCCCGAGTCTTGACGGCAGCCGGTTTTGAGGCAGTGATTTTTAATGGATATTATTTCAAACACTGAGAGCAAATCTTACACATGGATTTTATGCTACGGGTGTTCGAAACTCTGCGTAAATGCACTCGCCTATGCGTCCTTAAAAGAAGACAACCCAGGCGAATATGCAGGTTGTTTTCTATAGATGAGGCCTTAACAATTTGCGGTCCTATAAATAACTTACTTTTCCATGTTTTTGCATAACACAAAATTTAATGACACTAGCCGTTTACCTCACCTCAGACATGCAGCCTTTGTTAATCGAACTAAGTAGACCAGGATGAAACTGAAGAAATTTCGAATATAGCCATATCTAAGCATACGCTAAAATATCAACGAGAGTGGTGCTCATTTAGAGTATTCTAGTGATTTGTGCGTAGGAGCTACGGGATACCTTAGTTTCTTAAGAAGAGAAGTTCTCATCCATTGAAAATTACGAGATGGTTCGAGGTAGATAGTGTCTATTTTTCGCTGATAAACTTCAGCGTTTGCCGGGTAAATCTGGCAGAACTTAGTGACAACGTTAGTTTTCTCGCGATATTTACTTGCGTGACATTGTCCTTTCCGTATATTGACGCTAATGAACCATTGTGTGTCAGTGTGTACTATATAGATTACGTCAGAAACCTTCGCGGTTAAGATTTGACATACCACTAATATTGAACGTTATTCCGTTATAGTTTGTGTTTATGTTAAAAAGCAGGACGTAGAAGTTTTCGACCGAGTCACCTTAGAATATTTTCTAACGGGCGCTGTTAGCATGCGCATGTGCGGAAGTCGCCACGAACTTGACAAAGCCATAAGCACTGCAAAAATTAAAAAAGAAAGCTTCCTTGGAGCCATCTTCATTTCCATTATCTGTACTTTGTACGTGATTTATGAAACAGTTCTTTGACTCCAGGTCTCCAGGACTCCAGGACGTTTATTCAAACGGCTTACTGTCACGTCTGTGCATTTAACGTCACATAAACGATCGGACTCGCCCATTTCATATTTTTTTAGAACGTTCGTGCTGCCGCTTGCGGAGAAATAGGCAGAATATGTCCGCACTGAATTGTTAAACGAAGATATTTCAAGGACGATTAGCTCGGAGCCGCTTTCTATACCTTGGACTTGCGTGCATGAAATGTTTTTTCGACTAGGATCAGGACACCGACACCTTCGCGATCCACATCTCGGTGTTGTTTTTGAAATTTCCCAGCACAGTTCTCCAGAGCTTATATCTCCTTATGTTCAGATCTAGATCACGCAACCCCCGCTTTACCCAATACGTTGAACTTTACCAAGTAACAAGCGTTTAACACTACACATCTTCAATTCGTGTGTTTTGCGATCCTGGTTTACTGATATAAATTTATTCAGTCGTTGTTCTGTTTCCTTTCTTCTTTCTGTCTCGATGGAGCATTGCGGACGAGGATAGTTTTTATAAGTTAAATCAAATAAATGTTGCACAAATTAGTGTCGCATACAGCTATATGCAAGAAAAATTTGGGAGTTGTATCACATCTCTAGACATATTTGCTTAAATCTTTATTTCTATACAAAGCACAGGCGCATGTATATGATTTTGCCTAAAGCACGATTAGTCCAGAACACTGAAAGAAGTCTTGTCATCTTGAGGAGATTTGTTTCATTTTTTTCAGAGGCCACGCGTACATAACTTGCTATAAAAGCATTAGTCGGTGTCAGTTCGTTCAACCGCGGGAAATCCCTAAAATCCCACAGTTAAACGAGGATTTTCTTAATGGGGTTGCCATGTCACCCAAATAGGATTTCTCTTTATTTCAGGTCTAATAGACCTCTGTTATTTTTTCAATGCTAAGCCAGGGGATAACTTTGTTTTTTTTTTTTATGATGGCAGTCAGCAGCCGTCTCTCTCCTTTACGTACTGCACTCACTACTCCACTTCCCATAAAAGACATTCCGGATAACGGATGTCAACGACGACTCCCCTAAACATCAGAAGGTTGGACGTTGGTTGACCGCTTCCCCAGCAAAAAAACTCGAAAAGTTATTATACTAATATCGTTTTCATATTTGTGACATCTAGAAAGCGCTCTCTAAATGATAGCTTACAGTTTCCATCGTTTGGATGCAAATCCAATCGAACTTGAAATTCTAAATTCGACCTTTAAGTTATTATTTTTCATGTCAGAATAGTTAAAACGCTATTCTAACACGCTTTAAATAAACTAAAATTTATGTTGACTTTGTATTTCAAATAGATACAAATACTAATAAAATTTTGTAAAAATTAATTTCTTTACACCAATTTACCTCTTGTTTGATACAGATTCAGCCGTATGTATAATCGACTCAATACAGGAGAGAGGACCCTTAACAAGACGTTGCGTCATGTCTTCAAATATATGTACCTGTTTTTTAACGCGTTTAATAACATTTAGAGTTAGCTCGTCGGCCAAGTCTTTGAGAAATGGTCGTTTTGTCTAGAATAAGGATAAAAACAGATAACTTTTATGTTAGTACATTTTCCAGTACCTTTTAGCTGGTCGAAACCATTTGAAAGTTATTTAACCTTTGATAATAATAATAATTTGAGGTAGTAAAAATACAAGCTTTAATTCATAGTTTCATCAAAGCTTGAACTTCACATGTTTAACAAGATAATTTACATCATGCGTATGTTGTATATATTATTAAAGAGCAGTCCGTTCGAGACAAAAGGGTCATCCACAGGGGCTCTGTGGCTCCTCATAAACATGGTGCTCCAGACTATCGTTCTCAATAAATTAATTAAGTACCATAATTGCTTAAGATGCATCTCTTCGTGTTCAATTCGCTGCTACCTCTCTAAGGTAACGTAAACTTCTCAGGACAAACGGAACGATACAAGTTCCATCCCATTGGTATTAGCAATACGACCATATATATATTTTACAATTTAACAAATAACCCCTTTAACAAATGTGCTAAACATTACAGCTCATAGGCCTTGATTTGAGCCAAGCAATAGTAACTGGTCAAGAAACCATATGTCCGTATATGTTAGATGCACTCCTTAGATTTAGTGACATTAAAGTAGGACACACGGAAATTATGTGCATTAAACAAATCAGTGGATAGGTTCCAGAGGTACGCCTAAGCCCAGAATTAATTGGACCTCCATCAAAAAAGGGCCATAATTTGCGCTTGGTGAAACTGGAAGGGCCTTTCACCCTAGAAAATCCCCAAAAATAACAAAACAGTTGACAAGGCCTACTCAGCTAGTTTGTATACTTAGCTGTATCGGGCCAATAAGGCTGCCTCACAGGAAAGACTCGATACGCAACGCAAAATCATCGGTCTCCGCGAAAATACTAAACCACACAAGGCAAAAGTTATTAAAACCCTTCTGCAAGAGGTTGAGTGCGATGGTCTTTAGTGCCCATCGTATTCCCCAGATATTACACTGGGTGACTGTCACCTTTTACAATCACTGGCAAATGAAATTTACAGTGATACATTCGATAATAGAGAAGTCGTCACAACTGGCTGGCCGACGACTCCTTCTGTGCCAAACCTAAAAATTCCTGGCCAGACTGATTAATAAAATCAGTTGACAGATAGGAAAAGGTCATAGAAAGTGAGGCGAATAAATAATATATTAACCAGTTACCAGGATTCAAATCATATGCTGTTTTTTCTGTAAGATAAAAAAAAAAAAGGGGTATTTACTTTTGACTGACCAACATTTGCAATTAGGAACTGTTCGTTGTGCTCCTGAATTTATAAATCGTCAGAAGAACTCTTTAAGTAAAATCAATAAACCCCTAAGCCATACTGTAGGTGTATCAATACCTCATAGTATGTATTAATTCTAAATGAAGATATATAATAATAATATGCCGCAGTTTTCGGAACGAAGGGATCAAAAACGCCTTTCCTATTACGTTCATTCATTGCTGCCTTTTGTCCACATATTTTTATACGAATTATGAAAATATGACTGTATAATACTCGGTTGTAGACTCGTTAGACTCAGGTGTGAAACTGAACAAATTTGGCTGCTGTCTCTTCGCGCCAGATTGATCCATAAAAAAAACCTGGCGTTAGATATTGAATAGTATTTAACGGGTAAGTAGATGGCAACAGTTGGCTAAAGGTTCCCTTGTTTATGGCTGTTGCTACAGCTTAGCATGTAGTATAAGCTTAAAAGAAGTAGGTAAACGAGGTGCTATCCATATAACAGAAAACCGAGGAACAACGTGTTATTTTACTAGGAACGCTTCATATTTCATCGAAAGTAGGAAACTATGTGGACACAGTAGACAGCAGAATGCAACCTGGGCCAGGAACGTAGAGTAGGGAAGCGAGAGGGCATTTGGGGAGTATCTATCACTTATCGAAGAGGCTCACGTTGCCGTCTGCGTTCCCATGGGAAGTCCAGAGATTCAGCCTCACACTGCCGAGAGCTTGATGACCAAGCGTATTGCGGTCCTTCCATGCGCCGGCCATATAACAAATCATGGCACACATCCCTCTACTTAGGATGCATTGTGAGGAGTAATACCAAATGAGGGTGCCTATAAACCTGATCTCCCAAAGACGGCCATGTCTCGAATTGTCCAGTAAAAATTAGATGTATTGAATAGATATGTGTCAGCATGTGAACTTAGAACACCCAAGACGAAGCTTTATGCCTGATTATTTATTATTCAAAATATTAACGGGCAGTATACAGAAGATGTTTTTTCCACTCTATGTTAGGTTGTTCTTTATGAAATATGAAATTTTACACACGTTTGATCGAAATAGGCACCAACATTATCTATCGCTCCTTGCTATTTAGTGGATAAGTTAGTTAATAGGCTGCTGTAGAGATGTGAGACTCAAGATTCTATCAAGTCTTGAAAGCAAATTTCTGCACTATGATAATATTTGGCCTGAGAAATCGTCGTAATTTTAAAAAGAACGCTAATCTATAGGGGTGTAGCAATATCTGGCGGACATGATGGATAACAAAAATCCTTCAACTATGATCTTTTCGGTGAGTGTGTTATTCTCTAAAACGGAGTAGTTTGCTTCTGCTTACTAATTTTGGGTGCTTAACATAAAATCTGTTAATAATTTCCTTCACTTGTTGATAGTACAATTCGGCCGTTGTCAACAAACCAGAACATATGGAGGCGTAGCGAATGACGCCTAACTAGATCACCGAACATACGCCTTTGCAGCTGTACACTTGTTTGAGGATGGCGTACCGCCGGTCTAGTTGCAGCCACTCACTGCTGTCACCATCTTCTGTTATTGTAGAAAATAAATTTTTTTTTTATCATAAGGCACAAAACCGCATTGCTCTTGTAAGCAAGCAACTTTATGTTTTTCTTTTTCATTCCCGCTCAGATCATTCAGACTGCACCTATTGTCCTAGTTCTTCTACATTTTTAATTTGGCAGAAGTGAACAAGCATGCGATTTTTACACATACTAGAACTGCGTGTACATACGCGTAAATTGCGTCAGCTTTAAAATGGTTCGGCTTCGTTTACAGCTCTCAACTCTTCATTGTTCACAAGGGACTTTCGACAAGACTTATCTTCGAGTTAAAAATCTAGTTTTTGAAATGTTTTCAACCAGCGGCTTACTCTGTTCTTACTAGTAGAACCTTCACTGAATACAAGCTTTATACGGAGAGATATGCTTCTGCTGTGCTAGATGCGACTCATATTTATAACCCACTCAAACTTCGTGATTTTTTTATGGCTCACCACAATCTGCCTGTTAAAAAAAAAAAGCCGCGATCATGTATGAATAAACAGTCTTACACTTTCAAGAGTACAAGTGCGTCTTAAATAGAAAGAAAAATAATAGAAAAGCCTGCGAAACGACGCACCGTTAAAGAGTAAAGTCAGCCGGATAAATTTTTTCATTTTTCATACTTATATATATATATAGGTCACCTTTACGTGGACACGTCAGGTTACCAACGGAAGATCTAGGGAAGTAGCATTATAACAAAGACCATTGAATTGATCGGCCTATATCTGTCGTGGAACGCGTGATTTTTAGCCGCATGTCCCCGCGTCGTTTGCTTCATCGTTTTTTTTTTAATGCCTAATATTGTTAGTTTAGTGTAGTGCAAAGCTGTGCCTATGTCCTCTCCCCAAAATAGAAGAGTTTTTATTTTCAAGATTAAGTACTTGAAACGTTCAGAAAGACTGAGGAGAGAATCACCTGCTATCTTCATTTAATCATCGATGGACTACTATCGTCACTGGTTTGGGTTCTGCCACGATAGACGACCTTTCATCTACGTTCTGCTCAAATTCACATGTGTAAAACTAAGAAACATTAAACAATATTGGTATTATCTAGGAGCACATATATTCTCCTTATCTCTCATCATACATTGTTTTATTGTTCGTTTAATTTCGTGGCGCTACATAACCGGCGAGGATTTCGAAGATGGTTGGGGCAGTTTGGAGCGGGGGCGCAGCGGATCGCAAACGCTGGATGTAGATGTGCGCTTACGCGTATATGTGTACGATCGTATACTTATTTTCGGTGGCCAGCCGGTACTGTTTACTTATCCTTTCTATTTGATTCAGCGCACGCACTTTTCACTTCGAAAGCCGTCGGCTCTGGCATTTCTGGGATGTCTGAAAAAGAAATTTTATAGATATCTACTTGACGGTACGTTACCATATATCAGAGAAACACGGCACCAGGCGTTACCAATTGGTACACTTATGGGTTTGTAAATCACATTTTCATAGAAACGTTTCCACCTGTTATTTAGTTCTTATAAGGTATTCGACATCTTTCATCTTTCATTCAACGCTTCACTTATTCAGCCGTGGAGAACGGAGAAAATTAATTACTTCAAATAATCGGAAAGGACATTTTTCCAATTAAAGATCATAGATTAGACCAATTTTTCGGTCGTCTTCACTTCTTCATAAGGAGATCTGTGGGAAACTTGCAGCCAACCCTTCTGCCCGTAGATGGAAAAGTTTGCTTTTGCCACAAAGCTAATGGGTAATCCTCTACAACCACTGCATACGATTACAGTTTGTTTCCGATAACGAAACGGGTCAAACTGGGTTGCTATTGCACTGCGTCGTTCAGTCCAAGCAGTGGTACATCAATATTGCGCTACGTGACAAACCCGTACGCAATTTCAGAATCAGCTGTACTGTGCCGTATCAGTTTGCCTAAATGATGCTGCTCACCGTCCATGCTGCAACATCTTGAGAAAAGGAATTACTTAGTACTTGCTAAAGTTTCCATTTGATTGAATGTGACACGAATTAACTGAATTCATGCATTAACCTAATTAAGAGAGGATGCGAAGTTAGGCAAAGCAGGATGACTGCGTCATGATAACCTTAAGCTAGGCTGAGTGTAACATCAATCAATGTATGAAACTAGCTAGATCAACGGAGGGCATAAAGCCCGCGGGCCTGTTCAGCCCACAGGTACTTATAAATCAGGTTGAACGAAAACCTTCAGCGATTCCGAGAGGAAACACTTTACAATGGATCTATTTTACTGTTTTGAGAACTTTAAACAAGCGCGTCATACTTTGCGTCTAAATAATGGGTCACCTATAATCGTTGTGCCCAGTCTTAATCTCCACAAATTCTATAATGAAACCACCCGTTGACGAATTATAGCCCAACTTCATTATTGGAACCAAGCCCCGACTCTGTCGAAATACTCCTGACTTGGAATATGACCATACGCACTGTCCTACAATGACTTGCAACCCTGTAGCAACGTACATTCGACCCAGGAATGATGTGGTCTAATTTGCCATACAACGTAATATATGCCATTTCGACAAGCCCATCTCCAGCCGCCGTAGAAGACCCTTGGTCGCCGATGTTCATATCTTACGTTGCGAACGATGTGCTCAAATACCCGCACTCTCTCCCGCAGACAACTGTATAACGATGTTGGTTCAGCTAAGCCATGTTCTTCTGGATTAGGCAAATTAATAAATGGCAACGTAGGCGAAGGGCGAAACCCGCGGGCTATTCAAACTGTTAAAGGCCTGCCTGTGTCTGTTTGTCGAACTGGAAACGACTTTTCAAGTGGTTAGATTTGAACGATTTTTTGTGGGTCTCGCGCGTAGAATGGAGCCGATTGAGTGCATGGAACAAAAGAACAGAATTTACATATAAGACATGTTAGTTTGGTCGTTCGTAAAGTGAGCACAGTAGCTCCCTTGTTCGCGTTTCTGTACAGCGCCACACTTACGCTGGCGCATACCGAAGTGGTTACCCGTAACGCTCACGCTAATATATCTCATAATGTATCTGTACAGATTCATGTGAAAATCACGTAACATTACGTCGTTATGTAAATGAGCGCGCTAGACGAATGCTACATGACAAACTTTGTTTAAACTATACTATGAAAATGCTTTTTGGTGTTAGCTAGTAGGGAATAGGTCGAATTTACCCTTATTGTAAACAGGTTAAAAAACATGCTTAATAGCAAAACAGAAGTAGGACGAGGTCCACGTTAGCTCATTTGCGTATAGCACAAACATGTAAGACCGGAAGTTCATTTCACCCAAAACGATTAGAGAGCACAGATTCGTCTAATTTTTATTTAGAATTTCATCCTGTAATAGAGGCAATCGGACGAAGGTTACCGGGGCAGTTTATTGTTTCTATTTCATAAAACGTAGTGTTTGTATGGATAATTTGAACATTTTGGGCGATTAGCTCGATAACGTTGAAAAAATAACCATTAAATGTTTACCTTGGAAAATCGTTTTTTTTCTTTTACGATTTAGACACGAAATGACAATTTTTTTTTTGCAAATTCTTTTATAATTGACGACATCTAACAGGAAGATGAAAAACACACCGCAATAGAATAACGGAATCGCTGCCTCTGTGATCTAAAAGAAATAGATCTGCAGTTAAGCTATGAGAGGTTCACGCCTTGTTTAATGGCGTAGATGGAGCACGGTAGTTGAAACGAACTAACTTTTAGCGTATACGATAGTTCACGTTAGGCTGGGCGTGACAGCTTAATGAGTAGTGCATTTGCCTACTAACCTCAGGAATACGTTGTAGTTTAGGTATATGCACTTCGTTTCGTGCCGGCCATCCAATGGGATGCTTCACGACGATGCCGGACGAAACACAGAAGCTGAACGTAACCTCAATGAAGTACGTTATTTGAGTGAACAGCAAAACAAACGGGGGGTCCGGTCCGTGAGTTTGTCGGGTATTAACTAATAATAGTTCAATGATAGCAGATGCGATCCATTTTTCAAATAGAACTTAAAGAGCTCGAAGTTAGAAGCTTCACGGAATCCAGCCGATGATTATTTGGCGTTTCTATGCCTCAATAATAACACATAAAAAGCGTCCACTAATATCTTGGTAAGTCCTCAAAATAGGCACAAACCTTTACCCGTTAAGATTGTGGCGCAATGGGAACAAAATGGCAGCAATGGATGCTGATTTCTTGCACACGCCAGAGCGTATGCCTCTCCATTCAAACTTGGTGAGAGCTACTATTACTACAAACAGTTATTTGTCCCCTGTATCAATTACGCATCAGCGTATTGGTCTCCCTATAAACGACAAATGATTAAAGATCATCCAAAGCCGGTCTTTGTGCATGCTCAGTAAATCTTCCAGTCCAAAGTGAAACATCTATCTTGACAACCTTAAAGCAATTTGCCAATCAATTAACCTTACTACGACCTGCAATTATGTTCCTGTTTTCGATTTGAAAAATCTATCACCTTTAATCGTTGTAAAAATGAACCCTATGGAAGTCACGATTAGTTCAAAAGGGAAAATTCTACTTGCCAGCATCCTGGCTATAAACCGTTTTTCACTATTCGACTCAAATGACTGAGAACTTTATCTTCGACCTGCGAAAATGGTTCTTCTATTTCGTTTGTTTATACCTACGCCATCTATATATATATCTTCGTCAATTGTTTAAGAATATCTGTATTTTTAATTTCTGGCCTGCAAAAAGCTCTATCAAGAAACGAAATTCTATAATTTGTCCCATATATATATATATATATACGCATTCGATTACCATCAATTGTATCTTAATTATGATTTGTTGTACCAGATATCTTGTTAATGCAAAAAAAATCTTTTGGCGTTATTGAAAAATGAGCTGATTAACTGTGTCATTGATGTTTAATCGGCATCCTCGAGCCAACATTCTCCTGACTCTGGAGAACCCTACTCCATTTATACGACCTTATCAAGAGATTGGTAAATTAATTTCCTACATGGACAACGGGTCTCAGATCTGGGTGTTAGCCAGGGTGGAGTCATAGAACTAGTTTTCAATTGCTGCTGCGATAAAACCCTCCACGGAGCTCACACGTTTTCTTGCCCTCTTTCCTAAGTCGACTTTAACTAGCCACTTAGACATCTTACTTATAAGATTATATAACACTTACTTGTATAACCAAATGAGTTACTAGAGGCATAATTAATGCTTTTGCTGCGACTACGACGAAACGCTTCACATCCACACCGAACGCGATCCTTGTTATTAAACCAACAGGTATGATTAAAAAAAATATAGTACAATTCTATGTCTAGTTCTGTTCGGTCGGATAAGCTTGTTGTTTTTCGAAGTTGTCAGTTTCTAGGAGTGGGATCCACGCCACAGTTCGTGTGTCGAACAAAGTATATTGAGTGCTGTTAGTTTTTTATGTGACTCCTTTAGAGCGACCTTTAATTAGCACAAAGCACCGTTAACCAGTCGATTTCAAAGTCTACGATCTAGCCTAAATGGCAGTACTCATATTAGTACTGCATACTATTTTCCGATTTCCCGCCAGTGACACGTTTTTTACATCGTTCCAGCGATTTGTGTGGGAAGTATTTCTGATCTACATTGGGATAGGTCCCACGTAGTTGTCGAATAAGTAAATGTTAACGGTATTGGCTCACGTTGTTTCTCATCGATGCTCGACTATGCTTAACATACGGACAAGTGGCACCGTCAGCTGCCTATCTGTATCGTATCACATCACATGCTGCTTGTGATAGCACGCTATACGGACACTGTTATGTATGCGTACGTACAGACGTGATCATTACCCACACGAACGTCTGCACGATGACTCTGTCTTGGCAATACGTCGACGTACGCAAGCAGTGGCTCTGGAATTCCTATACATTGTCTTAGGTCTACGACTTCTCAGCTATTGAAAGCTAATTAAAAGGCCTCGAGGGTTCATTGCACAGCTTGCTATTTTCGACTGCAATCGATTCGCTCGCACAAACAGAGAGAGAGAGAGAGAGAGAGAGAGAGAGAGTTACACAAAATAATATGGAGTGAACGAAACACGGAGTCCTGCCGAGCTTCAAGCTCATGAGCTTGACATTAATAAATACATTCAAAAAATAAACTAGCACGGTTAACTAAGGAAGAACGAAATTATATACGAGAACGTAACACTATTTCACAATTACTATTATTAACTCGTAGACAATTCGTAATAGCAAAAACTAGGTGCGTTACGAAATATGGTAGTACAGATAAGCTAGTGCAACCAACCCGTTTTTATGGCTGAGGAATAGACTGTAGTGGCATATAAAGAATAGTTGTCATAGGTAAACCGTTATAAATTAGATCACCAGTAATGGACGAAAAGTTAACTTGAGTTGAGGGATCTACAATGCTTAGATATTTCGAACAAGATCTTGGACGTTCAAGTAGATCACCTGGAAAAAGAACAATTATTGCAATTACCACTTAAATATATATAGTAGCAATCTATATAGCAACAAATTTGCGACTTTATGACCCGTTTCTATGTGGTAAGATCTAACAATAGAAGTAAGAATGGTAGCAGGTTATAAAAATGTATAGTAATAGCCTTATGTCTTTCAGTCCGTAGCGTTATAATCAGGGACTGTAATGGAATAAACAATCGTCGCATCAATAGCTTTGAATTTAATCAAATACACACCGGCAACACGGCTTTTCGGATCAGCAACGTAACATTTTTTTTACAGTTCACCTAAACGCAAGGAAAATGGGTCTGGGAGAGTGGGACTAAAAGTTATATAAGAGGCATACATAGCCCGTTTCCTTCTCCTGAATCGCCTGCTGGGCTAGTGCCACCCACAGAGCGTTCTCTTAGACTCGTGTCGCTTTCCCGTCGGGCGCACCATCACCACCGTTTCCCTCAGGCTTTATGCCTCTTATGGCTTTAGCAGTCAAGGCCACATTGTCGCTTGCTACTGGTCCTGCTGTTCAAGCGCAAGCAACTCGCACAACGGCAGCCGCTTTCCCCTGCTCGCTTCTTAACGCACTCCTTTCCTTTCGCACTGTTTCTGCTTACTTCACTATGTTGATTCTTGGACTGACGACGAGATTCTTTCTAAGTTTTTCCGCTTCGCCGAAGTAGGCGAACAAAGTTAGGGAATTGTGCGCCACTCCATTGTTCACGAGTCAAGCCAAAACTACCGCAATGGACTAAGCGAGAGAAAATCGCTCTCTACGGAGCCAGCGCTTGTACTTGCACCTGTCAGAACCAGCATCTTTCCGTACTACTCCTGGCACGACTACTACCGCTCCTATGTGCTCCGAGCAATAGAAAACGGCTTTGACGTCTACTTCAAAGACACTACGCCTTGGACGCTAAGCGCCACAGCCACTTAAGCAGGTCTTTTGATGTCGCGCCCGAAAAATATTTAGTCATGTCGAACCATCATACGCCATAATATTTAAATCAGATGTTTCAATTTAGAGACTTTCGAAAAGGTATTGCTTGCTAGTATCCCGCGCTCTGTGCTCAAGATATAAAAGGACAAGCGGTGCTCAATCTAGATATATATACGTAAACGCGGAATGAATTAAAAGAATTTCCTATCTACCAAACCCAAGTTAATTCTTGATTCGGTCCTGAGTGTACAAAAAGTAAAGCTACTCGTGAATTCATAGAAGAGAAAACATCTTTTTCAGGTAAAAATAATAAACTGATTCGTTGGGGCGTACGTATATCACTCTACCATATTGCAGGATGAGAGCTAGATTTAATGTGTTATGGCTAGGGGATATTTATGCTGTTAAACTGTAGCTATCGGGCTAAACGGGTCATAGAATTTCATTTTAAGGTAAATTTTTATGTCTCGTATTTAGGAGTGCAATAGCATTGCAGCTACATTTTTTAATATATATATTAGTTGTATAATATACCTTGTGAAAAACTTAGCTTCGGTACTTTTATTTGTGTTATACTTTTCCTATTCGGAGAGCGTAGTCGCAAGCAAATTTTGTATAGCAGTTATACCTAGTCATAGAATGCTTTCTTCTTCGTCTATTAAATTGTACGTACAAGATGTTCGTATAAACGCGTACCTATGAAAAATACAAACCTAATACAAAAACAAGCACCATGTATTGAGTAGGAGGAAGTAGACAGAAACGTGCGCAAAGACGAGTTGCTCGGAAGAATATAAAAGCAAGTAGATTTTCTTACCTCGGTACACCTCCTGGTCCCTCGGCCGACCATTGTCAATAAATTTCTCCGGTCGTCTGTTTATTTAAACTGAATCCCGTGGCTGTTATCGGTAGCCTTATAGACAATTTGATACTTTATCTGACTCTTATTAGCGGTTGTTCAGTAAAAGTTGACACGAAAAGTCGACATCGATCTTCTGCTTGCTTGTAAGGTTCAAAATAGAAACCTTTTCCATATTCAGTAGCAACCTTTTGTCTGACTGCTTCATTTCACCGCAACTAGCATGCAATTATATCGCATTACAGATTTATCTGCCATCGGCTAAGTAAGCAGATGGCCTAAGGTTGTTTGGCGTTACTCAGAATCTGTCAAATAGTCGTAGATGTGTACGCCTTTGCAGCTTGGCCGGGGCCAACAGTTATCGCTATCCCACATAATTGGGTCACCCTTATTTGGTCAATTTTCCATCGCTGCACCAGTTCGTTTTTCGTCCTGGTCTTCGGTCTTCGACCGAGAAGGAAAATTGATGCCCGATCGCTCGCTGCCTTCCGCCTTTATGGCCCCCATATTGCGATTGCTACTGAGGGATGGTCGTACGCCTCCATCTCTTTTCGAAGAAAGGGCTTTCTTTCCATGTTCAGCGCGAGCTGTGGCCAAGCCTCTGCTCTTGCCTTACACGCGATCCTTTCTGCCTTTAGCCGTTAATGTCTTGCCGCTACTACGTCTTGCTATCCTATAATAACTGACATTCGTGGTGTCCTTCCTGCCTGATCCAGATGTTGAAAAAGATACGACCAAAAGAAGCCGCAGGAACACCGTCACTAGCGAGTAGCTAATAGTGGCGAATTGGGAACTTTGAAAATGCGCGGTTGAACGTAGAACCCCCTAGCGATGATAATCGCAATCGATAGCAGACTACTTATAGATGAAGTAATTAGCGCCACGATTTCACGGATTTTAGCAAATTTTTAATAGCTTTGTACGAAAATCATAGTGTTATAGGAAGTACTGAGCAATATTCTTAATATGAGACAGGATATTTTTGCGGGTGTGCTGTATAATAATAATACATGTACGCATTATTGCTGAAGGCAGTAATGTGATTCGGTTATGTCAAATCGCATAAGCCCGAAATAAACGTGGCTTATTTTTGGTTAAAAAAAACCTTCTTAGTAGATCATGGATGCAGGTCCGTTCGCCGCAGCACAAGTATTTTAAGTATTATATAGTTGGATCACAAACTACCGACATGACCTTAATAATGATATGAGGTCTGTCAATGACCTTCAGCAGCTACAATGTAATAGAAATAGCGGAAGAGGAAGAATGCAGAAGACAGCCTGCGAGCGGCAGAGGGCGACGCTGGCATGGGATTTGTTGATTTTCGTCGTCGCCCGCTGTTTTCAATTTTTGCGTTCGACCCTCGCCACTTGTCCGAGCGTCTGCTGTTTCTGTACGGGGGAACGTTGGAGGGCCTGTATCGAAGGACAACGAAAAGAGCTCTTTTCCGTTGAACGACTGTGTCGATTTCACTCGCTATCGATCATCGGTGTGCCTTAGAAAGAAACGGCGATTTCAGTTCGAGGCCGGCGCGGGAGCGCTGGACGTCCAATACTTGGTCTCAATGTCTGTTCGCAGGATCGTCAAAGAGCTAGTGATATATATACGTTATGAAGTCGATGAGCGTTACCAATATTAACAACAAATTAGCCCGTTTATCTACTCTGCTTAGCTTAATAATGAAACGAATAGCAACATAGTGGGTATTCTTGCTCGCAATTGAGGAAATAAGTAGCCAGTTCGCAGAAACTCAAACCTCGTTGGTTCACAACTAAAAAAAAAGGCACAGCTTAACTTTTTCATTGAGTCAGTATCTGGTAAACATAAAAGCAACAATCTACGTTTTTTTTTACAAATGATTAATTTTCGATACTTAATTAACATAAGTACCAACTTGGCCGTCGATCCGCAATATGTTACTCTGCTTACTTAGAACCATTTTTTTAATGACTTAAATAAATTAAGTCGTTAAAAAAGTAAAATTGAAAGTAAAAAAATGTATCTAGCTAAAAAAAATGATCCATAAATAATTCAGGGGCATGTTTTTCTTTTATTTTCTGAATTGGCTGGAAATAGTTCAACACGATAAATTCTTTTTGGCTATCTTAAAAAAACAAATTGAAGAAATGCGCGCATTTATTAGCGGCAGTCAAGGAGCAGCAAAGATAAATAGTGCTTTTACGAATAACGTTACGTCTAGGCAGCACTATTTGAGATCGTATAGAACCATTAGATACGATCTGTACTAGTTCAACGGTACGCTGGTAATAGTGGAGCAGATAAAGCTTTTGTATGAGCACGTTTTGTGCTGGAAGCCAGCCGTCTAAAGTAATGTTTAATAGCTTATACGGTAGGCGTAAGGTACAAAAACAACATGTCTGAGGCATGCGCAGTGTAAAAGCATACCAGACTATGAATATTGACTGATAAGACCACATCTTTTATACAACGTAACCTTGAGCAATGGCAATTTCCTTGACTCCCGACGAGTTCCACTCGATCTTATTACGTGAGTGGATAATTTTACGGGTCTTTCCAAAGAAGAACTTTTGAATTAACCTAGCGCTGTGAAGACGAACAGCATGTTATACACGGAAATATGGAATGTTTCTTTAATTTCACCTCGATTTACATTGTCCATCAACCGGTATAGTGCAAATTATATAGTATCACATGTACAATGTTATTTAAAAAACAGTTGCTACAACTACTATTCGTTGAAATTACTTATCCCAAAGTCGACAAACGATCGGTCGCCTATAGAAACAGGGTACACAATTGTACAATGCAAGCCACCTAAAAGCGGTTGTGACTGCCAACTACAGAAAACGGGAGCCGATCTCAGAGTCTCAAAGTTGTGAGACCTAGATAACAATCCACCGTGTCGGTAATTTATAAAACTTCAGGTTGCGATGGTCCGCTTTTGCGTGCAAAAAGCTTTTGTTGATTTAAAGTTTAGGCATCTTTGATCGCAGCGCATAACACTGATGAATACCAGCCTATACGGGAAACTAGCTTTGGATTTGGCTAAATTTTGAATACCAACTTGGCCGAAACGATAGGGTAGTTTGCGTTGCCGCGAAAGATAACGGCAACTGTGGCCAACTCAGCGGTTTACTTGACACGGTCCTGAGCTCTTAAAGGTAAGGGAATCGACCTAGCTGGAAAAGGCTATCGTTACTAGTGACTACAAGAGGTAGTAATACAGTGCTTGCCACTACCGGTGCTACATAGCTTTGCTTATTAGAGCAAGTAATCGGACGAAAGGAATGGTGAAAACTTTAAGCGAGTTACCGCTTAAACTTGAAGTAATCGCCTGACTCAGCTGGTCGGAAACCTTTAGCATCGTATTAAGGAACATTAAGTTAACGATAGCGACGTTTCCAAGGCTTTTAATTTGAAGCTACCCATAGCTCCTTATAGTACTTCCATTTAAGCTAATCAAGTTTCGTGCTGGCTCTGGTTCAAGGCCAAAACTACTCTAAAGTTTATACCATAGACAATAAATTAGACATCTACGCTATCGAATACGTAGTCGAGCATAAACAGCGCAAAACATGAACGGCCCTCCATTATAAATAAATGCCAACAAAATGCAGTGAG
The DNA here is from genome assembly GCF_002443255.2 of Varroa destructor. Taxonomy (NCBI): domain Eukaryota; kingdom Metazoa; phylum Arthropoda; class Arachnida; order Mesostigmata; family Varroidae; genus Varroa; species Varroa destructor. The sequence continues at coordinate 35,612,105 of NW_019211460.1, read as the reverse complement.
CCCTTAATGTGTTAATACTGTGAAAGTTATTAACATGGAAACTGTAGCAGGCATCATTTAGCTTAACATTTATGATAACGACTTCACTCAACGACTCAGAGATTGGCAAAGCGACCTCTAAAAGTACTCGCGGCCAAGGAGAAGTCGATACTACCTAAAAATCATTTCCTGAAAAAAAAACAATAGGAACAAAACAAAAACAGTGAAAATATTTTCATTCTTTACACGTCTTCCGTTCACTTAGTCCAAGGCAAGGTATATTATTACAAGCTCTCGATGGTCCGATGATTCGTGAAAACACAATTTTGGTAGTTCACACACACCTACTTGTTTTTGCGTCTAGTATTATTGTATTGATATATTTTTGGAGTCACCGAGGTCAGCCTACCATAGAGTGGGTGAATCATCTAGTCACTGATACACTGCTTAAGGCCTTTGCAAAAATGTTTTTCCTAAAAAAAAACTTTGATTTCTGGTTGATCTCTGAAATCCCGCAGCCGCTGCATTCGCAGGGCTCCGAACGGACACCAACGTGCACGCCGAAGCCTCAACCGACGTAGTGCCATCCATTTCGATGCGTGAGTGGACACTTCGCCCGCGCCAATCATGGCCTTCCACTTGTTGTGCTCTATTGCCATCATGACCACTAGCACCGCCGCCGCCGCCGCTTTCCCGTCGACCTGCCGCGCACGTCCCTTTGCGTCTCTCCAACGAAGAGGGCATCATCATCTCCAGTTATGATGACGGCAATGGCAGCGCCAACAGCACCCGCTACCCCCCTACTGCTGTCACTTGTCTTTCCCTTTTTTCCCTCCTGGTTATAGCAGGCCCTCGGTTGTCACACTTTTCCTGGCTCGCTACCTCTGCTTTTGTTTGTCTTGCAGGAAAATGAATTGGGAACGCAGCGAGGCCTCGAAATGGGCTTTTCTCAAATCCGGAACCACTTTCACATATGACCGAAACGAAAAGTGTGAAGAGATGGCGCAGGGGATATGTTCTTGCCTTTAGCGTGCAGTTATCTCTACATCAGAGTCGTCGCACTCTTGAGCCGGGTCTTTCTGGGCCATGCTGCTGCAGGGTGGCTTACTTGTCCCTCTGCCGCTTTATCCTGGTTGGTGTCCGCGTGGGGTGACAGCGGTTTCCTCTCCAACGAGTCCGACTAGCCAACAACAGCACCAGTGGGTGCAAAGGGGAAGAAGCACAAGTAACGAAGTAGTGTGGCTGGGGGCTACCGTTCACTGATGAAGAGGCCGTATATCAGCCTTTTGTTGTGAGGTCCCATGATTTCCTCTAGCTAGACTCTGCTGACCGCTAATACCATTACCACTACTAGCTCGAGCAGTGCGGTTGCCAGGTTTAGGGCGTGGTGATCAAAGACGACACGCCTGCACGTGTTCGCTCAGTGCTTTAAAGCTGTAGTTATGAACATATTCAACTTACAATAATGCGTATAGATATACAGATTTGGCTTCCATTGTATATCTGCTGATGTCCATGTAAGTTAATTCGCCACAAAACTTTACTCAAACCCATATATCCTCGTTGCATCGGAACTAACTCCTTCTAAGTATAATTGAGTGTGCGTCTATTGAACAGTGTTTCAATGCTAACATACAATGTCCTTCTGACCAGGAATCGCTCTTACCAATTTTAAGGTTTTCTAGGTTATATGTTAGGGGCGAAAATAGAAACATCAAATTGCGCTCCGTATTTTTTAAAATTTTTTCATGGGGTTTCTTTTCGTAACAATTTCGTAATAATTAAGTTGTTTAATGAAATGAAGCAGCCGTGCGCTAATAAACACTACGTCACCGTATCACTATATATAGTTGTTATTGAACAATGTGATCATTTGTAATTTGAGGTTCTTCTTTAATCACGGCAGCACTAAAGAAAATGTACTATTATAGGCTAAATAAGCTTCTGATTCGGTGCTCGAAGTAATAGGCCGGGTGACGCCTGCAAGGAAATCGGATCTCGTTTCCATGGTCGCCACTTTTCTATGGTTAATGTTTTTACCTAAATTAAACAAACAGCTTTAATGAACTGAAACCATAGTAACTGTGATACTTGAATCAAGCTTTGTTATCGTTTGCGAGAAAAGCGTCTCTCTATGATTTTTATTTTGTTTATTACAATTTCGAGTATTTCGTTGAGTTTTATGACAGGCAACATTTATAGTTGATCATGCAGAAAAGTAGCACACCGGTCATCGTGCTTCTTCAACAACAACAACAACTGAATACCTACAGATCACTTCATGAATTACGTACCTATACCGAATCCATTTACCCGCTGATGTACGACAGAGTGCTAATTTTAATCGATATATTCGAGGAAAGCAAGCTCGCTTGTCGTGACGAGTCAACAAGGTTACCTTCACGCAAAAATGCAAATTCATTTTCCAATCATTTTTTGAAAAAAAGTGACATCACCTCGGGTGAGGCTCATGGTTCTCAATTCAGCTGCCCACACAGCAGCCAAGTATTTCGAGATCATCCACCTTTTCGCTGCATTGAAATGAGGGATCAGCGAATCTATGGGTAGCCCCGAGAGCTACGGGGCTTTAACATCATATAGAAGCACAAGTGAACTTCTCTAGAAATAAGTGACCTCTGATAGCGATTTCTAGCAAAAGCACTAGACTTATCTTATTGCAGGAAGGTCGTAAACACGATACGACGTAACATGCGGAGAACCCAAATTCGAAAATTAGGCGCGACTACAACCAAAGCCTTTACAGTTAGGAATTTCATTAACATATCGATAGAATAGTACCCTTTGGTCGATTTCAAGTAACATAGCGGTAACGTTTGGACAATGAGAGCTAGCGATAGCCACTCCAATTATGGTCGGAACGCTGCTGACGGTCGATTAAGAGCGGGATCTTGTTCCGGAAAGAAGCTACCGAAATACTGGTTTAGTCTAATTCAAAATCCAGTTTTGTTCGATGTTTCTTCTGTAGGGTGAAATCTCTCACTACTGACGTGTCCTGTGGCCTTAGAGGGACCAATTTCGAGTAGATTACGCATAAAGGGTACAATCATACTATCGAACATTGAAATTACATACTAAATTTAAGAACTTAAATAAATGAAGAAGAGCAACAAGTCTCAAGAATTGACAAAAAAAAAAAAAAAAAAAGATGCTTCCGATACTCATTTAAAAGAATGTGGCTACTAAATATTGTGAAGCTAGCAAGAATGACGCTAAATTTGTAAGCTGATCACTGTTTATGCCTGTACTACGCGGCTCCAAGAGAGGCGCTTTGTTTAGCTATGTCTAATTAATCAAATGGCGGCAAGAATGCTTGAAACTACGTAATCGACGATGCGATTTATAATAGTTTTCGATAAACCTACACTGCATTCCGGAAAACGGTAACAGGGCTGTCAGCCAAATAGATGTTGCGGAACGATGATTTTGTCCTGGGCCGCAGACAAATTGTTGGCCTGCTACGATAGCGTTTAACACGATTTTTGACCCGCCACACAGCATTTGTAACTCCACAAAATTGATCGCATAATTGTTATCTTATTAAGGACGTTCCTAAAAGCCTAACCTCGAGGTCATATTGGACGGGCAGCGATTGGAAAGGCAACACTACGCTAATCCAACTCGAAATGCGAATTGTACGGCTGTAGACGATATTGCGCCCAGAGCGCGACTATGCTAAATATAACTTGAATAATTCGTTCAAGCTGTTTTGTTTTGGTGTGTTTTTAAAATTTACGTTGCAGTCAAATCTTCTACGGTCCAGAATATGGTAGAATAAAGATAGTAGCCTTAGTAAAGGCGTTCTAACAGGATTAGTTCCCTGAAATGGGGAGATAACGAGTGAGCCGGGGTACAGGCAAAGCCTTTCGAGTCTATATGTGTTGCACAATGGCTATGATCGTTCTTCACTTGAGTTCAGTAGGTAGAGCGTAAAGCCTAGAATGAGTAACGCAGTGAGTAATGCTAGCATAAAGTGTTTCAGCGGTTTCACTTCTACTCAGAGATCAGTTGATCTCGTGATGGTAACTGAGTTAGGCTGCATTTTCAATTCACGGGCTGGCCACTCGCTCATTCTTATTAGACGCCACAAAGTGAAGGTGCGAAGAATCAAAACACGAGAATCTAAGTTAGACAATCCAATTGAGATGTTCACGCCTAACTCATGGGCAAGTTGGCTTTTCACCAGAATGAACGAACTCTTCCTTTTTCTTTCCGTGTGTCCTCATCGTTTAGTACGCGCGCCCGCTTACATAAGGTTTTCCTATCCCAGATGACTACTTTTCCAAACCGCGACTCCTTAACCTCTTTTCTGACTGCAAGAACTATTTTATCCATTTCGTGTTTTGCTGGTGCTGGCGCTTATCTACGTAGTTGCTATGTTGCAGACCAGGTCAAAGTAGAAGAGGCTGCCATGATGGCTGGCGAAATCGTCAGAAGTGAAAACAATTTCATCTCTATACCCACTTCCAAAAGCCCGCCTCACTAGCTGGTGGCAGGCACTGCTGGCGATGCCGACGGCGGCTGCGCTGTTGCCGAATAATAGTGGCGAAGGTCCCTTCTATATCTTCGTCGTTCATCTTTAGAACGCCAGTTAACACAGAGGTAAGCGCTAAAGAAGAGATGTGTACCAAAAGACATGGGCCCCTTGTGAGCTAAATTGACAAATTGCGATTGTCACGTAGACGTTACCACTAGCGGGCCCTCGCCTTCCTGGGGAACACGATTATTTTCTCTGACAAGTGTAGACGAAAGAAAACAGGAGCTACTACAAGAAGAGACAACTGTGCTACAATTTCCAAGTTTTTCGGAACATGTAGACGAAAATAAGTAAGTATTGACTTTATGCAGACCTTCCTCGTGCCCTGTCAGGTGCACAGCTATCCCCCAAGAATTTTGTAACATAGAGGTGTTCGACTTCGCACAGATCTATGCACTAAGCAGAACATCTGGGGTTTCTTGTCTTTATCAATGAATCAATACAATGCGACCCATACTCAATTAAAAGGTCAATTCGTAGTACCTAATTGGATAATTTGTACCCTACGCATTACCATGGTTTGCAAAGAGCAATCCTAAAACTGAAGAAAAAGGTGCACTGTAAAAGGAAAATAGGAGAACATAGGAGATACGTTTTGCGTATGACAAGACAGGTTCATGAAGATACAGTTCATTTAATAATAGGACCAGTAGTCTAAAATTCGAAACATTTAAAAGGTATATGGGACGTATGTTAGAACATTTGCATACGTACGCTCAATCGCACCTAGCCACAAAGCCATAAAGAAGCGAAGGGTGAGGTCATCAGATGTTTTTATTCGAAGCGGCATATCTCCATTTGTTAGATGTAGTGCGGCTTACAGAATGTCGAAAAGAAGTCGTTCCTCATGTTCCAGGGTCGTGACTGGTAAAATGATCAACGCTAACAGAAATACGCATTTCTCGACTTCCAATGATTTTTGCCGTCGTTAGGCTAGCCTATGGTATGGATTGGCCTTTGAGATAGAAAAGTAAATTGAAAACTCAGTCGGTACAAGTCAGTCTAAGGTGAACACAGTTGATATGGGATTCGAAAAGGATACAGGCCACATAGTAACGAGCTTGGCTCGTCAGACGCTATTTACTACGGTTCTGCTGACCTTGCCCACACACAATCGCTGTTAGAGCGCTATCGTCTTGGCGTGTATATGCGTATGATTCGAGCTAGTCTGTATGATAGTACGATCCTTGTCTCAACACGGATCTAACAATTTTAACAGTTTTTCAGTTACTTCTGCGATCTATCAGCCCAGCTACTTTTTGGTCGGACTAGTCAGACAAGAAGTCGATCATTGTCTGGGCCTGGTCCGGTGATCGTCGGCGACTGCTCGCTCACCTCCGGCGTATCTCTTTATGTCGGGTTGACTCCCCAATTTGAAGCCGCCTGTTGATTTCGTGAACACAAAAGACGCTAGATTCCTTTCAGATGAGCGGCGCAGGACAGATCCATGCGACGCATTTAGATAGGTCCGACACGCCAAGCGAAATCGACAACCTCCGTTTTTAACTCTTGATAAGTAAGTTACGATTATACAATTCCAGAAGATTATTTTAGCTATTATATTGCTTCATATTTTATTTTAATGTCAAGCTTTACTTATCGAGTTAAATAAAGGTGTGGCAAAAGGTACCCATATAATAACAATCAGTGATCAACAGCACATAAATCGGTGATATGATATTCTGATTATCTTTATTGCGCTATGTTTCTAACTATTTTTACTCACTACTTATATATTCCTGTAAAAATGAACTGATTTTATGGTACCTGTAAAAAAAAAATGGAACCTTTGTGATTCTAATTGGTTATGAAGCATTTATCGAGCTACTGCGATAGTAACATTATTTTTAAATCAAACTGAAATAAATTTAGTGCTAGAGATTATATAGAAAATTATTATAGTCAAAGAGGAAGAGTCCCGCGTAGACATGATGACGAAAACGGTTTATCTTATCCATATATAAATTTATCCAGTGAAACCTTTGACTCAAGCAGCAAAAGGCTCAGTTGAAGGGAAATCTAACATTTTTCAAATTTAGCCGCCATCTGTAAATGCTACGTGCCGCTGGGATTTTAATGGTAGAATTCGCCCTAACATCTTAATATAGCCTCAGTGTCTCACCAAGCCTCCCAATATAAACACCTCAGTTAGTTTCAGTCGAAGTACATAATAAAGAATTTAGCAGCGATGCCTGTCACTGCTATTGTCTTGATAAGATGTCCAAAGTCCGTTTACAGACGTATGTGTAGGATCTTATGGCAGCGTTTAATGCTACGTGATACGAACTTCAAGCGAAGCGCCAGCTTAATGATTGTTTGTTTATTAGTTGGCATCACAGCAGGCCTGACAAGAGTTCATGCATAATTTTCTACACATATGTGTATCAATTTGTTTACTGTGTGGCAAGGAATATTCCCTGATAAGACGCCTCTTCCTTTGCGCGGTCTTTATAAACCGAACGTTTTCGACACTGCAAATAAAATTACATAATGCCGTGCATTGTGACCTGATTCATTTTTCCCCATCTGTTCAGTGATCGGTAGCCCTGAGAGAAGGGAACTCAAGTAGCACTTTCTAACCTTCGACAAAGCTCATTTTAATATACACGACATGACGGTACTTGTGTTTGCAGGCAATTTATAGATTAGAGAGCATAATACTTACTAAATAGCTCTATGCATTTTTTTATAACATGATGTATTGTGAGGCATCGACTAGACTGGAGAGTATTGGCCATCCGATTAAAAGGCTGACTCATACTGGCTGGTACCTTGTCCCGCGATTATTTCTGACGCTTATTTGTTATTCTCGAAATCAGCAGTCACCGACTGGGACGAGACGTATTCCCTCTGACACCTCGAGCTAGAATCATCAAGCAATTATTTGACGCGATAGGACGCATTCATTCAACATTACATGTGCTTAGAACCAAAATCCTAGGTGTAACTCTGGTCTTATAACTCAATTTATGAATAAAACTATCAGTCGAGACCCTCGTAAGATAAAGTACTACCGTTCAGACAAGAGCAAATTTAAAGACAGATATAGTAGGCCCGGATACTGTTGCACGAACAGGGTAATACTAATTATTTTTTTATCAAGGACGTTACTCTTAAAGTGTTTCTTTTGAGAATCGTATCAAACTACACTGAGTAAACCACTCCTTTTTGTGTAGTAGGAGGCTCCAGCCAGATAGAAAAAAATTGGGCAATAGACATACAGTTTTAATCTTCATCTAACCCATATTAAGTTGCTCACGACAATAGTAAAATTGTTCTGTTTATAATGAAGACGGTTAACGAAGCTATCCTCAACCGTAGCCTAGAATGGCCAGAATCTTGTTGTTGTTATTATTATTTCTAGCTATACCATAAAGCACATCCACCTATGCATATTACGACTCATTGGTTAGGTTTGCCTACCTGCGAAAATTATTTAGGCTGGCTGTCCTAAGGAAACTATGGGTTCCACTCACAAACCAATAGTTTAAATGTCTCAAGTACATAATTGCGTAAACAGCCATTCTCGATTCTTCGCCGCCACTTTCGCAGCGTCTTTCCCCTTCTCTCTCTCTCTCTCTCTCTAAAAGTTTTAAGTGAACGGGTACGATATAATAGACGTTATGTGATATTTGTATAGAAAGCACTATAATCGTCACCCTGCACGCTGTAACGTTGCCAAACCTTTATCCAACTAGCCGCGGCTTTGGAGCAGCCGGTAGGCGGAAACAGCATCTGCCGCAAAGTATCCAGCAGTCAGAACACCCAAAAGAACCCTTTCGGGAAACGAACCCCGCCACGCATCGGAATTATCCATGGAAGCTATTGTCATTCGCTGGCTGTGCACTGGCAAACCACTGACTGGATAGCAGTCCGCGAAGATCCCTTTAGGCTGCCTCAGGAGCCTCAGCTTTACGTCAATGGTTTCACGGCTACTAAGCCTTTCCGCCTCTTCTGAATCCTCCCACACCTTGCTGCTTGGGGCCAATAATCTACACTTACCCTCGTCGTCTCTATCGTCGCTAACGGCACGCCTACGCAAATGCCGATTTCTGCCACCCTCCACCCTCGCCTATTGTTCCCAACTAACTAACAATGACGCTGACGGGCTGGCTAGTCTCTGACCACAGCAACGCCGGCAAGACTGTATTATACTATCTAGGTGGTAGAACCACTAAAAGCAGCTAAGAGGCAGCCAGCCCTTCACTCTCCTTATTAATCCTTGTCTGCTTTTCATGAAGGAAAACTTAAAGGCAAAAGAGAGGCTTCAATACAATTCAAATGAACTTTTTTCAATCATGCACGCCCAAGGGCCGCATTAGTTTGAAGATGCTGGGATCAACCAAGTATTAAAGGACAGTCTCACGTAACATCACTAACATGTAGCAAGAATAAGATCAGCGTTGACATCGAGCCACCGCAAGCTATGTCTAATATATATTAGTGTCTCCAGGCGGAGTATTTCGTGCTTTTCTATATAGCTAATATAGGATGGCTAAGAGCTCCATATATATCTGTGTTGATAGCCGGATAATTCATCGCGCAGCTTTTGTGCTCAGTGATCGGGATAAAAGTGTTCTATGGTAATTTCTAATAGGATCATCTAAAAAACTGGCGGCGCCGGTGATCAGATGTAGTTTGATTCTCTCTGGATATGTACTTTGATTTGGGCATAAAACGACAAACTCCAATCGTATGTAACTATGAAACAGTAATAGTTCCATACTCATTGAAAATACCTGATGTGCAAGCGGAGCTTGATAATGCAAGGATCATTCGCATCAGGCTAAATGTCTGGCCTCAAAACAGGGTCGCGTACGTAATTGTCTGCTCAAGAAGGGATCTATAAGGGTACAGGGGTATTTATTGGGGAACACCCTTAGCTCGAAGATTAGACAGTGCAGCACTTTGGTGTAATTTTAGGAAAATGACGAACCTACTCTAATGCTTGTGCAAATATCAGGCCAAGACACTTTACGAATGAGCTTAACGAGACAACTGTCCTAGCGAGGCCGACTGGATGGAGCATGGAAAAATCCTAAAGAGGACGCATGCCGTTTTAGAAATGTTTACAACAACGCCAAGGGTATCATAGCTGTATTTAATGCTGGCCGATTAATTTTCAAAGTCAAATATGTTTGCATCAGGAAGTGATTTCCGGATCCATCCTGTGAGAGAGAGGTCGTGGACAGAACAAACGACGCCTAATCTGCTTTCACGAGACTTGACGTGGAAGCGCGATTCACACAAAAGCTGGATATAAATGGTCGTAAAACTGGACCGCACGAAGTATAGGAAAGTACCTCAGAGATATTATGGCTCATTGAAGAGATCGATTCCGAACAAAATCTGACGAATTCGTTCGATGACGGCACATAACAAGGTATATGTTACAACAATACAATTCCCATTTCAGGCTTTTAAGCTAGTTATTTACTTTATATATTCGTACCTCGTATCGTATAAAGGGCATATAAGTATATGAATTTTATTCACGCGTTGGTTTATCTATCTCGTAATATTGATGTCAATTTTTTTTGCAGTACTGACTTTTACGAACCACGCTTTTGTTTGTTTATTCGAGAATTAAACAACTTACAGATGATACCATGCACTTATAAAGGGAAACGTTAAGATGTCTTTTTATATGAAGCACTGTTTCAATTAAACTTTCCCAGAGATTATGTGTCGACGATAATGAAATAAATATGCCTGCATTCACCAGGAGACGAAAAAAGGCGCCTTATGTATTGCTCGAATGAGCAATGGGACACCGGAGGGTGCTACGAAATGCGAGTTGTACTGCCAGCAGCCGCATTAGAGTGGAGGGTTTTAACTTACTTGAATTACCAACACTGATCAGCTCCCGTGTGGGTTGGTCAAGTAGCGGCCACTTTGCCATATGAGATTTTTCCTTTCTGGCTTCATCCGGTCGCATAAAGTATTCGACCACGAAGTTGGACCTCTGGCCTCTTCTAAATTCCTCTGGGGGTCTCTTCCGTTGCTTCGATGCAACGTCGGGTTATTGGCCGGGTCTACAACGCGGAATGATGCATAAAGCGCAGATATATATATACATGCATGTGTATGTACATATCGGCACGCATATGCTCGGCCGCACATAGCAGTCATCCACACCGTCGTTCATACCCCGCCGAAACAAGAAGGAGAAGTGAAAAGGACTGGCCAGTGGAACGTGCCAACATCGCACGTCGTAGCGCCCTTCTTCTACAACGAAGAAGGTTCCCAATGGGCGGGGATATGTAGGAAGAGATTGGCCACAACTCCAGCGCATCACAATGAAATGTACTAAAGAAAACTAGCTTCGGTAATATTATAGGTTGAGGTTTTATGCGACATTGTACTCTGCGGGTGTTTTTACCGTGTCTATTCAGGCCATAGTAATAATCAGCAGAGATGGAGATAGTTGAAAAATGATACGGCAATGATATCGCCCGAATACGAAAGGACAACGCATTGAGTCACCTATCATTCATTCAAGCATGCACATATTATAACTGACCGTATATCGATGGATACATGCACATTTAACAGCGGAGATAAATACGCCATGTTTTTATGTTAGATCTTGAACGCCCCACTACCGTGGCCTTTTGAATTGTTAAAAAGTAAATATGGCGTCGAGTCTAGACTCACTCACTACAGACATTCGCAAGTGAATGGTGTAAAACAAATGGACCTTCATTTAAACAGAACCTAAATTTATCATTGAAGTGAATATATAAGCTCGCTATAAGCCTGTTACTAAATTGTCTGCCCAACTGCAAACTTATGACTTGACCCTTTTGTAAATTTGCTTTTGCCCCTCCATTTATCTTGATATTTGTATCTGATAGAAAAGGAAATAAAGGATAAAGATGGACCTTCCTACCTACGCGACGTCCCTACGAAGCTTGCTTTCCCACATTTCTATTGCATTTTTCCTGTCTATATATACCAGATACCTCTAACTCCTCAACGCCTTCTTAGATCTATGCCTTTGCGGCCATCTTTCCTTCTAATTCATGCGTATTGACTCGTAGACTGTGCTGAGGTACAGCAGCAGCAACAACAACGGTGTGCGCCCTATTTCATTAAACGTACCCCTGCGCCTGCTGCTACGGTGAACTATTGAAATGGTTGAATAAAATCGATTTCTGCCATATCTCACAATCGTCCTATATCGTGTCATGCATATCTGCACTTACGTGACGCATGTTGTCATAACATGCCCATAAAAATATTGCCATTGCGTTGAAACCCTTAGAAACAGCTACGGCTAGACTCGTCTCAACTGAAGTGCTCGATATAAGCTAGGCCGATGGGACAACTAGATGGCAATCATGTAAATTAACATTTACCTATTTAATCTATTTATCATTAATATTTATTGAATATATGATCATTAGGCTTAGGGTATCCATAGATGTACAATGTCGTCCAAACAGAATTCATTCACCTTCTAATAAAAAAAAATGAAAATCCGTAGTAATAATGATGCGGGGATGTTGGCGCACTAAAATAGAATGAGTGTACTACGTATCGGTACGTGCATGCACGTCAAGATCATTAAGGTTCCTGGTTCCTAGCGGCATTACTGATAGATACAAATGAACCATTTGCTTAAGCTAGAACTGCCTCACCGGTGGTTGGGCAACTTGCACATATAATAAAAATCAGCTTTATCAAAGCCCTCGTTGTACGAATGACACCCCCATAGCCATAGAGCGAATACTCTGCAAAGGGTTTAGTGTCTCTGTATCGAATTCTGTTAGTAGTAATCAGCTCGTCCATCTTTCACAAATTGATACATCCTTTTTCTAATTAAAAGAAGTTTTTTTTTTTCAAAAACGTGTCGTTTCAAAATCAAAAACGTGTTTTTGATTAATAATTTAGACGGTTAAAGGCCAACACAGAAGGGTCTGTGCCGATTTTTCTTCGAAAGATTTATTCATCTATTTTTATATCGCAGGCCCCCAAAGGCGCGGTTAAAATTAATCTTTCTTTCTTCTCCTTTACTATCTTTATTAAAAGCAGCGATGTAATCTCTATTGATATTATTTGACGTTCCTAAAAAAAAGTCCACGCCTCTAATGTCAGTCCTTGATCTTTTTCGTTAGAAAGTAACCCCAAAATCTGGGGAAATATCTTTGTTCGGTGCTATAATACTTAAATTGTGTAACAGTAGTAGGCATTCCATCCACTTTCCGCTTTGAGCACAATACCGTTTAATGAATAGGAAAAAAGTTAAAAGATAGTTCGGCCTGCTCGGGCATGTAAAAAGCCTATTCTACCGGCGAACACACAATCCTTATTGAGATTTCAAGGAATGACTTTTTTGGACAAATATGTGTGCCCTAAAGAATTATATATAATTCCTTAGGACATATATATATACTAACATAAAGTAACTTTGTGGTAAGCACTTTCTATTTGCGCCTCCGAAAATCCTAACAGAACTTTTTGCGCATATTCGAATAATGTTAGCGCGCAAATTTTATAGGCTTACTTATGAAACAAATAACGGAATAGCTTTAGGCTCAGTATAATCTTCAGGGCGGGCCATCTAAACTGCGTTGAATTTTGGTGAACACCACAAGCCCTTTGTATCAGCATAAGGCCATTTGTCTTAAAGAAGGAATGACATACTCGTTGCAGCGGAGGACAGCATATAGCTTTTGGAATTGGAACAAAGGTAAGCTACTATCCAATGTCGTCGCGCTAAGCGAAGCGTAAGAAACATCTTGGGTTACCACAAAAGCCGCTGTGCTGTGCTGGAAGCAACAGACGTATACTTAGTTGGGATAAGATCGACGAAACAGAAAAGCAATGTGCCCTTCGGGGTTAATCGATGCCATTCAGAGGTGCTTTTTTGACAATCCCTCTTTCGATCAGGTCGTTAGTGAAAGTGTTCGGTGTAAATAGGCGTACCATGTTTCGAACTATTCACTAAAACCTCAAGTACGCTTTACATTTCATAATCCTCCGTTAGGCCAATAAAAGCTAGAGCTTAGGTCGATGTCGTTACTTATCCCGAAAATGAAGCTTCAATCCTTCGTTGAAGAAAAATTCATTGGCGCAAGAATTAACAATGATGCAGTAAATTTCCGGCCTCTGTTCATGTTCTTTGAAGACAACGTCGTGCCGCTACGTTCCTTCTAAAAAAGTGAGCACATAATTAAAAAAGTCAACCTGTATGTTCTAAACTGTTCCACAACCAAGAATATGTATTACTCAGAAAAGACTATGTCTCTTTTAGAAATACGGTGCTCCCTATTACACGGTTAGTGTACATGTTCTGGAATATGTACATATGACCGTCAAAAGACCTAGGTTGGAATTCACGGGACAGCTATACGTGGTGTATTGCTAAGCGAGAGTTTAGTCAACGTCCACTTGCTCGGTCGCGCCCTTATCGTTCGCAGAACTAAAAGCAAAAAATTTTAAATGAACCTGCAAACGGCGAAAGTTCTGAGTTAAAGTAGTAGTCGCGGTGAATAGTGATTATATGGAACAACATTAGGAATATCGGCCCCTAGCAAATACAGAAAAAATTCCTGATGCAGTTGAAAGAACAATTAATGAGACAAATTTTCAGTTTAGATGCCCCACCTTGTACAATCGAAAGCCTATCGGCTGGATAGGAGACAAATGGTGTGGATGAATTAGGAAGTGAAACCTTCAACCAACCAAATTAGATCTCTAGGCAGACAAGGTCATAGCAGCATTTGAATGTCCTTCCCCTTTTTCTTTTGTTATCGTCCATTTGTTGCTGCTGTCACATAAACTTCTTTCGTGTCCGTTCGTCCAGCTTCGTCCACTGCAGCTCTGTCGTCTTCATCATCATCATCTTTGCCGTCTTGAACACGATTTGTAGGTCGCTGCTGTACTACTGGAAAGCGGTCGTTCAGCACTTGTATAGAAAGGGTCCCGTTGTTGGTCGTCGATCAACAAACAGCAGCCTACAGTTTGTCCTGTTTGTTCACAAGCATCAGCGCTGCATCAGGTGCAACAGCGGTAATGGCAGAATTACTGTGACGGCGGGCTGTGTGGTCGCTCTGATCGCTTCCTGCCTCGCGTCGATGCTGCTTGGATGGTCAGCCAGCCACTTCCTTCCCTCTCAAGACAACCCTCTAAATGTCAACGCTACGTTATTTTTTCTACAAGGCTACCCTTACGAACCCAATCGATGAAGTGGTGCCATAGACGAACGCTACTCCGTCTAACATCTAGCTGCAGCAACAGATGTTATCAGTTCCCAGCGGAGAGTACAAGTAATAGAGACAGAACGAATACAGTTGGCGCTAGCGGTGGTGATAGCTAAACTAGAAGTACGCAGAAGTGGTCGGTGGATAGATGTAGCAGTGGCAGAAGGATGTTTGTAGAATGACCCGCACAAGTATTCTGTTAGTTTGCCATTTACTGTTGAAAATCTAGGGGGTCGGGGGCTGGGCCGGCATCGGCTTAGCCGGCAATGCCACGGGTGAATTCGTTCAGCTTTTTTGAGTGCAAAAAAAAACAGACTTTTCTTCCCCCTAACATTAGCAACCGTCCAGTGGTCCCGTTTTGCTAGATATTTTCGAAAAAAAGAAAACGTTTTTCCTCCTCCTTTCCTATATAGAGGTGCACTACGTCTCTAGACGAAAAGGCGCTCGCGGGTCGCTACATCTGTGCCTGCTTGTAGTCTACATACAGTAGATGTTTACTTGTAGCTAGCAATTGGGACTCGTAACGGCTTTCATTGATTCAATGTTTTAGTGGTCCCTGTTTGTCATATGCACGTTCCATCTTACTCCTTGTTTTCTTTGTATAAGCGCATTCGTGTTTGCATACGTGTAATAGACTATGGAGAGATACACCTCTATTTGAATTATGTACTACAGCTGTATATGTATGCACATCTCTGGCTTCCTGTACTCCAGCTCATCTGTACAGCATTTGTTTACGATTGGACTCTTACGATACTAAAACTAAGCAAACATATTGGCCAACTACACTTGCCGCGGTTTTAAACACTGTTATATATGTACGTTGACACGGCTGCAAAAAAACGTGAGGTGCTAATTTAACTGGAGGGACTAGATTGCAAATCACTACTTCTACCGCCTATCGGTGTTAAGATTAAACATCTTGGAACATTTGCCCTGTGTACAGAGTAGACTCTGTCGCTAGAATGACTGCTAAAGGAAGGTACTCCGTTTTTGGAAATGGTATCGAGAACCATGGTCCCTCGCTGTGGTCAATCGAAGTTAGATGATCTCATTTGATGGCACTATTGGAGGCAGATGGCCGGTAAATAACCCCAGAATTGGGCCTAAAAAAAGATAGACTTCAACCACACAACCGGCGTTAACCACCTTAAGTTTCTTGGATTAACGCACAAACTCGGTGCTTGGCTATCTCATAAACTTCTTGAATACGTCAAAGAATTACGGCTCAGTGTTTCAGCTCAGTATATCGCTGGTATCGAGCGTCACGAGGCCACAATAATCGATTTTCGCGTGGAATTGTTACCATGAAAAGCAGTGTACGCACGGCAGTATGAGTCAGAAATCGGAAAGGCCAATGCCTAGAGTCAAACAGATTTTCGTCCGAAACAGGTATACTTTGCCTTTGGAACTGATAATTTGTTTCGACAAACCAGGCAGTTGGTCTACACATATATTTGGCGCAGTTGCATCGAGACAAGCAGGGTATTCAAGAGAAAAAAACATGAACAAGGTCCAGTCATGCTGCTGCATAATAAGGCGAAGCCATACGTTACAAACGTTGCCAAATCTGCTTATTTGGACATCGAATGGGAAGTTCTGTTAGGTTTTTCGTATTCTTCGAAACTTACCCCGACCGCTCTTCACCTTTGCTGTTCATGGGGTAATCGCTTTCGTGGATTCATCTTCAAGAGGATCAGGAACTAAGAATATGACCTTTTGGCGAAACGACCCACATCATTTAAGGAAAAGATGGCAGAAAATCGTGAACAATGACGAAGGACACATAGCCTAATACCTTATTGTCACAAAAATTAATACTGTGCTCTTTTCTATATAGTAAAAACAACTCGATGAAAGTAGTGGCTTCGCTATTTCAAATGGTGGTATTGTGATCTCTAATTTTACTCGCTAGCTTCTTTTTTGCTACATATATCCAGTGAAGGCCAGAATCGAAATATCTTTGAACGCGCAGTGATGTCTAGGCTCGATGAATCCAATTGTCACTTCACGTTCTACGCGTTTTCAGGCTATGGATTTTTTAAAATATCGACCTGGTATACCGTTTATCTATTACCTAAGCGTCTATCTAACAAGTGGACTCACCACTCAAGACCCTAACATACAACGTCATATGTTTCATCGATACTATTAAAGTGTAGGCGACCAAGGCTTTATCATTATTATATCTGTATCGCAATTAAAACAGCCTTTTCAACGGGATCACATCTGACGATTCTATGTAGTGTGAGAACTTTGTTGGAGTTCAACTGTCGTCGGCGAATAAAGGACGAGGCTATTTTGAAGCAGGCCACATGCACTGGCAATATAAAAGAGGAAAGGAGGAGCATAGATACTTGTTTCTCCATTACGTTGTGGCGTCGTTGGCTAGGAGGAACAGTATCCTGCAAGTGAACACGAGCTTGCTCGTATTGTTTTGTATTCTATGAATGGTCGGTCAGCCGCTGTCCTTATATATATAAAAACGGGCTCGAACCCATTCAGCTCAACAGAGGTGGCTGATACGACTGCATGGTGCTACATATACGACGATAGGCGCTTACGGATATTGCTAAGGGCAGTTCTACCTCCAGCAACCGTCAACTATTATCGAAGACTGCGTTGAACATGCGCGAGATGTCCCCTGAACGAAGCTAAGTGAGAAAAATTACACTGTTTTTAAATAAGGTAGAGTCTGAAACTGTATTAGCTGCGCAGTTATTCTAAAAGACAAACAAATCTTCGTTACTATGATCATGAACAAACATACTTAACTTACTGATATAAAATAGGCCGGAATGAATTATGCAATCGCGCAATGTTTTGAGATTTTACTAGGAGACTACAAGTTTACTTTTCCAAGAACGCTATTGTTCCTGGCTTGTACGACCTCTGTCAATGCAATACTTCAGTCAGCTTTCGTGCATGGCCCAGATAAGTGACAATTCGAACTAAAGAGTATCTATAATAATTACTATTGTTATTACTGATTCCTACGTGTATCGTTATAAAGCTTATAGAGCCCCCGTGGCCATGGACTACATATATAAGTATCTCTAACAATGTTGAGCACGAGCAGCTATTTAATTTAATTATTTAACCGGTTCGTAAATAATAACCGTTTCTATGGATTGCTTTCCTCCTAGGTTTTATTTAGTTATAGTCATCTGTGATAAACCATTGTGACCATTGCTCTACATGGACATCATGAAATATTTGCTCGTGTTGTGGAACTTTACGTTATACGACATGCCGTCCTAATGCACGTATATCAAATGGCATAAAAAGCATTTTCAAAACTTCGTGTTCGTCTTGCACCGAAATCGAGACACTCAGGCCGTACCGGCCTAATATAGGTCAGTAATGTGTCTACAACGAAGGCTATATAGACCGTGATCCCTGTTAACAAGTGATTTATTAAGCCCCAAATTTTTTGGTATTGAAGACAAGTGGGAATCAAGTGAAAGCTGCTATATTTGTAAGCAGCACTTCCATATGAATGAGGACTTATGTGATCTGGACAAAACGGTATCAATAGCCTGAATAGTTGTGGAAAAACGAAGCCTTTCGAAATAATGCGATTAAGCTAAAAATGAGAAAAGGAAAGCAATAGGTTAGTACTTGTACTTTATACAAAAAATAATTTTATACAAATCAGATTAGATACCCGTTTCTCGTATTCTATTTCAGTACACGGATGAACGCACTCTTGCTATCGTTCGCTTGCTTCTCCACATTGTGTACAAAGATAAGGAATAAGCAGACCGAGTGGCACCATTAGCAATTCGTGACCACTGTCAGAATTAGTCCGTCTTGACAGCATATTCCATCAATTTCTGTCGCCTGCCGCAGAAACTGTGTCTAAATATTGACTACGAACAAGGACCGTAATGTCGCCATCGCTCGTCCTTGCTTATTTCCCGACACGAATGCATAAATCATTTAATCAGCTGGAAACTTGTTGCGTCGTCAAATCCGACTGCCAGCGGAGATAAACGAGAATGGAAGACCCAATTCAATTGCTTACCTTCGTTTCCTTTTGTTACCCACTATTCGAACAGGCAAGTAAGATACCATAACGAAGGTACATCGTCGTCGTTTTTCGATGCAGAGCTTTGGCGAGCACACAAAGGCCGCCGGCCATATCCTGCTGCTAATGTTGATGCTCGTGCACTTACTATCTTGTCACCACAGCTTGAGGCAAGATGCGACGAGCGAGACTTTGACGACGTCCAGGGAGAAAAACGCGAGGCAAAAACACGTTCATTTGGCCGACCGATGGAAACACAGGAGAAAAGTGCGTGGTTACAACGAGGTAGAGCCTGGCTATCTAGGTCTTAGCCAACGAAAAGCGGACAAGATTAATAGACGACGACAGCCCTTAAGGATATTGACGGCAAAAACAACTTGCCGGAGCCTTAAGCTACTACCCCTTGAAGTTGCTCCAATCGCGATTGGACTTTCTCTTATCCTTGATATAGCCGGCGAACTCAATAGAGTGTATTATATATAACAAATATCTTATCTCAATTGTTGTTCGTTGAAACAGTGCTATCAGCTACGAGGCGTCATTTCAAAGCGTCTCAAAAATGTCCTAACAGATGTTCAGTCATTCCAGACCCTTAGGTTAGGTTCGATACATCTAAAACTTATGAATCACTACTTCATTTCCACATGCTTACTCTTCCATCCAGTTCTTGAACCCTCTCGTGATAACACCGATTGCACAATAACCTATATGATATAAAGCTGTTAAAGCAAATACAATTACAAAACTTTGTATGAGCCACAAATGCGCAAATTCAAACGCCACTTATCTTCGGGAGAAATGGGGTTTCGTGTGCATCTTTTGACCAGTAAAAATTTTAATTTAAAACGATATAGTAGTATATCTGGTTGCAAAAAGGCACGAGTCGTTACCAACGTCCCTAAAAAATACCTTTCGTCCTTTAGAGAGCTCTCTGTATTAATAAGTGAGAACGGCGTAGCCTCCAGCGCCCAGCCTCGAATACCTAAGATAATTAGGTTTTTCAACCCCAGCTTTCTTTCGTTTTTAATACCAGGGATTCCTTAACCACTCAGTTTGTTGAAGTATTGATGCATACCGCCGTTTAGAGGTATGTTTTACAACGGTACCGAGGATAAAACTAGGACTCACTGTGGAATATGTGCGGGCAGTCTCCATATATATATAAGATCTTTAGATCAAAGGTTCTATTGATACGGATTAATATATCATTACATTAGCTTCGGTATGTGGACTACTTACTAGACAGCCTGAGGCTTAATCTGTAAACTGAGTAAAAAACATGTTTATATATATATATATATATATATATATATATATATATATATATATAGGTAGCTACTATTACTACAAATACCTGTAAGTTGGGAATATTTTTTTGCCTGAAACTTAAAAGATATTTGCATCTTCATGGCTAGGTTTTCGAAGCTTCATGAACCGAATTATCAGTGGTATTTCACTCAGAGCACTAAACGTTAAAACCAGAAGTTAAAGAAAGTTGGTGCGAGCTTTTTAAGCATATATACAACTTGGCCACAGGTACTTGGTAGGTCTTAAAGTCTTTTGTTTTTAAATTTAGAATTTATTAGTGTAGTTCTTAGGTAGTTACCTTTTTTTTAGAGAAATCGATTTTGTGTTAGCTTCGTTCTCCATAGCCCAAGATGAATTTTTCTAACTTCAGGTCTTTGAACATATATATAACACGTGAAAGCAATGGTAGAATTAAACTATCATTCCCTAAAATTCTAAGAATGCAGTAACGTCAACCAAAAACTTAAACCTGAAGGCTAAACCTGGTCCGTGGACTGTGTAGATAATTTTGTACATAACTCCATTAAATTTTTAATTAAATTAAAATATATAATTTTTAAAATGAGATATTTTTCAAAATTGTGTAATAGCATTGCAAAGTGTGGAAAGTCCTCATGTCACTTTAACGTGTAACGATTTATTATAATAATTTTTTATTTTACTTTCGACCTCAGTCTTTAATAACAGCAGATTTCAGTCAATACTCTATTCGCGTTGAGGATGACATGCTGGAGATGTTGATACATCGGGCAGTAAGGGTGGCCGCGTTCAATCCTCATTGCTTTATTTGCGGCGTAAGCTTTACACTTTTATGCTACTACTCGGCCATGTAACTGATCGTTTAGACTGAGCTTTATGGTATCATCTAACAACGCCGGTACTAGAAGTTTACTCCCAGATAGAATCAGAAAGGAATAATTATAGAGGTTTCTCATTTAAGACAAAAAAGCAGGAAACAATAAACTATTCCAGGATTTATTTATTGGAGTCTTAGAGAACTTCCATGTTTGCTTTGTAAACAAATTGATTTATATATATATATATATCATAACATATTTGACCAGCACCATAATAGCTGGTACAAGGCATCGAACTGATATCGTGGCTATTTAAAGTTCGAGACGGTTATGAAGGCCAATCATTTGCCTTTTTTGGCTATTTAAAAATGTCTGCTTCGCAAAAAGTAAATAAACTATCGCCGGTTGTTTGTTTCGGTGCTAATGAAGTGCTGTGCTTGTGTGTTTCAAAATGCTTTTGTTCTGTTAAAATGTTTGGGTTGATTTGTTTCTTCCGAAGATATGCTGTCGCCACGTTCTTCAGTGAGGAGAATTTAGCTATGAGTTCAAATACGAGTGGTAAGTAGATGATCCAAACGGCAAAAAGATTGATTTTCATATTGTCGCATTTGCTCGTCACCAAGTCTAAGAGTCTCCGAAGTGACTTACAATTTAAACGAGAACTCTATAGTTGAAAGGGTTGGTGATTCGCTAAGTAAACAATTGCATCAACTAGCAGCTTGAAGCATTTTGAAGGAAAAATTGACAGAAGACTCGAAAGGGAAGAATTCTGTTAGGTCCTAGGATAAGCCGCTTCTGAAGCCTTAACTATAGGGTGATCGGTATACGTGACTCGCTCCGTAATACTGCAGTAACTTTTCAACTTTGGCACAAACTAAATGGAATAGGCGTTGAAAACTTTTGTTGTAAGGTAAATTTAAAGTAAGAATTTGTTTACCAGAGAGCGCAGTAAAAACGCCTTAATGTAAGAAGATGTTTTCGAGTAATATTTCAGAAGAACCGCAGGAATTTAGCGTCTAATATACACGACTTGATTATGACCATGATGTCGCTTTGTTCAGAAAAATCCAGGTAAAAACTTCAGCTTGTTTTAGATAGATGAAAAACACCTCGAGGTTTCGACTATTTTGCTGTGGAAACTTCTCAACTGGAAACTTCTGGAAGGGAATCTCATTCGATTTAGTTATTCAAGGTTTCAAGCTTTTGTCCTCGTCTAAAAATTATTCGTTGTCTCCCTGTTAAGCACTACGATAATACAACTGGGAGATGATTTCATTCACCTTTTGCGGGGCGCCTGCGACTCTAAGCTGGCCTCGCATTAGAAGAGCGATTCTGTCTGAGAACAATAGAAAAACTGCTAGCAACAGCTATTAACGATCAATCGGATGGCCATAGGTATATATGATTGCATTTAACAGAAATTGCATCTTGGCGTATAGGACATTCTGGGCCCGGATGCTCTGCTTGATAGATATACTGCCGTTTTAGTTTTTTCAAACATTCCGTCGTAATATTGCTTACGTATAAATTCCTCATATTCCAATATTGGCACACATTGTGTTGGATGTTTACTTGGTGGCCATATATACTTAAGAAAAGGAGACTTACAACACGTATTTCTACAGCAGAAGTGACGATGACACCTGGCAGAAAAAATGATACCTGCTTGCGAGCGCTATTGAAAATCACGGGTTGAATGAAAGTTCGATGATGCCGTTACGCAGCTTAATTAAAAGTCCTCCTCTATGACTTACCTCTTCACCACCTTCCGCAGGGAATCACGTACTGAACAAGATCGGTACGGGTGGCTTTGTTTGGCCTCTAAGTTTGCCACATTCACTTGAAGCGCTCCGATCCCCTGATGGTGTAATCAAGGTTCATGAACAGCACCCTAAGGGGATGCCGCTATGGCTAGTGATTACAAACCAACCGCTTCGTTATAAATTGATATTGTTTTAAAAACAGTTTGGTCAATATCCAGTTGTTGGCGAGGTTGTTTACGACGAAAAATGCTTCCTTCGGCTTGTCCTTAATGCGACATTAACAACTTCCAGAATCGTCAGCGAGGCGCGCTAGGCATTGCACAAATATACGAGCTTCGAGGGCCTTGCAATATCTAACGAGCGCAGCTTAATCAGTAACTGTGGAAGAAGTAGCCCCAATCTCTCCATAAGGAAGCGTTTTTCTTCTGGATGAAAACACAAAAACTTTCCCCTGACACCTCAGACAAGCACGATGTATCGGAGGCCATCTTCCTGGCTCATACAGTTGTGTGCTCGTACAGCTTCGTCTTAAGCCGTGCCCACGACTCTGATAGTTGATACCGAACATTAACGTAGATCACGCCTAACTTGTAGTCGGAGATTCGATCCACTGCCACCAGAGCGTTGCGAATAGCAATACTGCTACTATCAAATCCCTTTTGACCTAAAGCGGCCCCTTGTGTACGGGTTTGCGTCGCATTTAACTACGAGTTCGTGGCACGCACGTGGGAATACACACAACAAGACCTGTATGTTCTTTTGGTTCAGGATCATTTTTTTTACAAAAAATTAGAAGCAACTCCCATGCAGCTGAGTATCGAATATGCGAGAACGTATGATAAATACGATCTATATGGCTTTAAGAGAGCCCACTTTATTGCCTCACTTATTACAGACCCTGTCCTGGGTTGAGCTCAAATACGCATGTAACAAGTCCTGCTGATGTTGTGCACTAGTCGGCACTTAACACTAGATAAATAGTACATTTTTTTTTATTGGACATGATAAGATATTGCCTGTGTTCAGCAACTATGATTTTCCTCTCAACTTTAAAATGTAATCGCTATGATATAACAACAGTCGGTGGTTATTATATGGTCATATGATAAAGTAGTTATACCAAAAAGCTGCTTTGAGCCTTGATATGTTTCCTCAGAGTAGTGAATATATCCGACACATAATTAGTGCATCAAAACAGGCCATTACATATACTTCTTTCCATATCTACTTATACACGCCTAATCGCAGGCTTGTCACTAATAATAGTAATTAATACAAGAGTATCTGCAAAATCCTAATATATGAGTTCTGATACTTAGCATGTTCATCTAAGCTAGTCCTGGCTGTTTTGAATACCTGGAACCTTAATAGAAAGAGTTAAAGGAGCGAATTTCTGTCAAATGGTGACACGTTTTGAAAAGGGTAAAGTTCACACTGAAAGCTCCATTTGCGTGATAACAGGGTGTCTTTTAAGATTACAGAAATCTTTCTAAATACGTAACTAGGCGCTTTCTTGTTTTTGGTTAAAAAAAAATAGACATCGCTCGCATGATGGCACGCAAAACAGATCTAAGATTATTCACTATATTATAAAAAAAAACCGAAGGCCTCAAAAATTAATATTTATAGAAGGTCTACTCTGGTTCTAGACAAAACACTTGCTTCGCGCATCCTTGGCTATGACATGCGTATATAGCTTGTTTGAAGGCCGTCGCTACTCGCTTTGTTTACACCTGAACAACTCGGTATTAATTTTCTAACTACTGTGCTATACTAGGTTGCTATACTCAATACTGCTTTTAGGAATAATATATTTCGGAATAAATGTTCCTCTTTTAGGGTATTTCAGTGACACTTCAGAACCAAAGGAAAAGCAACGTGCTTACATATTAATAAAAGTTCATGGTGTTCAGTTGGGGCTTGGATAAATTATGTGTACACTTCGTATACCCTATTGAGTGTCACAGACCACAACTTACTGTAGTTTATTGTGTAGGGCTTACGATGGCTGAGATGTCGAGCCTTTATACTGATCAGATGGAACTCAAGCATTGTAAAACGTCAAAAAAGAACGCGCGCTGTCTTTACCATTCATCGTATCGGATTCAGCCATAATTATTTCAATATAATCAATTTCAATTTAAATCAGTACCTCTGCGAGGTAAACTCGCAATCTTTAGCTGTACAAGTTACGAATGCAATGGAATAATCCCCATGGAAAATCTTTGGGGGCTTCTTTGAATCTACTCGAATCGGCTTGTCATTGTATGACTGAATTCAAGGCAAAGTCACTTTTGAAGGATCACATCCGAAGACAGGATCTCATGCCCTTACAGGCTGTAGGTTCCTTTCCGCCTCTTTTGCTCGCCATCAGTCTTTCTTAGTAGCTGCCGGAGCGGCTACTGATTGCCTGCCATGGTCACTCTAGTGGAGAGGTTGCGCGATGCCGAGCAGTGGAACTGCGGGGCCATCGTTGTATCGGTCGAGGCGATCTCCCGTATGTTCATGGCATCCGGTTTTGGTTCCCGTTCGTATCTTAAGGCTCGCTGTTTGTCTCCCTTCCTTGCGTAGCTTTGTTTACAGATGAAATGTGCTTTGCCTTTGTCCTTTGTTGTAAAGTGAATGGTTACATTCGCGACGACCAGGTCTGCAATTAGTCTTGATAATCAAATTTGTTTGGCAGCAGACTACGACGACAGTTCTGCGATGCTATGCTGTGACCGGCAAGGAAACGAAGGAAGTCCAAGACGTAGCCCGCCGCTACTCAGCGGCAGGACGGCCCACCAGATGATGGATCCGCCCTCTGCCCCTCGTGCATACCAATGTATAATAATAACAATAATAATAGAAGCGTAGGAGAAAGAGGCTGGTGCAAGAAGTTTATCGCCACCGTCGATTGCTGCTCACAGCGGTAACGACCACGGCACTTTTAGGACCCTTTCATGAAGCACCGTCAGTTAAAATAGAAAAAGTGTGCTGCTTTGCTCGAAGCAATTGCCGTATGCTATAGTTGCTTTCGTACTTAGTTTCCTCCGTTACTACGTAGGCTTTGAATAAATACAACTAACTAATATTTATCATCCGCGAACCATGCAGTATAGCCGGGCTTTGTTTCAGTATATTGTCATTCGCCATACAAACTTTTCATTCCCATACAGTGTTTTACGCTGGATAATCGTAAATAAAAGCCTAATTTTTTTTGTCTAACTCAGACATGGTGCTCGTCTAGGAATTGTGACGAGAGATAGAATTAATCCTGCTTTTGCAACTTGGCAATAATCTGATACTGGATCGAGGATAGAATTTAAATAACATCATTCCAGCCGAAGGTTCTGCTAATGAGATTTGTTTTTTAATTACGTAAGTCGCCTGGTATATAATATGATGACATTAGCAATAGTCAACAATATCAGGTATGGCAGTAGCAGTCCTCATGATAGCTTACTGGGTAGTGTATTGGCCTGCTAACCTTAGGGACACGTTGTGGTCCAGGTTTATACCGAAGCATAGACATACTTTGTTTCGTGCTGGGGTCGAGTCGCCTAATGGAATCAGAAAAGTCCGACTTCGACAGTTTCGCTATTTATGATGAGTAACAAAAGAAAGAAAAAGAGAATACATCAAATTAATACTAAAGATATATCTGCTCAACTTATTTTAACGTGGCAGCTCGTAGGAGCCCCCAGTTCCGACAGTTATCTAAATACATCCTAATAGAATGTTTATCAGATGCTGTGGTCAGGTCCTCTATATCCATTAATTACTCAAACATTCTAAATTTAATTTTCCTTTCGAACAGCATCGTATGGAGTTTTTTTTATTCAAAAGCCGCTCTTTGCAAACTCTAAAATGTATTAACTCCTTCCTATCAATTCCACACAATTGTCGCGAAAAGACGCGCTGCTTTGAGTTGGCGAAAAGTCCTAAGCAGATGTGATGGCGTGGCCAGGATGGGTTTCCCATGAGCTCATAATGTCACAAAGCGTCTTTTCCCTGTAGGATTGCTTGCCCATTACTCTATCACAGAAATCTCGTCGTTCCCTCGCGATGACCGACAACCCATCGGAAAAACTTTTCATATGAAAGCGCTCCTGCTTCTAGAGCTCATCCTGGACTAACAGAGGGAGCCATTGGCTCATTGACTGCTCCGAAGGCAAGAGGCGGCGAGAAAGAGAGCCATCACCCGACTGACGCCGGCGCGGAACGAACATTTCATCGTGATGTCGCCGCCATCATGGGGTGGATTTTTCATTTTAACAGCCATCAGTCGTCGAATAATGGGCCGTTTGCCCATTCTTCTCTCTGCACGATGGAGTTCGTGGACAGCAAAGCGAACGTGTTCGTTCACGAGCAGGTTCACATGTCACTCTTTGTTCCCACATGTCAGCCCAGTCCAGCCCAAAGTGATTCGCCCAGTCAATCCCCAGGCGGAATGGACTAAGACTTCCCAAACGACCCGTCTTCCACGGTTGGTTGCCAGCACACGAGGCGAGGTGGTTTAGTACGTCAGCCATTTTTGCAAAACATTTTTCGCTTAATCTTTAAAACAAATGTAACAGAGTGGAAACAGCAGACGATTTTAGCAATTCGTTGGTATTTTTGTCATTTTTAAAGAATGAGAAGTGCCGTCGGATAGTAAAATTTACAAGATACAAATGAAAACGTTTGCCGAGATCATTTATGATCGAAGTAGTTACTACGCAGCTGAGAGCTGCCAAATATTAACACATTCTGTGTAGTCAAACGTTTCGATTAGGATCGAGACATAATAGGTTGTATCGAAATAGGAACTCATGTCACCTTGCCAACGGTTAAAATGTTTTGCCGTTAGGAGCATTTCGAAACGTTTAATCCATTTAAACAGGTAACACGTCACCTACTTCTATTGGAATAAGCACGGTATAACACAACTACAGAATAAACTTTGTACTATATACTCACATAAATGTTTTCTAGCGGTATAAATACAGGAAGCTGTTGTATTTTCCAATCAAATTTTTCTGTGTCAAGTAGAGCAATTTTTTCTTTTCCTAATGTCGGCTCCCATTGTATATTTCCAGCAGTAGCCAGTCTCTAGCCATCAGTAGTTTTCTCATCATCCCGTTTACCAGACTCCATAAGCAGAAACAAGCATGCTTGCTCCATCCCACACATAAAAAGCCCATACCATACGATGAACGCAGTGCAACTAACGCCGTTGTAAATGAGGCACCGCCAAAAGCCAACGGAACAGTCATTTTCTAATAAACAGATATAGCAAGGATCTTAGGAAAGGTTCGGAGAGTCTCCTAAGGCGGGCATGCTACGTTTGACATGACGATGCGGCAGATCCGTCGGCCTCGCCGTCAGTCCAGCTCTATAGTTGATCAGCTGTCATTGGTATTGAATATCAACATTTCCTCTAATAGCAATAGAAGAACTTCGTCTTGTATTGTATAACGTTAAGTTAGGATTGGCCATCGTAATAATATCTAGCATATAAATATTGCTAAAAAATGAAAATGCTAACAAAGAAAAATCCTTAGCTTTTTCTTTTACGGCAATAGGCATGCCAGCGAACATTTGTAACCTTATTTTAGGTTAGCTACGCCAGAAATATCAGTAACTATATGTGCAGTAAACGCAGAGTCGTTGAGATCCGAGAATTGCTGACCGGTGTGTGCTGAACATTCCGGTTTATAAAATGATCATGTTGTAAGTGTGTTAATAATCAAACTTTCTTCAGGCAGAAATGATGAATTTTACCTGCGGTGAATTTCCGCTAACACAAAAAGCAGGCAAACTTTTTTGTAAATTAGGTAAAGCGGAATGTAAAGGTATAGCGAAACCCGCCTCCTTCCAGAAGTCAAACGAAAAAAAAAATGCCGTACTGACGTGCACAGACTGACCAATGCGTTTTCGGTATTTTCTACAGCAAATAAAATACACGATGAGCTCTGCGTATAGAAGAGGAAGTTTCCGAAGTACCAATTGGAACTTAGTTCGCGCGCCAACTTAGGCACAGTAGCTCAATCAATCGTCAGTCGTGGAGATCTAATTCCAAAAAACAAGCGTTCACGTACACTAGTATATATAAGCAACTGCTTCACAGGCTTTCGGTCTACTTTCATATAACCGTAAACATCTATTTCTTTATAAATTTGAAAATCTTACATTTGTTCCGTTACAACTTGGCCACCGTTATCCAGAGTACCAATACAGCGGCCGGTATTCCCTAGCGCCCAAGAGACCTCACGTTTCACTGTATAGGTTTTTTTCAAGATCCTAATGACGTATATTGGACCTGATTTCATTGTTCACAAAGTCGATTAACAGATCGCGCGGCCTATGGTCTTCGATATGACACGAAGGCCATCTTGTCGCCGCGCTGCTACTTGCAATGATAGCAGCCCTTAAAAACAGTCGATACGGCGCTCGTCTTGATAACTGTACTTAATGCGATCCATACCAAGGTCGTACTTACTAATTCAATGTCAATTTACGAGATATCTATTTCGATGAATTGGATAGCTGACGAGGCCGTCCGAGAAGGTTTAATGTTTAGCGAATCAAAACGATTTGACTATATATGGCCCTGTTCTCCACAGCGTCTGTATAACTTCAGGCGATCTGGATTAAGGCTATGAAACTGGGTTGGCTCAAGCCGAGGTTTACCAACCGTCTTTGCGACTTCTTGGACACTGGATAGAACAGCAACATAATAGTAATCGAGTCCCAGTTCATCCAGGGAAGCTCACTGGGCCTTGATGAAGGCTTCAAAGGTCTCCTTTTTTGCCTACATTCATCCGAACGATTGTCCTAGAAGGAAGCGTTTATTTCAATTCTGCTTAAGAATGGCCCAACTGTCCTCTTGAGGCACGGTCATTAGATCATACCACATTAAGACGACCCCACGTAGATTTTGTACCATCCGCCACATAGCCTAATATCGTGGCTATTGTTCTTTCCGTACCTAAACGCATCAGCCCTTCCAACCATATATAGTAGTCAGGAAGGAAAAAACAAAAGGTTCGGCTTCTTGAATTTGCTGCGACCTTTTGATGAACAACGGCCGATTAGATAGTCCATTATCATCTCTTAGCCTTACCGTTGCCATAAAAATGGAGCGGATTGGGCTAACTTTCGTCGGCCATCAGGAACGAGTATTTTAGACCCACTTGCTCTGCGCTTATGCAGCCGAACATGTGTATTCGCCTTTACTCTCTTTAATCTTCTCGCATCTTTTAACTACTTTATTCATCCCTTTGTACGGAAGAATATTTACCTATATAGTGTTGAAGAGTTCATTCAGAAACGCTTTGAGGCGCTTCTTACGGTCAAGTGTGTGATTACTGAGTTCATCCACTCGTAACTGGAAAGAGTACTAATTGGCTGATATGAACGATACGGCGGATGAAAAAGAGTTTCCCACTCGAGTTCTTACCTGGCAGGACAGTTCCCATAATCCTTCCCAAATGTGCCTGGCAGTGTTGTGGGAAAAGACGACTTTGCCTTCTCTGTCGGGCCTTTCCTGTCAGGTAATTCGGTTCAATCGATGTAACCGGACCGTATCCTCATCCCGGTTAACCTGGTAACCAGTAATGTATAAAATCCTCCCAGTTTCATTAAACACAATTAATGGTCCTATTCGAGTAAAGATATTTCAGGGCTTAAACATATTCTTAGCAGCTAGCCACTGCTTTTTCTGTTTCAGGTCGACGCGGAGAGACCACGCTTCATCACGTGTAACAATTCGGTGGAGGACCTCGTTATTGGGCTTTGCTTGATACCGGGCGAAATGTGAAAGGTCAATGAAAAGCAATAGTTCCCTATGCGTTTCACTCGGTTTATGGCATATCCTGTTCCCTAATTTCTGACGAAGTTCTACAGATCCAAAATACCTAACAATAACCTGATATCTGCAGCTTGCTTTCTCAACCAGTTAGCGAGCTGCTTGCCTTATGGGAATCTCATCAACCTCGGACGGACACCTTTCCGGTCTATGATTCGATCTTTGGACTTCGATCTTTGAACAGACCTTTTCGAGCAGTCCTCTCAGTTGTAGAGTCCTGACTGGGGTATGACACAAATATCCCAGATTGCATGGGTAACTTACTGACTTCAGCTAACGCTAACATAGTCTCAAAAGTGCACTTTTTTTGTGACAGGATTATCCGAGAGGCCGAAGCTCAAACCCGAAACGCAACTACGGATTTATAGAAGAGAAAATAAGGAGATCGAAGAATGGTCAGAATGAAATGATAATGGATTAAAAAAAGCAGAAAGGACATCTTTTAAGGGCATATAAACGTAAACGAGCAGGACAGAGGCAAAAACGAAGTAAACAGCCCCTCTATATATATATATATATATATATACGCACGTTTATTCACACAGATAGTGTAACTGTGTGCCCTGGTCGAAGCTCAAAGCAACGAGCCACTTGATATTTTCCAACTGGGCCTCGACCGTTCAAGTCACCGTATACATATATGTATTGAGTATTATATGCATACTTTGATCGGTGTTGAGACCCATGATGGGTAAAGACTCTCCGCTGATGCTGCCCTATGCGTTCTTACAAGTGATTGATATGGACTCCGCAGCCCCAAAATATTGATCCTGATTGAGACCAGTCATGCATTGTCCGTGTAATTCCATCACAAACGTAGTTGATGAAGTATACAAAGGCCATGCTGGAGCGAAAGCAATCACTCATGGCTTACAGGATTGTGTGTTGACATACGCGGTAAGACTAGCGACCACTGACTATAGTTTTATCCCAATTAAGTTGATGCGTGTGTACAGGTCGCACTTACGGCTGGTGTATCTGTTGCAGCGATTGTTGTGCTCAAGGAGCTCTGACCTTCGGCCGACGCTAGACGCTCGATGTAGTTGGTAATTCATAAACAACAAAAACGAAAAACAAAGCCCAGAGCACTCCTCCCCAATGCCAGATACTGAACTAGCTACGTGGGTCAATGATGGGCTTCAAGTTGAATCGTAGATTACTCGCAGCAGTTGAAGAGCACACACGACAGGTTATTTAAAGGATTAATATTCTGCTGGCAACACGTTAAGACGAAAAACTGACTATGTATATAATTTGTTTTTATGTTTATATATGATGGTTCATTATCAAATATTTTTTCAATTACGATCACATGCTCTTCGTCCATGTCGATGGATTAACAAGGAAGCTGTTGTATTATAACTTATAAGTAACTTGAACGGAACAGTGAGAAAAATATTTTACGTTTACAGATCATAGATACCTATTTGTTAGGGCGTGATCAACGTTTCCGCCCTAGGGGCGCTCGAATAACGTAAATAGACGCTCACTCACATATTATATTGTATAATATGTGAGTGAGCGTCTATTTACTAAATTATATTATAATTATATTATTATTATAAAAAATTATAAATTAAATTATATTGTATAATTTAATTAGATGCCTCTGACATATTCACTATACTTATCGATAGTTTGTCCTCGTCCAATAGACCGAAATTATTTAGTTCTTCATGAGCCTTCGATTTACGGAGGCAAGAAGTTAGCCTTTGTTTACTGTGACTCTTCCGCCAGCCACAGTTGCCGGCCGACACAGTCAATATTTAGTACTCACTGAACGTGAAGACTTATAATCAATAATTATAAATCATCTTCATGTAATAGTGTCTGCCGAAGACAAATCTTAACGAATATCAAGCATGGGTGTGTCCTGTTTTAGGGAAAACGTTATTAGTGCTACAACTATTTATGAAACAACAATGAAAGTTGTCGAGGCATGAAGTTTGTGATATACCAACACACAAATGTAAGTGCTATATATATAATAATTATCATTTACGACTATAATGTTTGTACCAATTACTAGTAAAAGTCAAGAACAAGCCGATACCTTGACATGATATCCTAATCTGTGTAAATTCATCACAACTAGTTTCTGCAAGTCTAAAGTTTCTAAAGATATTGGATCGGCTTAACGTTGTGCAGTGATATGGCCTTCTAGACCGTTGACCTTTTTGTAGGCCAAACATCGACATAAGAAATGCGTACTGGAATATAGTTTACAGCAGTCTGACTAGATAAAATATTGTTGTAGAACTGTTTTTATTTCAAGGAACTTGAAAAGGAGCTACACAAGAGATAAAACGGCGTTATCTACCACTCTGATCCCCAAGTAATTTGCAAGCTCAATAGAATGCTTCATTCAAACAATGGAGACAAAAAGAAAACGTAACCGAAAGAATCGGTCTATCAAAAAGTACGCCCTATCAAGATGCCGTCCAGCTGAACGCCCTTTGAACATCGTCGTTTCCATTACATCACATTACATTACAGTTGTTTTTGCCATTTGGCCTAACATAAGTGATATAGAATAGAGGATTTATTTAATTAGAGCTTAACGTGAAAAGTTCGAACATGGTATTCCTAGAATTCACAGTCTGCTTAAGCACATACGTCATTTTAATTATCGTT
Source organism: Varroa destructor (assembly GCF_002443255.2). Classification (NCBI taxonomy): domain Eukaryota; kingdom Metazoa; phylum Arthropoda; class Arachnida; order Mesostigmata; family Varroidae; genus Varroa; species Varroa destructor. The sequence goes on along the minus strand of NW_019211460.1, from coordinate 35,579,000 downwards.
CTTAAAGACATACTGTCGGTTGGCAGGTACCTTGGCAACGCGCACCCTGCAAAAAGGCTTAAATACGATGTCGTACTTTAAACAGGAATAAGTACGATTTGGTACCAAGTACCAAATCGTAGTACGATTTGGTACCAAGTACCAAATCGTACTCATTCCTGCAAACGCGCACTTCACACATATGTCATTCAAGGGAAAACTATTTTACAACTAGGCCTACGGCCTCATATGATTTAGAGTTTTCGAAAAATCTTGATCTGCTCATTCGATGGGAAACTTCAACTTACTTGTGATCTTGATAGTACATATCGTCCAATTTTCTGTAGAAGGTCACGTTCAATGCCATACACTTTTCTAGTGACAGTAACAATCATATCTCTTCATTGTGAGCTCTGTGCTTTTAACTTAACTTTTAACTAAGCTTTTTTAACTCTGCTATGTTGTGCATAAATTAACGATGTTCAAACCATCGACACCAAATCGGTGTTCAACTTGTCTGTATTTTTTTTTTATTGTAACCAACGTTTTGAAATAGAATATACGACAGATGGATAAATATTTCTATATATCTAAAAGCTACTTATACTACGTAGAATAAGCCTGTGTATTTGTTGTACAAAATACAGTGCGACACAGTTATTAACTTACCTGTTTTGTTTATTTGTGCGCTTTGCTTCCTCAAAACGCTTTGGATAGGAAAAGTGGTACGTCTCTGCCCGCAAGATACGCAGTTCTTGAAATGTGTTCATAATAAGTTCAATTATAACGAACAGATTATATCTAATATATTATTCTATATTAGATATATAATAATAGGCTCACATATTAATTTGGTCAAACGCTTAAAAATGGCAGATATGCTGCCATTGCACATTTTTGACAAGTAGTTCATATATTGTATACTTTCGGAAAGCCAACAAAACCGTAGCAAAGTAAATAGAAAATATATTTTACCCAAGGGCACAATGATTGTTGACTCTTAAAGCCGGTAGAAAAAAAAACAGTGTTAAGTGTAGACCTATATTCCTTGATAGCTCTGTGAATGAATCGTGATTCTGATAGAGTTAAGGACAACTATAGCAATTGGCAGTTTTGATTGCCAATCGATATAGTTTCTTTCTGTTTCGTCGTTTACGTATGCCTCAGTGGATACAGACGCGTGATCGGTAAAACCCTTATCGTAGAGTTTGTCGAGGCGGCTCAAGCCCTCAAAAATCTTGAGGTCTACCTTTATACATATTTATATATTGTAAATCCAGCAAGTCAAGCCGGCTCGCGCGAGTTACTTTCGAGCGAGTGGCATTGCAAACGGTACGCACCTTCAAGGTGCAATCTTTTCTGTATATTTTCAAGCCATTACCTTTACATGCCAAACGATCCGCTCCGCCGCGTTCGGATCCCTCTTGCCAAGACATACTCCCAGTCCTTTTTCCAACGCGGTTATAACCTACCGCCACCTCATCCAAAGCAAGGGCCAGTCACCTCAGCGACCTTGACTGTCTTCACGCTGATTTCCTTGTCGGTCGTATTCTTGTGTCTCTTGCGACAAAATAGCCATTTTGGTAAAAAGAGATTTTTCACGCAGTTGGCTTGTTCCTTCAGCTGGTACCGCGTTTCCTGTAAGGGAATTGAAGAACAATCCAGGATAGGTTATTTCCAAGGTGACTGTAGCTGTGAGAGAAGTGTCCTAACATGCCGTACTGTGTTCGCAGGATCTTCGCCTCACCGACACGGTTCATCCGAATAGGTTTCAGGAAACGCTTGTAGGAATCGCCGGACATTCTTCCGGACAATTTTATAACATTCACGTGACATTTTGTTTAAAAAATTGACTACACAGCTAATGATCTAAATGGTAATCCATCATAATCCAGTATGATGACCGAAACGAATATTTCAACGACGTCTCTAAGATGCTCTCAAGCATTTTACATAATCACATTATCTTGATATACTGTATAAGCAGCGTTTTTTAAATATCAATTATATTTGAACAGAAGGCTTCGTGTCAGGTAGAATAGCCATGCATCTTTAAGTTAACGAGTGTTTTAAAGTCAGCCTCAAATTAATTTACTGAGAAAATGTATTTTTATGATACAAAAAAATCACTCGTTTCTTAGCACTGCTAAGACTCGCACATAGGAGCTGCTCTTGTAGTCATACACATAGTCACCACCGCGTCTGTCACATCCGTCTGAGATGTGCCGTCACATTTTTGGTAGGTATAGAAGAAATATCAGTCGATTTTCCCGCTTATAAATTTCACACTGTTTCCTCGCGGCATTTTCGAATATACTTCGGTTAGTATATATATCTGTTTGTTGAGTTGTATTAGAACCCGTTTGCTCAGCCTAATACTTTTGCAAGAGGGACACATGTCCCTCTTGACACATTATTGTATTTATCGTGGAACTGCGTAGAGTCGGAGAATCGTGTAGTCATACTCTATTCGTTGCTATTGGGATCTGAACGGAGTGTGACTGTGCCCAGGATACATGACTCGTAAAGAAACGCTAGCTTACGGAACAGCCCTGTTCCTTTTAGTATATGTACTTACGCACACATCCACACTGGGTGTATAAATAGGTCGCGTAGAGCAAAATCGAACCGAAGGTTTTTATGGGCCAGATGAGCGTCAATAAACCTAACGTCCGTCTTTTAACCTTTATCAAGCGGCGTGATGATTCTTGCGCAACGGAAGGAACCAAACGGCGGCTTTGTCAGAGGTAATGAAATCCTAAAATGATACTACGTGGCATAGATCGGGACCAAAATCGACAGAGCTCACATCGTCCTTGAACAAGTATTAAGCAACAAAAGAAAACCGTGACCCGCCGTACTTAACTCATCGTCATATATAATTATTAAATCCAAAAAGCCTTTTCTTCATAATGTTTTATCCAAAAACCGCGTTAACCTTGTTCGACGTATGAAATTATAGTCTACTTCTAAAGATGACCATGGAGTTACCGAAATGCTTTGCTGAGATATATATATACATAATTTTTAAACCCATTTAAGCTAAAATTAGTGACCTTAAAGGCAGTGCGTTTAAAAAGCTTCAGTGAGTGGTTATGACACAGATGCTTGCTTGTTGTTTAATATTCGGCGACAGATGACTACATATGTCGAAATGACATATCAGTACAATAGAATTAGATCGACCTTAAACGACATTTCATAATAGCATTCGGAAATTTCACTATTCAAAACTAAAATGAGCGCTCGTTTCATATGATGATGGTAACATTGATCCACTATTGAAGTTGTGCTATGTGCAGAGACTAGTAGTAGAGAAGCTGCAGCAACCCGATGTCCTGGCCTCACTTCTATCGATGTCAGGATTAGCCTCATTATTGTGGATTCTACTGGAGAACTTTTCTCTCTCTCTCTCTCTCAGTGTCTCTCACAAGTATCCCCAGTGTTGCCGACGGCACAACGACTGCAAACTGCGCAGGAGCAAGACTTGGCTTAAAAGTCGTCGCCAGCGCACCCCTTACACGTTGCGACGAAGCAACTCGCTCTAAAGCGTACAGAGGACACCATCAAGGATCCCAGAAACGCTTGTCGCTATGTGATTCAAACAGCGACCGACAACAGCTAGGCGGAGAACAAACAGGTCAAAGTTCGCAATGGGCACTTCTGCAAAAAATGTGGCGAGCCTTTCAAGAATGATATTGCGGAACAAATGTTACTGGAGTCGATAAGAAAACAGCCGTTTGAAAAGGGTCAGCTTTAAGGGACAATTGTTAAGTTGGATTTTTGTTTACTGTCTCCAAGCTAGATAGGATTATCTTTAATTAATGAGAACCTAGTATTCGGCGCCGTTTGTCAGAAAGCTTACATCGGCTCAGAGCTGAAATATTCGTACATTAATGAAACGCTAGCAAGAAGAGGGCACGATACTTTATACACAATGGGAGAGTGAAACGTGCTATGGATTATCTAGAAGCTATTGACGCTCATTCTCGCAGACGAATGGCGGCTGTACTCCTGTCGTCGTTTAGGCAGATCAATCCTCCGAAACGACCTTCTGTGGCCTGCCACAGAACTGGCGATAGCTTGAGTCTGAAGCGACTTGGGGGATGACACCCGAAGGCCAGTGCAGAGCAGCACTGGGCAATTCTTTGGCCCTTATGAGCGGTATGTGTGCCAGGCCTTTGTCACCGAGGTCCGCTCATTGCTACTGCCGCCGTTATTACAGTAGTGAAAACGTGTTGTGGTCCCAGGTTAGTCGTACTTTGTCTCCGGCCTGCACCAATAGTAGAGACCAAAGCTGAAATCTGCTCGCTTTATTATCCGCAAGGCAAGCGTAAAAGGCCTCTTTGGAAGGCGATCTTTCCTCATCACTCCGAAAGCGGATCCCGCACTCGTCCATTGCGCTACTTGACGTTTCATCAGAAAACTGAACAATGTAAAAAGCCACCGACCGGCGCCCATTTGAACTAGATTCATTGCGAACCTTCTTGTGGCCTGACTTAGTCCGCCTTTGACCATTAGTAATGAGCTGGCTGTACTAAGACTGACGCGTCATTGTAGAACCATCGAGTCTACCTGTAACTTTATATCAGCGAATATGGGAGGCGTTTAATAAATTCGGCAGAAAGAACCGCACCGAGGAATTTGGCAGTGAAGAAGTAACATACACAGTTCAATAAATATTGCAATTTTTTGGATTAAACACCTTCGCAATGGGGAAAAAAATATCACCCTGTCCCCTGCCTTATCGCATTAGCAGCCATGAGACATACTGAGAAAAAATATTTAAAAGTTCTGTTTGTTGATTGGGTTCAGTTCATTCTCAATTTGTATTTATTCGATACGGCACGTTGATATTTCTGTATATATGCATGTTATAGATAAAGAAATGTCCGTATTTATTTTGCCCAAGTATAATCGTTTATGCCCAGAACAACAAACCACTGAGGTGAACTTAATGCAGAATAGTTATCGCTAGACGGTTCATGTCCATCTTTTTAGTAGATGCTGATCGATTCATACCGGAACGATCGTCAAAGAAAATGTCGTACCAACACTGTGAAAACCGAAAAACAACATTTTTTTGTACTAGAAAACATAAATCAAATAGCGCTGTTGAATTTTTCAACTCATTCAGTCATAAACGTCTTGCCAGCATCATGGCACAATGGGTCTACCAGCGGCGTTGTCACCTGCTCTAGACATATTATCTCCTTGAGTCGAAATAATGGTTGTAGTACATATTAAGAAATGTCTCGCTATATTTTAAATGCCTGAGCCATGATGCCTGATTATCAGAGGGCAGATGAGCACCAGTTACGCCGCAACTGTTACTCGCCAGAGATAGATTTAGAAGAATTGTTGAATGTTGCCTTCCAACGGATGTATTTTCTTCAGATCGCTTTTTCGTGGAGCATTTATGTGCTTTGTTCTAATGTTTTACTGCTAACGATTTCGCTCTAGGGGCAGGCGTACGGTGGTACAATACTCAAAGAGAACTGATCAAATAGAAAGCTAATACGATCCCCATAAAACGTTTACTGTTACCATAGGTCCGCTAAGTTTAATCCACGTTCAATTGTATGAAAATAGCATCCAGGCAAAGTTAGTTAATCTGATCTTGGTAGTCAGAGCAAGCCTCAGCAGTAGTTCAATGTCTGGCTAAGCCTCCGGCCTGAACGTGAAGTTCCTGCAGTCACAAGCAACTCAAGCCCACAATGCGCGCATACGCAGCTGTGATGATGAAGGAAAAACATTTTTGAAACGCCTTGAGGCTCGAGCTTTCTGTCTTTGCTCAATGAACGCTATAGTAAGTAGCGCAAGACTTTAAAACCGACAAATAAAGGAGCCAATGTCTAATCAAATGGTTGTTGACTACATGTATGGACCCAATGGGATCAGCTAGTTCCTTGACCATCTAATCGCTGACAATAGGCGCGCACTAATGAAATAGTTGAAAATATGGGAACGAACTAGAAAGAGCAAGGTTAGTCAGTTAGATAGACAATATAGTTAGTATTAATTATATAGACAAATTGGACTTCTGGCAGTAAGAAAGAACCAAGCCGCTGAAATATTCGACGGTATACGTAACATTTCGATGCAAAAATCGCGAACAAGCGGTTGCCATAGTAGTGGAATGCCGTAGGGGTAGACGGGGCTTTGACCAATGAACTCGATTTCAATTCAGCGCTACAGATTGTTATAGCAATTACCGCGCTCTATAACGCGATTTAATGGTATTACATCACGCCAGATTTTCCCGTCACGAAAATGACCATACGTTCTTCTCGAAACGAAAAACCAATACTTAACACAGATTCTATTATTTTTTCTATATATATATATATATATTTTTTTTTTTTTTATTAAGGTACACTTTTTAGGTCTTCATGCTTGATCTGAAATTACAAGTACTTCATGAACAAAGCGATTTGGCGTTGGACCAAAGTGACAGCACGAAGAGATACGATAGAGCGATCTCCATAGCTCAAATACGTAACATTACACTGAAATTCTTCATTACGATAGTTACATGCAGCTACTTACAGCCTCGTCATTTCTAAGCCTAAATCGGTGTCATCGCGTTAGTCAGATACAGTGAGATCTGTATGAGGGCACGACCATCAAAATTAGAGGTATGTAGTATGTGTTTATAATAGATACGACACTACGCGTGTGCAACAGCATTGCCTCTTGAATTTATTACCAATCTGCATGAATAGTCTGACCGGTCATTGTATAGGAAGAAAGTGTCGCTTGGCTCCAGAAAAAAACTTTCTCGACATCTAGCAAACGAATTTGCATCAAAACACGAGGTAATTGGAATGAACGGTTCCTTGAAGTCAGGGTCACTGTAGAGCGAGTCAAGCAATCATATCTATTTTTATTGATGTCACCGGATCTGCAGTCTTATAATTGTGCCATATGGTATATATTTCTCCAATGAACAAGTGTTGTACACTTGACATAGATAAACTTTTTTCGTGAGCAGGAACTTGCTAACCAAGTTTATGTAAATAATGTTGCTTTACTAAGTAAAGCTCAAACAGTACCCGATGAGTTGCTTAATTCAACAGGCAACGGCTGTCGATTTCAGGTAAGAAAGATGTTCCAAAAAGTTTGCAGGTGAAAGAGGCTGAATCCACATCCCAACGAAGCGACGTAAGAGGCCGACAAGTAATTTATTTGAAGTTTTTAATGGCCACATGAAAAACATTAAGTGTGGAATAAGTAGCTGCTGGCGTAAGTTATGCGCTAAGTGCATGCGTGCATATGGCCCTGAACGATCGGCCCCTCGGCCTCGAATCCGTCCTAGAAAGTCTTCTCACTCTATGCGTGTTGTGCACCTATCTGCTTTCGATAGGACTGATATTATGCAGTCGCGTAAAGATTAGGCTGAAGCCGGCTTAAAATCCACATATCTAATGTTTATTCATTCTTACTTCAGCCGATCCAACACCGAAGCGAACTAGCGATTTTTACGGCGGTAAACTTTTTAACACATAGCTTCATTTTCTCAAACGTTCTCACAGTAAAACGGATATGCCTCAGCTTAGTTGTTCTACAGGTGGACGTACCAACTCTAGAGGTAAGTATTATTCTAATTTTGCCAACGGTTTGCCAAGACACGTTGGTCTTTTCGTTTGCTGATTTCCTTGCCAGAGAGACTCGCAAGTCTATCATGGAAAACCTACGTGATGTGCGTAACACAGCAGCAATGTCAATTAACAACAGAAAAACGTTAGGTGGCCTTACACGGTTCTGCCTAGAGGTCCAACGTTTTTGCAATTATTTCAAGGTCTTTCTAACTCCGCCACGTATTATTTGTTAACAGTCGTCTCGTTGGTCAAGTGCTGACAGATTAGTCCTGGATATTGATCCTTCAGACAGAGTCAGGTGACTTGAGGTACCCATGGTATCTAGATGATAAGTTGAAACAAATAATCACTATAAAAAAAAAAAGCCTGGATTATACTCAGTGGTGCACTATACAAGACTCTCTCCCTCTCATTACAAATAGAATATAATTCGATTTGTGGTTCCGTAAGGTTAATAATACGTTACTTTGCTACAGGGAGGGCTTTGAGACTCTATCTTTATACATTCATTTCGGCTTTTACTCCGGAATTGCCTGACAAACGCTTTGCCTATAGCTCACATCTGTACGTACAGAATTTTTATCAAAACTTTACGTTTTGATTACAAACGTTATTAACGTGAACTCGTCCTATGGGTCGCACGCGCGCGTCGTCCGCTGCCCCTGTAGCTAAGTGCGTACAGTATAGATCGCCCGTTTATCGCTACGATTGTTATGCGGTCGTTATCAGAAGACAAATTGATAGTCAGGAAATTGCTACATGAATGCCACCTGCTAACCACCTTTCGGTCCGACAGCGAGGTGGTCAGTTCGATATCATATAGCCGCTTTGGTATATAGCTCGTCAACGGGATGGCACAACGTGTACAAGGCGGATGGTCCAAATAATACTTTAGTCGACCACTGTAATACGCGGGCTGTGGTGGCTACCTATATATTTTATGGTAAATAATGGATCAATAGACCAAGGAAGCTGCTCAAAGTGGCCGCTTGAGCTATAAGAAGCTATGAGAAGCGACATCATTAGAATGCCTATACATTTCAAGCTAAGTCTCAGCTTTAATATCTCGGTATTGCCAGCAGTGAATAGGCTGAAAAAGCATATTAGATACGAATCAAGCAAGTGCTAAACAGGTCCGTACCTGACAGGCTCTTGTAAACCTTGTGATTGCTAGTGGTACTAGTAGGTCTGCCTATACGCAAAATATCGTTTATGAATCGAGAACAGTTTCTTATGGTGAATTATACGAATTTTGTGTGGCAGCATTAGAGAAAGCCTTGATATCGAGCACTTTGAGGAAAAGAGGACATGCATCCGAAGGCATCGTGTGCCGAAGTAGTACAAAAAGACACTAATACGCTGTCAGATTATAACCGTGCTATTACCTATTTGCGGCAAAAGATTACTAACTAATACAAATCGCACGGTTCAAATGGGCAAAGCAATATATCGAATAGAGCATTTTCAATAACGACCTTGTACGAGCAAAAAAAAAGTGACTTTGTTTCTAACATAGTTCTCATAGAGGAACAAAATTGACGAGTATATACATGTTTAAACATAACACACCTGAACTGAAAGAGGTTGTCTTTAGCTAATGAACCGATATGTTCAAGTATCTGTAAAGGTATCAGACAATATTTAACAATCTTGGACACTGTAAAATGGGACGCCCGCAGCTGTGGTTTATGCACCTTCATCACCTCGTTGACCGATGCAGATTCTTCGAGGTGCCTTATGAAACAGCATGCTCCTTGTTGGACTGAAGGGGTAACCATTTAGTGATTATCACAACTACGGGGAACGGTTCTATCGTACGGGCCTCTAAGGTATAGCACAATAAACGTCTCACAAGAATATTCCAGAAGCATGAAAGGGTAGACAAGTATTCAATAAAAACAAAATGCAAGTTTTGAACATATTTTTTCTATAAACCTTTACTAGCTACCTTTTTTTGTTTTTATTCCAGGACCATGACTGTTATTGACACATTCAAAATCGGAAAAGTTTGCCAAGCACAGAGCTGCATAACGCCATCCACGATACTAGAAAAGGTACAGTCGTTTCTAGCTGTGATTAACTGTACTGTTATTTGTGTACAGATTATCTTTCGGACCTGATGGAGTTACTGCGTGAGTCGCTCATAGGGAGAACGCGTTTGTTTAGAAAGCAATACACTAACGGGCGTGGGATACTCCTTTGATGGGTGCCTCATACAACAGGGCAAGGTTGGCCTGGACGACTAATGCACATCCCTTTTGGGCGCGTTTTCATAGTAACAATAACTAAGGGGTATGCCTCGATGCTCGTTCAAATCCCATGTAAAATTTTCGCAAACAAATACTTATAATCAGGCAAATAAGGAATAAAAGAGCAATAAGTAATTAAGGAATTATTATTACTAATAATAAGGATAACAGCTGCTTATCATGCCGTTTCAGGGCATGTTTTAGGCCTGTTGAAGAAGCCCAAAGTAAGTTAAACAGGACGTACTTCAACTAGACCCCTAAATAAAGGCTGCTATACTTAAAAGTATGTGATTTCGAAGCCTTGTTCGCATAGTAAAAATAAGTAAATGCTAAGCATATGAAATAAAGAAACATGTCTCTTGCTCATACCAGTCAGTAGTTTAAGTCAGGGATTGCGTACAAGCTAAGCGTGAAATGTGGATAGACAACGCCTTCTTTTTTACTAGAAGCAACATTCGAATTTGGTTATAAGACGTCGTAAAACATTACGAAGGAGACGCTTCCTTCAGTTCCTGTGCATATATGTATGGAGATTGTGTGATAGGTAGACCAGACAAGGAGTAGTTATAGTAAATTACCTTTTCAGTATTTGACTGCAAATTTCGAATCGACATGGACGCCTACATAACTACCGGCAACGCTCATTTTGGGGGACACAGAGCGGACGTACCTCACAGAGGCACTGGTCCTGCTGTGGTGAGATTTACGTCGAATCGGAATTATAATATTAATGCGCTCGAAAGATCTAGTCAAGCCCCTCTTGAAGCGCGCAAGCCTTAAACAGCAAAACTTCAACCAAGCCGATGAAGGTCAGGCGAGACAGGTGAGGATAATAGGTGTAACGAATATACGAATATTACGTGCTCATTACATAAAACAACGCACTGTGTGCTAGAAACAGCAGCCAGAAACTGAGGACTTTGTTTGTCATGGTCACTAGTGTCGAGCTGTTAATGGCTGTAAATCATTACAGTTCCTATAAGAAAACTGCTGGGCTGAAGACATTATTAACGATAAATTGTAGTAGCTGCGGTCTTCCAACACTTTTATTTGCAACAAGCCACTATTTGCATCGTTTGATTTAATCAGGTTATACTTGCGTATGCGTGATATGATACGCACGATAAGGATAGCATCGGTATGGCAGAACATGCGATACAAGGACTCTTTGGAAGTTTAACTGATGAACGCTTGATAACTACTCGGAGAACTCAATATGCTCGTTTGTATTGTCATTGTACTGCCGGAGGGGTCCACAGGCGAAGACCTAATTTTTGACGCGATTATCACCATAACCAAACACGACAGACCTACTATAACATTACTATATGCACTTTTAGAGTGTGCCGCACAAAGGCAATGCTGTGGCATTGAGGTATCAAGTCACTGATTCAAACAATCTGAGGTATAGAAGATGAAAGCAAAGCGTCATTATGGCTATCACTTAACAACTACGATTGTACCGAGTGAAAAATATACTATTATATGACTGCGAAATATAAGAGTATCTTTTGACACCGTTATAATGTGTTCATTATCCCGACAACAACGTTCTGACGACAATAAAAATACAGATCTGTCTTAGGAACTACTGTGCTAAAGGGGCTACGCGTACGTTCATACATACATGACGCGTACATTCATTGGACACTATAAGGAACGAGTTGCTATGCAGGGAAATTACCCGTAATTTAGTCGTGATTTGTTTACTTAGGAATTTGCTTCTATTACGAGCCCAAGTCAAGCAGGCACGAGTACGGACTGAGCCATAGATTGGCAGCTAGTAGACACAGACATTCTTATCGCGGGAGTTTAAGCGAAAGAAGCTCTCGTTTAAGATACGTTTAATGAGAAATCGACGGATTCATTCTAACTTTTTGGTTTCAATAAGCTAAATTCTATTCTATGATCCCGCTATTGCTCCTTTTTTCACTTACTCTATCCGCCGTATAAATTCATTACAATTACACGAACCGTGTGGTACTTCTGGTACTACCGCTCATGGTAATGGTACATACTGAGATCTTGTCAAATGGATGGTTTAACTCCACTGGATCGCAAAGTTTCTCGCAGCCTTGTTGTGGTTCACTGCTCTCGATCGACTGTCGTATCTAAAAATCCATCTAAACAATAATCAGTTGCACTACAATCCACTGGGTTTCGCCTGCCGTCAAATCAAATTCAAGCGCCGTTCACATGCCGACAAGTTTTCCAGAAACGCTGCCAGCGCCATCACGATTATCAGCACATTCTTCCTGGCAAACTCTCCCTTCCGTTTCGATCGTTTCGTTACCTTTGTTGTGTTGTACGTAACGTCCCGGGAGAAGTTAAAGCAAGTAAAAAAAAAAAAAAAGAAGAGAAAATGTCTTTTTTTTGTCTTTTCTTCTAGCGTTTCTTCGTTTTTTCCATTATCCCACTACTGCCTCTGCATCCTGTCAGCATGCTATCTGGCGCAGGTTTCTTGTTCTGGTCCTACCAACATCCATCCTCTTCCATGTCATTGATTCCCTTGCGATTCTTCTCATCGTTCTTGACAGATTAGCGATCACAACACAGTGCTCTGCCCTGCAACCGCGTCGCCTTCCGCTTTTTTTCAAGGCTCGAACAGCGCTATTTCTTTAGCCGAGTGACCCATTCACCCTGGCGCGGTATACCCCCAATAGTTTCCTGAAGTCGCGCCAGTACTGGCCATAATAGCCGTATCCCAGCTTATCCCTCCCACCACTCCCAACCTCTTCCCAGCGTCTTTTCTTCAAACCTCGTACAATTCCGATACGATCCTCTTCCCCCTCTCCCTTTTTCTTTCTATTTCTATCGCTACACAACTGTTACTGCTGCCGCCGCTGCTGAGGTAGCAGCTAGTATTATACTACTGCGGCAGTTTCCTTCTCCATCTCTTGTACCGACGCTACTACTGCCGCTGCTGCTAGTACTCGTTACTGTTTCTGCTGCTGGACCGAAGATATCGCCTGCGTTGATGGCGGAGACTGATTCTTTTGGTTTCGAAGTATAAAAATGTCCTACAATTTTTATGCTCCTTCCGAGAGGCCCTGGTGCTATCGCTGCCGGAAAGTATCGACAAGCAAGAAAGTCGAAATAATTGAAAGTGTCCACCGGAGCTTAAGTTCAACGGCGGAAACATAAAAATACGAAACACAAATATTAGACTGGCGAAGTCGCTGGACGGACGGCCCGAGGCTCGGAGAGACCGAGTCTCCCCACGTGGGTGGTGTTGCCAGCCGGACAATGATGGAACTGAATAGGTACACAACCTTCCTACGACCAACTACCTCCGATCTTGCCCAAACAACTTCTTCCAGTCTTGTAGTGTACATCAATAATTTATGGCCGGATTTGTATGCATTGTGTGTATTAGCGGTAGAGTATACGTATTTACTTAACTGAGTCGAAACATCATGTCACAGGAGAATAAGATATAGTGTCAACTTTCGAAGTAAGTTATTGTCAACTAAATATAAGGATTTAAGAAAGATTAATCATTTTCTGCAAAATTCGCATTAATCCTTTGACAGTAGTACGGTAAATATGAACAAAATCGATAGATATCGCATCACGATGGATTAGAAGCAAATTTAACACCTCATTATGTCTTCGGTCGTACCTATTTAAAGAAATCACGGAGTGATGAAAGATCAAATCAAGAAGGATGTGCGTGTTAGTATCAAACGAGTACACTTCATGGAAGGATTCCTTTCTTCCCATATTCAATATGAACTCAGATACCTGTGCGTTTCCAAAATTTATACATACACAATACCAGAATTGCTGTTGCGACTCGAGCAGTATGGTAACCAAAAATACACGTTGGGAATTTTTTAAGGTTTGAAAAGAAAAAGAACTGGATTTTTCTAGACATATTATATTTGCTTTATGTTTTCACTGTGGTACTTTTGTTTCCCGGTAACGCACACCTGTGCGCAAATGATTGCAAAAATGATCAAACCTATAACTTTGTTACCCTTTTAAAGTGAAGAAAATAATCTATTGACAGGAATAGCCCATAGGTGATTTATGATTAGTGCTTAAAAAGCGTGCAATGTGAGTACTCTTTGCTTACTTTTTGCAGTCACTCTTTCAGCGATTTTTCAAATAAAGCGATTTTCATTCATCATCTTAAACGAATTCCATCAGCCCTTCACAGATGACAGGTTAAAGGCTGTACATGTGTACTAATTATGGTTCAAAAAGAAATTGTATACCTTTGTTTAGAGATCTTCCCAATGTGTTTACGGTTCTTAGGTTAGGAGGGTGTTCGTACTGTAGCTATAGCAAAATCAAATATTTTGGCAGATACAAGTGACTACCCCGTATCTGTTGACGGATAGTATAAGTTTTCCAAATATACTTAATGTGCGCTCACAAGGACAAATAGAATTTTAAGAACGGAAACGTCCATTGGAAAGTCTAAGTCGAATTATGTATTCAATAAGGCATTGACTTTTGACGTCCCATTGGACATAGACAAAAAAGGAACTTGGTTTATGCAGAAGTAGATGGCACAGTTGTTTTTTATAATTGCACAATCAATGCTGTAAGTAAAAAAAAAAAAACGCACTAATGATACATTTAACACTTGTACTACACACATCGTTCTCATGTATTTGAGTACATGGGATACAGCAATACCTTAATGGTACAGGCACTAAACTTTATACATTATAAAGTTATAACGTAAATTAGATCCCCTATAAATATCCATAGCCCGCTGTGGAAGGAACAGGGATCACAATGATTCTCACGAAAGTTCACATGTGCCGAGTTAGAGCATAGTCTAAAAACTATGTCTTTTATTGTTCTTCACCGTGAATTTATTGAATGAAGTATTAGGGTTCGTTAGATTCCGCCATTAATAATAAACATACAATTTACATCAGGTCATAGTTTTGGCTTGCTCGAGAAAGCCTTTCTAGAAAAAACGTTCGTACGAATTTACAGATGTACTTTTTATATCTTATAGAAATATTGATGTGCAGAGAACATCAACGTAAGCGTATTATATTTGCTTCACAACTGTGAAGTGTCTTAACGTAAAAAAACAAGCGAAAATTTTTACAGGATTAACTCAGTAACACGGAAAAAGCTAACGCTAAAGCTTTCTCAGTCAGAAAATCTAGTGATGTTAAAGAGCATTAACAACATGTAGAGCGCATAGTGTATGAGCTGTAGAATTCTAAGGTGGCCCATAGCGAACTATAATGGGAATGTTTGTAATAATAATTGGGGTTTTACGTAATTTCAAATGTAGAGAAAGCCTAATTAGACGCGCGTTGCGCAATGACAACGATCAAGCTAACGCGTCGTTAAAACGTTTGTGGCAAAAATCGTTGCGTTACTTGTAGTCTCCCACGAGAGAAAAAGATATAAACTCACCTCCTCACACAAAAAGGACCCCACGGGAAAATCAGTTCTAAACAGGCTCGACACAAGAGGAGATCAAGATCATGAAAGGGTCGATGCAAGGAAGTAAGCTAGATATGTGGCGCATTCGTCCTGCACGGCCTTGGCAACAACTCTATTGAACCCACCCAGGTGGTTTCCTAAACTTTCAGTTAACAGCATAATGTTTAAACAACGTATATATATTTACGGCAGTGGCTCGTATGTTAATTTAAAAAAAAAAGCAACAACAAGGATGATCGAGCAAGATCTTCAGGGATCTGATAAAAAGCTGTTTAGTCGCACAGAGTTGCATGAGGATTATCATTGTAGTGACTGTAGTTTAGCTCTGAAGCTAAAGCTCATTGTTCCAAAATATCGTTTTATCAGATTTTCAGAAGCATATACTAGATCATAATCTTGTTGATGAGGAAACAGATGTTTTTTTTTTAGAAAATACCATTTATAACAAAGTGTACGTACTTTAACTTTACTCTTTCTTCTTCGTTCTTTTACCTCACTAGCCACTATGTTACAGGACCGTGAACTCTTTCAGTTATCAATTTGGATACTGTATTAAACAGACTAACAGATAATTATTATTACATCAATTTATATATGTTATCTAAAATGGTGAATTTATGAATTAAAGAGGAAAATGCTATTTAACTTCCTTGTTAGTATGAATGTACTACATAATCTAATATAAATCATATGTATGAAGTTTTTAAATTCGATAATAACGATGTGGCCACTTCCGTGTGGCTCTATCCGGTGTTGTCGTGGTAACTTGTTGCAGTTAACCGTTAAAGCCACTTAAACGAATTAAAATTGCAGGGATAAGTTTGCAGTGCAGAAAAGAGCCTACCCAATATATTTATGCTTGGTGTCTACCGAACTCTGTTTTTAAACTGTTTACCAGCTATGCACATTCGAAATTTAACAATTACTAGCGGTTCCATTTTCGTCGTCGTCCGCCTGTTGTATAAAACCTTCTAGAGTTCTCGACGATTTCTATCAACGGAAAACCGTACGAAGTATAGTCCTTCAGAAATAGAACACGACGTATAATGTGTAAGCAAATTGTAGGACATCGTTAAACGTTCGACTCGGGGTACATTCTTACGTATTCTAACGGGTACATAGCACATACAAAGCGCTTCAAGACCTGACCTGCACCAAAACTTGATTAAGCGTGACATACTATAAACGCTCGTCCTCCTCCTCCCGTGCAAAAAAATTTCAGGACACAAGGGCCAGCAAGTACGGCTTAGAGACGGTATCGAGTAACCCGATATCTCCGATTTTAGGCGGAAGACCACTTACAGGCTTTCGTTATGTGGGTAGGACGCAAGCGTTCGTCTTCAAATCGCTTTTAGAGACTATTCAAGACGGATTATAGATGGCGCAAAGGGAATTGCCGAACTATCAGAATCCTGCATTAGCATTCGCGTAGTTTCCAGAAGCGGCACTTACAATTTATGAAACAGAATACCTGCGAGACAGAAGCCCCGCGTCGCCTATCGCCGTATGAACTGTCGATAGAAGTTAACTATTAATCATCGTTTCTATATGTGAGAGAATCGTCTTTTAATTCTCTAAACTGAAACACGTTTCCTCTAAAGATCTTTTCGACGGGTCTCTTGATTAATTGAATAGAACATGCCTAAAATTCAGCCATCCAAGAGCTTTTTCCGTACTAGACTTCCACGAAAGCGAGGATTTGGGCGGTTCAGTCGGTACTCGTTTGTGCAAACAAATTGCAGTTCTTTAGCTACTTGCTTGAACTTTTATGCATTGCCGGATATTAAATTAGCTATTCTTTGTCTAAGCAAATTTCTTCAAGGCCAATATAAGTTTATTCATCAATGAACAAATTTGGCACCTGTTCGAAACAATAGCCCGGACACAGAAACAGGGCAATATAGCCTTTCACTTATAATTTGTCATATTTCTCTTAGCACGTGCTATCTTCCACTCCGCCAAAACCTTTCGAACTGTTTAATATGTATGCAACGCAATGACGACCTGCAATTTGGCAGACAGGCTATCGTGCACACTGTTTTCAGTGAGTCCAGCTTAGAAGACGGTTCACGTTTGGCTTAAACGTTGCGGCACTGTCTATGACATGAATCGAAGTGAGCTCACCGGGTTCGGTTAATTATAAGGGGCAATACAGCCGGCAGTTCCGAACTGTGCTTGGTTCAAAGAATATGCACCAGTTGGACAAATTCTAGTGGGCTTTCGCCTGTTGCCACATGTTAAATCGCGCTAATTCTGTTCGCTATACATATTCTCCGACGGGAATTCGATCACTGCTCGAAGCAAAAAATTGTTAGAGTGATACATAATCATCTGAATGTCTAACGGTGAGCGCCGCGACAATGAAGTTTAAGGCTCACTGTGAATGCACGCGGACCTTTACTAGGTACCGTCTTCCGACAGTCTCTGTAAATAGGTGACTGAACCATGCGTGGCCAGATCTGCCCCGCAGAAACAATATAGTCTATATGAATCACCAAGTGCCCTGATAAAGGATATGGGATTAGTTGGACGACGTAGGTAATGAACTCGTTGAGGCAGTTTCAATTGACGTCGTCCATAAATACGCTACTAGCAAAGCTGTTGTAGTAGAAAGTTTTCCTTAGCCACTATGAGTCAAGGGGATGGAAAATCTGTGCGCAGCCCTTATGAGTAGTAACCTGTTAGAAGAATGGTTATTAGAGAGTTCTGCCACCGCCCTCGTTAACAACAACACTTTGTAGAATCTGATATTTGGCCCGACTTAACAGTACCTTAGCTCATTCTGTAGTACCGTTTTCGTTGTACCGCAAACATTTGTCCCAATATTCGCTTTTAATCATCTAACAAAATGCAGATTGATCAAACATAGCTCTTCTATGCGACCTGTACCATTGCACCGCGTTCACTCGTTGCGTGTTAAGGGACCACAGGTTCCGCTCGCAAAGCTATACATGATGACATAAAATGATCCTGTGACCACTTGGAACACGGCAATGGATTTGTTAGCAGCACCGACATTGGCGAGACCCCCTCGCTACGATCGTGCGAAGTCAACACTAATGTTTCGTTGTTTGACTGGAACCTGGACTTAAACAGTCTATTACTAAAATCACGAATCACTCAGTACGAAAAAAACGAGATGTGGTTTGATCTGCGACAACTGTACTCGTATGGCACCGCCATTTTTATATTATTGCTTTAATGCATCAAGTTATAGTGTTTTGGTTTACATCAGAAAAAGCCGCTCTGCGCTTGTCTATGTGCCACACTTTATCCAAATCGCTTGCAAAATAGGCCTATTAGATTAGCTGAACCTGTCAGTGGAATAAGAACGTTTTCATAATAGTAATGATAAGTGTCACATTTTATAAAATAATTATTATAACGTTGTCATAATTATCAGTCACAGCAAAAATGTTTACATTTTTTGCATAATTAGAAAATATATACCATTTCATTTTCCTTATTTGCAAAAGGGATAACTCCATAGTGAAGAAAGTAAGCCGTAAGCGATCGGACGTCTACTAGATCCGTTGGTAACAAAGGGAATTTCGAACATAGCGATCAGAGCGACTGGCGATGATGGGGCGCGGGACAGAGATCTCCGACAAAGTAAGAGAGAGATCTTTTGAGATGGTGAAAGCAACACAACTAAGAGACACAAACTGCATATTATATCAATGTAGAGCAGTATATTCGAGATAAAAGAATCATTCACAAATGCTCTACGGCTAGTGCCGAACGTTGTCCTCAGAACATCGTTCTGAATGATTTGAGTATCGGATAGTCGGCTTCCTACATGGGAATTACATAACACAGCACTGGCAGCGAGCAAGCCTCTGAAACAGAAAAGGAGGTTTTCATTTGTAACACCAGTTTCTCTGAATTACCTTCATGCGCCAGTGGTAGCACGCTAGTACTCAGGCGATTAAGCGGTCAGGTAGGCGTATTATTTCAATGTCCCCTGAAAAAGTAGTTCCAGCCATTTAATAGCTTGGGACAAAAGCTGAGTCCTAAGAAGTGTAACATGTTATATATTGGGAACGATTTAAGACGAAGGGAACAGCGCGACTTCCGACGTCTTATTGGCATTAACGACAAGATAAAAAGTCCTAAAAGTACCATCAACCTTTTCGACGTGTTCAAAAGCGGCACATATATCATCGACGACCCTGGTAGGCTGGATACGAGAAAGCAATGGTCTTACACGCGCCACCCACTGACGTTTTAAATACCATAGAATGTAATTTATAGAGATGATGAACATATAGGCCATATGAACCGAGCCTCGAGGTGTTCCGATTTGCCTCCTTTCACATGCAAGCCATGCGGCCAATCTTAGCTGGCTGCCGTCTTCCATATTGGTATGGCCCAAGCCAATCAATAGCGGCCCCAGACGTTTCAAGAGCAGCCCCAGATAATTTCAAGAAAAACGGAGAGCTTAACAAATATATATAGGCAGTAGACAAGAAATAGAAGTACTAAATTGTTCCATTTTTGTTTGGCGAAACTTCATCGTTTAAATGTGAAATGAAGATCACTTATATTATGCTTAGAAAATATCTCAGTATATCGTCACTATTAAAATACGTTGTCTTTTTTGTATACACCATCTTTAGTAATTAAATTATATCTATTTATATTATTCATTGTTTTCTTTCATGCATAATTCGATATTCAATCCAACGTCACCTACACTGTAACTTTCGCCCAGGATCGCGCATTTGCGTTGGCCATAGATAGTTCCTCCATCCTGTAGGTAAAAGGCCCCGCGTGCGCATGACAGCCCAAATTCTGATACTAAAATAGGTGTTTCAAGCTTTACGTCCGGTGCTATCGTTGCGCATTGCTTCCGACAGCAGAGTTCTTTCATCACAAAGTGAAGTCTGTTTACGCTCTTTTCCGCACTTCGGGGACATCATGGGGACCCCAGTTCGAGTACTACCACTTCTATTATTATAGTATGTATTTTTAGGGTTTCGGTTGCCAAGGCGGTCTGATGGAAAGAAAAAGCTGAAGCAACCCGCCCATGTTGGTTAAGTGGAGATGGATTAGCAGATGGGGAATGGGATTCTGACTGGAAGAGGAGCGTTTAAGACCATCTCAAGGCGGCGTAAGCTAGTAGTCGAGGTCGGCGACCCATCTTCGCACAAGACAGATGATCCCAACAGACGCTGCTTGGAAACACTGGTGCCTTGGGACAGGTCTCCAGAAAGTACAAGCTCACGCAAACTTGTTCTGGACCGTTGCAAGCTCCTTTTCTACGAGGATTGCAAGGTTTGAGAAACATCCTGACCAGCATAAAGGCCCGGAAGGTGCGGAAGGCCCAAACACCACACAATACGTTGGGCAGACTCTTGTAAAGGGCACGGAAGAAAGCCCAAGCGCAGCCCTAACCAGGCGAAACAGACACTCCCCAGAGAGGGCCGCAGCTGGCCAGAGCAAGACAACCAGGAAGGAATACACCCCTCAGGGCGCTGTCGAAAGAGATGCCTAGCCGGAGACGACCCCTTGGAGGCGGACAGAAAAGGCGGGCATCGCTGGCGCTTCTCATTGCACTACGTGCGGCGCTATCCATCTAAACTTTCTGTAGAAGGGGCCACGGGTCTTTCTTTATTCCAGACCCTGCGCTATCCTTCGCCTCTTCGTCTTAGATCCCTTTTGCGGTGCGTTCCTCTACTAGCCACCTGTGGTTTGTTGGAATTGTTTGCGGCCTGACCTGCATGGACGTGAAATAAATGAGCCTCTCCAAAAAGTTCCAATTTAAAATACACATCCAAAATGGCCCAACGAATTAAGGCCAGAATTGTCACTTTCGACCCCTCCTAATAGCGATACTGCACGCAAGATATTTACTACTGACAATGTCACACAGAATTACAAAAATAAGGTTGTAAGCAGAAGCTTGTTTTTTACCACGAAGCGGCAATGCATTTAGATAGAACTGTTTATTTTTGAGATTTGCAAACTTCCCAAGCTATTTATGTAGGGTCCTATAATTCAGTCGTCTTCTACCGAGTTATATCAGTCCTCTGAGTACTATCCGAAACATCATTTCTACAAAGTAGTAGGTCTTAGATTTTAGTTTCATTAGCATCGAGAGGCCTTCTCGATACCTCGAAGAAAATACGACTTAAACAGGTGAACCCCTTAAAGTGTGAGATCAAATTTACTCTGCACGACCGTTAGTTAATTACATTGAGATCTCATAAAGTCCTTGTAAGAGATAATTAGAGTATTCTGTCG
Organism: Varroa destructor; assembly: GCF_002443255.2. Classification (NCBI taxonomy): domain Eukaryota; kingdom Metazoa; phylum Arthropoda; class Arachnida; order Mesostigmata; family Varroidae; genus Varroa; species Varroa destructor. The sequence goes on along the minus strand of NW_019211460.1, from coordinate 35,557,504 downwards.
TATTCTCTAATTGCTGAAACCGATCGACCTTTTACGCTGTTTTGCATCGCGGAACGTATATATTAGCCTGGTTGATCCCTAATTCATATCCGTACTTTTAGAAGCCAAAAGTCGATTGAAGAATAGAAAACAATAGGCAAATGAATGAAACTAGAGCTAACACTTAAACTCAACATAAACGTTATGTTGCCGACTTGACTAATAGCAAAGCGAGCGTCTCGTACTCGTCCGATTCGAGATAGAATGAAATTAAAATGGAGCGTAAAGATTACGTTAGCCGGAAATAGCGTAGAGTCTACAACATGCCAGATAGAAAAATAGCGTGCCTTGTTACTGGAAAAAGAAGTTGCTCTAAATTAGCTTGTCTCAATTTTGACACATTAATTTATGTAGATGTTTTTCAAGAATCCTCCTGATTGATGACCGTAGACAATTTTGCTGCTCATTAAATCCCTCCATAGCCTTACTAAGTGAATAAAAAATGTATTGAAGGAAGAGACAAGGTCCAGCACGGTCCATGAGGTCGCTGCTGGTTTTTGTGCCGCCAGCAACAGGTCCAGTTACCCCCACAGACAACGCTTTCGCCATTATAATCAACTATGCGTTTGAGCAAGGACGTTTTCCAATACGTTGCCGTCGACTAAAGAGCTGGGTTATATAAGCTACGGGAGCGCTGACAACTTCGGTGAGACCTTTTACAAGCCCCACGAACAGGGCCATACACGCGTACTATAAACATATGTAGCTTGCCGCCGATCTTCAAGCGGGATGAACCTGCTGTCCGAAGGAGCGGATTGAGTGACTGTCAATACGTGTGGCGGGATTTAAGCACAGCTCGCTTTCTGGCTTGAGATATCCTGGTACAGACACGCTGGGGCACTTCATTCTGCTACTGGTAAATTAATCATAGGACGTGGGCGAGTCGTTACTTTCCAACACTAACGCATAAAACGCAAATCCCGCCTTTTCGGGCTCTCTTTTCTGAAGTGGCTCCTCAGACGACGCAAATGAGGCTGAGTGCCTCTAGGCACCCCCGCGTAAGATATGCATATTCATGCTATAAATGGCACAGTCAAACAAGAGCGGATTATTATTGAGTGACTGAAGGCACCGACTAAATAAACCGGAATTCGCCTAGACCCTTGGCCTTAAGTCAGTGAGATTAAGTATATGCTAAGCAACAACTAGGAGTGAATGGGTATACCTGAAAAATATTTAGGCCAGCTTGAATTGGCCGTTTACAGCTTAAGCTTTATAAAGCCGAAATCGGTTGTAGCATACTACATAAAAAATTAATTTGTCTTGGTCACATACCATAGGGATCTTTTCTCCCATGACTCCTTTACATTTTGGAAATCTTATTAACTTGAGCGTCGTGTTTGGCTTTTAGGGTGCTCAATCTAGTACTTCGCCTGCACCGTCTGGCTCTACTGAATCGTGAGACATGCAAAGGCACTATACTTCTTTACGGACTTATTTATTAGTTACCATTCATTTAGCTGATTTCAATTTTTAGCGCGCTTTTACTCAAGTCAATAAAGTTTAAAACTAAGGTTTGATTATTGGCTGACTTTTTGATTCTACCAAAATTATCAATGTAGCCTTAAGTAGTGCTTGTCCTTTGACGCTAAACGATCGATCAAAAGTGTGCTACCTTTGAGCGGAGGTTAGTAAATAAGTGCATATAAATAAGAAATAATATAATTCACTTCTTAGAGGATGCTTTCAGCTTCTTTGGCTGTTCTGGGTGGTAGAACGTGTAGTGTCATAAACCTAGCCGGTCTGCACAGGCCAACTTGAAAACCTTTTTTCCACCTTTTAACAACCTGACAAACCGTAACTAAACCTTGTCTCAGTGTAGAAAAAATATAATAATGAAAAATATAAGCTCATAGTAAAATATAAGGTGACTTCGATATTCATCTTGAGAACTGATCGTAAAGCTAATTCTGTATTACAATTTACCCGTGCTAGACAGACAATGGGCAAGACCGCTAAATTTGTTTAGATGAATACACAGTCTACTTTATTTCCAGTTTCCGTAAGGATCTCGAACAGTCTAAGCTGGTTTTCTATAAAGCAAAGAGGACATGAAGATTTATCAAAATGCAGTTCCTAATAATATGAACATTTTTAGTAATTCTAGATTAATTAATATTTTCACCAATTAGGTAAGTCTTGACAACTGGTTTTCTTAGACTTCATGCACTTCCGAATTTTCGAACTTTTGATTTTCCGGAACTTCGGCTTACTACAGCCCCAAAATTTAAATAGGGCTGTTTATCACGTTTAACATGCTCCAGCAAGGCTGCAACCACCCTCCATATAACAATGTTACTTTGTTAAGCCCTTTTTATCGCCGAGTTATTTACGAATGGTTTATGTTCAATAAATATACTCGCAAGAGACGTCCCTTCAATGCTACATGCAAATCCAAATACCTGCTTTTATCCCGTGCAAGCTTATCAGGGGAAAATATCAATTCTCAATTTAAACAAACCATATGACAACAAAATGAATCTCACGCTGGATTGCCGATGGCGTTGCTATACTGATACTGTTCTAGCCTTCCATCGCCTTGGCTCTGGCCAAATGAGGGTTTGCACTGGTCGTAGAGGTAACTGAGATAAATATTACTATTGTATGTGCTGAGAACGTGTACGTGTGCGCGTGCTGCCTGTAAAGGGCATACAACATAGCAACATATTACCACAACGATAAATCGAGCAGCAACGCCATTAACAGCGGTATTTGATTCTTCATCCATAGAAAGGCCTCAGGTCCGAATCTGTTCCTTAACGATAGAATTTTCCTGTTGACTTCTGCAACAGTGACAAACCAGACGGTCAAATAAGCAACGGTAGTAGTACTAACGGCCTAAATAGCAGTAGAGGCGGTGGCTACTTCTTTCGCGTCTGGTACTCTTCTTCTTCTTATTATTATCATAGCAGGTTAGCTCTGGTTCCGTCTGAGTCATTTGTCGCTCAGCCGCTCATCAGTTCTACTTATTGAATCCGGGCCATGATTTTAAGAATGCAGAGCTATATGAAAACCTTGCCGGAATCGAAAATAACATTTTTTGAGCTGTCGCATTTTTTTTCTATAGCCCTCAACTTCATTTTTTTTTCAGTCAAGTTTCATTTTCTGTGACAGTTCACAGGAGAACAGAAAGATAATATGATTCTATTTGTTTCCCTTGCTTTTTTACCGAGTGGCGAATGACTTGTCATAGAAGGACATCCGAGTTACTGCCGTTATTTTCAATCAGGTTAGCCTCGATCATAAGTTATTTTCATCTAGGTCCATATTTATCAATAAGCAAGGACATTCTAACATACCATGGTCTTAGGACTAAACTTTAACGACTATATACAAGATGGAGCACCCGAATGAGAACTTTTTTTTTAGTTTGTTTTTTTTTTTAGTTTGTATCCGAACAAGTGCGTACAGTTTGAGGATTGTTTTTGCACGCGCCAGAAGCGTCATCTCGGACCGTCTTTATAGTCACCATTAACATCTATCAGATCTTCAATTTAGGAGAACTGGATTATCCGATAATAATTTTCAAAATGTTGATTCATTCATTCATTCATAAATCCGCAAATAACTTTTTTTATCGGAATTATGCGTCAAGCGATTTCGGAACGTATAGATCCGCTAAAACTTTGCCAAAAATTATTACATGGAAAAAACCGAGCTGAATTACATGTTGGGCTTATAACAGACTCCGAATCCATAAAATTTAAGGGCTCAAAACGGCCAGGTCTAAAAGCTAAATAAAGGCATAAAACGCCTCAAACATACTAATTATTAAAACTTATCCACACGACACAATGGGCAACCGACGTCCGCCTCTACAAGACCTGTACGATTGTAAATTTTGAGCCTTTTAAATACGAACATTAATCAGAATCTTTTAGTTTGCTTTATGGAAATCGTTTTTGGCGTAAACAGACAACAACACGGGACATTGATGTCGAGCAACAAGAAACTTCACGATATTGTTGACACTTTTTCTATCACGAACAGATCGGATCACAGCTGACCCTGACCGAACTTCGAAGTCCAACGGATCGGTTTCTGCCATGATGAATTTGTAACGTAAAAAGCAGGTTATTTTTTCAATGATATGGACAGCAGATGGGCACAAGTTCGTTCGATTTGAGTGTCTAATCCAGTGAAGCTAAACGGAACTAATCCTTAACTTACTACTGCATTGAAGACAAAAATTCTTGAATTTAAGCAACTTTTTCACTAAAAGATTCATATCAGTTGTGGTTTTGGTAGAAATATCCTGTCATAGGGGTAAGGAACCTCGCGTGTACTCAGTTTATACTCTGTGCTGCATGTTTGACCGCTATAAAAAGGCTTTCATTTCAGCATCCAGAAAGCTTTTACCTCTTCTAGCGTTCTAGCATTGAACAAGCGCGCATATCGAAACAAGTCTAATAAGCGTTCTTGCCTACTAACGACGGCAAAATATACAGGTCTCTCTCTCCTCTAAAAATTGGTGTACGTTAATTGAACTATTCACAGCTCTATGATGCCTTTTAATATATGCTAATACAAATAAAACGTTCTCGAAATGTCCAGGAACCATCGTAAATGTATGGGTCACTCTGTCGACATTTATCCGCATCGATTCCTAGGATATAATGACATCCACGTCGGAATAGACAAAGAGATTTGAGAAACATTTTATAGGTATAATATTGTGCCGATAAAGATATGTGGATAGGACTACGTTTTAGCAATTCCCTTTTTGTCAAGGAATTCCTACGACAAAAAGCCAACGTGTGACTCCAGTCTAAGTATCCCGTAAAGTTTTTCTAGTGTTTTAGGTACTTACAAGGGAACCCTGCACGGAGAATGATTGTCTCCTCAAGTCAATAGCTTCTACGCATTAAGCCGTAGCATCACCCTCGAGTCGGAACCAAACACCTTTAGCAAGCAAGGAATACAAGACGAGGGCGAGAATTTGACGAGAAAGGCTTAATATAATATTAATGTAATCAAGATAATTAAGCTAACTGTTCCTTGTGGTTCCTTCAATTCATTTGCTCTGCGAAGTATGTAGTCTATAGCTGTCCTCTATGCAACTGTGTAGCAGGGATAAAAATATTTTTTTGGAGGGCCCCTGCAAAAAGTTGTAAAGCAAGTTTTTTGTCTTATATTTTATGGATACATAGGACCAAAGCGAATAGGGAGAGGGGTCTCTCTATTCGCTATAAAAATGAGCTGCTTACTTAACGTTTTTGCCGTGACGCCTGTCGCGCTGGAATTCGAACATAGTACACGCCCAGTGATCACCAGCGTAACAGAATACCCTGTTTGTGCGTGTGTTGACCTTGACGGCCAGTCAGTACAACCAGACTTCAACACGAAATATCAACTTGAGAATACAAACAAGTATCTGTTTATCTACTCCTTAACAGGTAGTGGTGTTCCCACTATTATATTTTCAGAGAATTAAAGATACATATTTGATTAGTTGATGAGCAGCGTTCTATTTTACCGCAAAGCGCCTTTTAATTATGTAAGTTTCTTCTATGTGTTTTTTTTTGTACAGAACTTTATCGAAACTTCTCAGATATCTCAAATGCCGATCGCATCCTGCAGAAAAGCTCTAAACTTAGTATGCAACATATTTCCAGATGCAATAATACGAGCCAAGGTTGGCGAGGCCAATGATGTCGTTCTTAGCGTAACGGTCACATGAAAGCCGAGACCAGAGTGAGGGAAACGAATATTTACTCGAGCTTTTGTTCATTCTAATCTCGCTAGTTTCTCAGTGATACGCACCGTTAGTTCGTGACCTCATCCTTTTCTAAATGCCTATATGTACTCCTTTTTTGCTCGTTAATAGCTGAACTTCCAGTGCTGACGCAGACCATTATCCGAAAACGAAGTCGACGACGCCCTTGAGAACCAAGTTAAGGTTTTAGATAGAGTGAAGAAGAAGAAGGAACTGCACACGCGAGTAAGTCAAGAAGCACATTGTACGCCTCGGATTGTATGGAGAAAGGCGTCAGGAAATGGGTCAAACCGAGCGTTTCGTAAATGTAAACTCCAAGCGAACTTTCGCGTTAAAGTGGTACACTTTCGTGATTGTTTTGGTTTCTAACTTCATGCACTAGACTCATTGAGATCGGAGGGGGGGCGTTTCTTCTTCGTCTTTAAATAGTGATAACGGCGAAAATGCCTAGGATTATTGGCACAACCCTTAACACTACATAAAGAATATACCCTTTATAAAAATACAAACGTAGTAGCCTTTAATTACAAATTCAGCTCGAACGCTATCGAATAGTATTGAATATAACTATTAGTAACACCCATAATGAATCTTATGGCAAAGATTTTACCTATTTAGCGAATTGCACCCTTATCGGCCTATCGAACGCAGAGTTGAAGTCCCTTTTTTATATGTCTACACGCGATTTAGCTAGCTAATTAGGTTATCGGTAGGCCAAATAGAAGAATCTCAATAAACGATCTACGATATCTTTGAATGTTTTAGTCCTCTTACCTTCAAAGGCTATCGTTAAATTAAATGATCGAATAATATCATATTCATCACATATCTTAAAGGACGTCAGACCATAAGTTATAAAAGCTACAATATTTGGTCCGCCTGAATTTGGGCCAATTCAGTAGTTCCACTGATAGTACTAAAACTTACATTACAATTATTTGCGGGACCTTCACAAACGTTTTCTAAAAATCTACCTAAAATTGATAATAATACGGAACCTTATTTAAAACGAAGGTCGCTTACGGTTTCCCCAATATTTTCCCAACCGCAATACGGTTACGCCTCGCTTACGGAATATTACGTCTATTAATTAGTATTTACACTAAATACACTGAGAAAATTTTAGTAAATCTGTAACTTCGTTAATGATACTACTCAATGGCAAAGGACCAATTCGACAGACGTACCGAAGCTCAGAAAGGTATATAACACTTTGCATATATATATAGATATAATTTTAGACCTGTCAGGACATAGTTCGTAACTTGCGTTACGAAACGAATGCAAATAGAGGCAAGAACGTATAGATTCCTTGAACTATATATACAATGAAGATGATTAAGCCTGACCAGCACATTGCAATTTCGCTTATACAGTATGGCCTGTCAACAAATCGGAAGTGTTAGAATTCAGGCTTATGTAATCTTCTTCCAATCGATGGAGGTACATTTCGAATTTGGTCTAGGGCGCTTCTAAATCGACAGTTAAATTTATTAGAGGAATCCCAAAGAAGATTCATACAGCTTCGCTTGTAAATTTTGCAGCCCTCAAATTTCCGAGTTGTGAGCCTTATCTATATAAACGTATTGGCTCGAGGGGAAAATCTTATGAGGAAAAATTCGCGTCTAGACAAACTCCTTCTTTCCTAAACTGTATCTTTAAAGAGCGTCTGCTAAGTATTTCGAATTCGTACTAATAGACAACGCTGTTCAACGGCTATATAATTTTTTGTGGCACTTTTTTGAATCGGGCTATAAACGCTGTCAAAAAAACATTTCACGAAAATATTTCGATCGAAAGTTTTTTCGAAAATATGCCCCACAGTTATGGACGATAATGAGAAGTTTACCAATAATGCCGATTAAACGTTTACCTAAAGATTGCGTGACTACGATGTCAAACACGATCATAACTGTCCTAAGAAGACTCCAAAGCGGTAACTGAAGCCGAGGACCGACAATGAAAAATCTGAAAAGTGTGTTAAATGATGCCAATATAAGTACAGATGCGCTTATTATAATTCAATATTATTCACGCGAGTTTTTTCCGCGCGCGACTTTTAAATGTAGATTTTACTTATCCGGGTAAATCGCGAAGCGTGAACGTTTGCCTTCGTCGACTAATTGTAACCTTACGTCGTTCGAGTATGAACAGAAATTTGAAGGGACAGACGGTTTCGAAAGGGGTGAAAGAGACTTCTTTTAGCTTGGCATTTTAAGGCACTCTTTATGAGGAAGTCAGAAACGAAACTGATCCCCTGCAGAATGGAAGTGACACCTGCTTGATCCCAATATTTCTTTAAAGTTTTTATCCACAGGCTCAGGCCGAATGTATTATGCACATGAGGGCTCACGACTGAGGTATTTATCTACTACTGTGTGACCCTCACATGTTAAACCGTGGGCCTCGTGTCTACTGGATTTTAATTCGAAACCTAATTTTGATAATATTAAATTAAGTTTCGAAATTTTCCATTACCTTTTCTGTGTAAGCCTAGAAAAATAGACATAACGTTGAGGTGAAAATTATATGTCTGGAAGAACCGACTATAACGCAAGTCACTTCTACTTGCATCACAAAAAAGTGCATTATTGGGTTAATTTCGATAAATCTCGCCCAGTTCGCGACAGCAGCCTGAACGTAAGCCTCGAACAGGTTTGCTCAAGAAATACGCGCTATTTAGCCCGCTAGCTAGAGTTACTAGTTAACAATAATGCAGATTTAAAAAATTATAATTTTTTTTAAATTAAAAACATTTTGACGTACTCTAAAAACCGACTACGATATATAAAACAACTTAGAAACGAGGATATTCAGCAAATACTTAAACCGTAGATTGACCATTCATACAACGAAACCTCACTCATCATGCTCGAACTGATGTAAATCTGCTACTGAAATAGCTGAAAGTGATATCGATACTCAAAAATTACAGGTTCGCTGAGGATATGCATCACATATTATCCTTAGTTTGAGCTGCTTCTGTACTGAAGGCAACATGACAGCCAAGCGAACCAGAAATACTTGACCCTCTTCAAAACAGATACTTCAACAATCCCTAATTCGGATCAAACTGGTTCTTTATTGAGATCAGTTTCATGTAAGATAAGTTGTCGGATATCGAAGAACTAAAACGTTCAAGCACCTTTACGGAGTCCCTTCAAATGAATGAGATGTGCCGGTCAACAAAATACCCCTCTAACGTTCTCGTCACTCGAAACTGCTTGAGATGTCAACGTTAAAGGAAGATCATTGTAATCTACAATGACGCGTGTTTAATCCTACCGCATATTCCTTCGCGTAGCAGATCAGAGCGGCTTTTATTGAGGAAAATATATTTTGTTATTTACATAATTTATGCCAAAATATAATGAACATTCTGTGAAACGCAGTATGAACTTCGTAAGAAAGGACAATATAATTGATTCGATTTTGGTAGTCGTCGTTAAGTAGACGCATGTGTTTATGTAAGTACGCTAAGGAAAACACTCTCCAGTTATTGAAAAGAATTATGAAAAAGTTATTGAAACTTCGAGGCTCACTCGAGGAAAAAGTATAGTGCTATTAGTGCACTAATAGCTAGCGGTTCTTTAGGTAAATCGTTGAAGCCCTGTTCCCGTTTAAATGCTCATCATCAGCCAGCATTGAAGATAGACCCATTTTGCTGTTATCGGGCTTCGTGCTCTTACGACTTGCCTTTTCGCAGCTCTGGAGCAAATGTCCTTCCTTAATCGGCCAGACAGAAGTTCAGGTTTTCCTGACAGATGCAATTTTATAATATAATAATAACATGTACACCCGCAATTGCGTGTACATTTTTCGAAGAAATGGCGCATCTGTGCAGTGGTAAGGGTGCTGGCAGGATATTTCCGAGATCGTAAATTTAGCTGAGTACAGTGGGATTTCATGCTTTGGAATACGCATATGGGCTGCTCGATTTCTTCCTTTAATTTCAAGCACCTTATAATTTCGGGCAAGCATACTGTTTTTTTTGAAAACTTTCACCAATAATCATATACGTTTCATTTCTCTTCCTAAGTAAGAACAGTTCTGCAGATGTATACGTTCTCACGTTTGTTATCAGTATAAAGTACGTTACATTATACTTAATACATCTCTGCGGCTTTGGGTTTCGAGGGCTTCAGAGCAAAGGCTTGAATGAGAGCTAGCAGTGCAGTGTGTGTCAAATTAGAAATCCACACCCTTGAATCTCTGTTTTTGCTAGTAAATTTTTTTACAAGGACTATTTATTTAGTTTTTCATCAGTCACATCTATAATATTTTTTTTCAATCTTGACTCTCCTACCCTTGTCACCGGAAGATAAGAAAAATAATGAAACGTTCATTTGTTGAGAACCTAAATACTAGTTCTTTACATTTAAAAGAATACTCCTATACGCTTTGCCTTCTTCCATAAAGTAATATCATATATATATTAAGTTTGTATACCGTCTAGACGCTTAGCTGTCTGTGAACTTTTTAGGACTTACATAAAATAGGACCCTATAAATACAGCTCTACTGAGTACTCGACTTATCGTGCTAAAAAGTATGGTAAGATCCTTGAAAAAGCTGATTTCCAATAGCTGACCTCACTAATCTGAAAGCTGTTTCAGTAAATGCCAAAGTCAGTGTACACATTAAGCATTTCTGTTTGTAATATTTGTGTTGGCTTCCACTTAGTATTCGTTATTTAAAAAAATCCATGACTATTCCGTTTCAACAACAAGATAAATGATTCTTCGCATATTATAAGCACACACTGTGCAAATAGCATCCGCAATCGATAAGTTCTTAGATCAGAAATTCAAAAACTACCGCCCCATTGAACTTTGTAAGTAGTGCGACTTGTTTAACTAAGATCAGTAGTTCACAAATATGAGTGACCACTCGTTTTGTCTGGCGAAGCTCACGCTGGACGACCCGCACCTCCACGATTGTCTGGTAAAATATTCATTCTCAAAACGGAAGGGCATGGAATCATCACTTAGTACGAGTGCGCCTCTGGTCCACGTTGTGGCTAGGGTCCTTATCATCGGACAGGTGTTTCAATACGTAACGATTTGTTTACGAGCTTTCTTAGAGGATACGATCGTTCGTGGATAAACCCCTATTTTCTTATTTCAAAAAGGAATATGAAAACATGTGAGAAGGCTTAATTCAAATGGATCTGTAAGTTGCTCGAAATTGTTTCCTTAGCATACTAGGTAAACAGCGGACAAATGGTTAAGCATCATCGCGGCAGCGAAATTTGTTTTGTTGAAAAACAAACGGTTTGTAATCTTAGTATGAGACAGGTAAAACGATGTTCGTTCCAAAGCTGGCCTATATATTTATCGATTTACCCTACGAGCTAACCATTTAAAGCAAATGTCGAAGTCTTCATAAATTGAGTTTTTCTATCGTTATTTTTACCGTTGATACGCGTGTGTTATGGTTTACTGGCAGACAACTAACTGCCATTTCCAACGATAGAACAGACGGTTCTTCGCTACTACAGCTTGGATCATCTGGTCAAGCCACCGTCGAAAGGAAGTAACGCACGTGTGCAGTTCGAACCATACAAATGCAGGTTCTGCACACTCCAACGGTGATTTGCTCGGGCGTATTATCAACAAAGGTTGTCGGCCACTTCATTGTATTCATTAAGATCCAATGCCCTCCAAAATAATGACGAAAAGGGAATTTTCCCAAATTCGTCGAAAGCGGATCCTAATGAAAATGGGTTAGTAACCCAACAACCTGGCCCTTTCAGGATATTTGTATAATTCAGTTCCTCTCATAGTCGAACTGAGATTCAACTGGACCACTGGTGCAATCATAGAGATACCATAAAGCTCTTATTTCCGATACATCGGTGGCAAAAAATTGCTAAATAATATATGACTAGAAAATAAATAATTATGACTAGAAATAGTCGTTCGGTCTTGATAGTATGCGATTAAACGGTTTCGTTCGAATAAGTAAGGCCATCCCATTGCTACCCACGTCGTCGTAGAGAAGGTAGCCTCTTATGCCACGATATAGAAAAGAGCTAGCCCCAAAACTGCTCATGCGATTTATATTAATATTTAAAAAGCCACTGGATATCAGAAAGTTTATACAAATATTAGATGAATTTAATATTTGATTTGGCGAAGTATGTGTTTTTATGAGAAGCTCGTTGAAGAAGTTTATCCAGTTTTCGCATACATTGTTATACATTCAGTCATATACGTGGATGACGTGGTTTTCTAAGCACAGTTCCCGTCATAGAGATTCCTCCAGCGCCGGCTACGGTTGAAGTACAGGCCGTTTAGCCAATTGCACACACTTGGTAATTATATAAAATAAAAGTAATAAATATATCAGGGTTGAGATAAGGAAACCCAATGAGCGCTGTATGAATAAACGTTGGCAGCTCTTCAAGTAGAGTTATGGTTACTGGTAGTTGATGTTGTCGTTATGTACACTTACCAGCGTCTTTGTTAAAATTTCAATAGAAGTTGTTGGGCATGCGTAATCTAATAGAGAATCAATGGACGTTTACTTTTCTAAGTAACATCACCGATATGAACGAATTCCAGCCTATTGAACGTCGGAAAGCAGCCCGGTCGAGTATGGAAGCAACAATTTCTGGAATGGCGCTCTCAGTAACTTGTTTCAATTAGACGGTCGCCTGAATGCCGTTGCTGAGCTGGAAGCAGAGCGAATCGTTCGTTGGAAATCCAGAAATGCCAAGAACTTTCATTATTTCGTCTGCCGTAAGATACGTCGTCACATTTGAAACATCAACAATTTCGAAGTATAGGGCAATAAACAGTGAATTTTTCATCTTAGTCACTTGATCACGTTTTCGATATTGTCGTTAACTTCTGGCCTCAAAGCTTCGAAATATATCGTCGCGGTATAGATAACCAACAAGACGATACACCGACGTTGTGTCGACGTGCTTTAATATGAAGCGGTCAAAAAAACCCTTGAGCGAAGGAACTGAAACGAAGGACGAAGCTTAGACGCTACACAATCATTTAGGTTTACCTAGCATTGTTGTTCCTGATAGGAACAGCAATGCTAGGTAGTCCAGAATTGATAACCAGGCTAACCAAATTCGGCCCAAGAAGTAGGTGAGCGCTAGGTAAATTCTTGGCTGATACAACCGTTAAGTAGTCGAAGACGATGCGCCATTTTTTACGATCATCTACTGACGAAACCGCCCGTTCATGCAGTACATAATAAGATCTGTCTTGAGCTCAATTGGAAGGCCGGCGGTCGAGATCTTTTTTAATGAATATGTCCATTACCGTCTCGTAGCATTGATACAGACTGGGCTAACATAGCAGAACACGCCACTCTGGAGCCAAGAACACTGATTTTCAGTCTTGGCTGTATAGTAACCATTTAAACATTAATATCATAGACTATGTTCTCGTTCAATTAATTAACGGTTTCTTCTTGGTCCTCTGACATAGTCAAGCACGTACTTCCATTGATTCCGATATTGTCCAAAAGCCACAAACTTTCGATATTATGAGCTTGTTTTGTGATTCATCTGAAGCGCGCGATGAATTCGCAACGACGTCTGTAGAGTTCTACTACCGATCGCCCGTTCGAGCTGTTTAGAAAATCGCCGACGGCTCTGAGCATGTTCAGCTTTACAATCGTGTAAGACTGGTTTATATCGAAGTGCATTATGGATGAAGGTTCTACCTGCGAGCTGATGATTCACACAAAACTTCTTCATAAAATTTAATAGATTCCGAGAATACTCACTAAACAGATTTAGACAGAATTCGTAAACGTGGGCTAACATTTGTACCCGGCCACTCCGATCGGAAGCACTAGCTGCGCTCAGACATTACACCAGTTTGTGCTGGCAGCAAAATAGCTCTCGAGGGCTAGAATTTGCAGATCAGTCACATGTTGAGGCGAAATATTGGGCAGCGATTCAGCAGACCTAGGAGCAACGACTACCAGGATGCTACCCGTATCCAAGGGCACGCACCGGGATAGCTTCTTCATTGAAGCTAACTTAAGCCTATGGCGTATACACGACTAATCGAACCAGAGAAATAGCTGATTTCGTTTGCAAGACAGCTGTTCGGTCATTGCATGTTGCATACATCGATTTGTTCATCCTGCCTGTGTTTCCTGTTAAGGCACTGATGACGTCGCTGATACTCAGCACACACCTGAAGCCTAGTTATCCGAAAGGAAAGCAATAACACTTTTGTAGTCTGCATACTCGATTAACACACAGAATAGTATAGCCTTACGAAAAGATGTCCTGAAAAGCTGTCCATGTGACAAACCCACCCATTGACATCGTGCTACCTTGTGTACGACCGAGCATTTATTGCAATCCTGCAAGATCTTGACATAATATATACTGATACACAAATCTCTAACCTTCGCCGTTTTCCGATGCTCAGTTTATGTATACTTGGCATCAAAGATACTCAGTGACACCTCATAATTCGCGACTCCGTTTACGAACCGTCTTCCAACAAGATCCTTCACTGGGTCATCTCGCAAGTTTCCTAAGACTGCGTCACGTCATAGTAGCACAGCAAGTAAGCATAAGCCGCCTGTTTAATGGTGGGCATTTGCTAAGGCTTCCTATGCGCCGTCGCCGCTTGAACGTTCGAACGTCATGGATGGTCACTGTAGGTACGTCTTTACTGTTGCCCGTTGCTGAAACGGGCGTGGCAGGCGAAGCGTTTTGAAACAAGTGTGTAAGATAAGCTTGACTCTAAAGTATGCTTTCGAAATTTTTACTAAATTCATCGAATGTAAGTGTATTTTTACTTTCCAAGAGATCTGGGTGGTTGAATAGTTTTTCGTCGAAACATCTAATGATGTTTTCGCACATGAGCATTTCCATGCTTCCCACTGTGACGGCCGACTGACAGTGTGCAGTATTATCGTAAAAAATGATATTGAGAGGCTGCATTGATGCAAAAACTTGCTTAAGAACTTAGAGTTAGCGAAAGTCTACGATTGAAGGCTATGGCTGGTTAGGCTGCTTAGAGAGTCAATAACTATATAAACTATCACGTGTCAATGCCAATATTCACAATTAGCACATAATATTCGGGTTATTCTATATTCATTCTGTGAAAGAACGTAGATACGCTATGCCTCAGAGGTTGTCATCATCTGGCTGTCGCTGCTACATAGACCGTGATGGCCATCCTGGCGTTACAACAAACTACCAAAGAAGGCAAGGAACATTTCTGTGGTGCATATAAAGGTAAATTGGGTCACAGTGCTGCTAATGTTTATACCGCCGCTGAATTTAACCAGTAGGACCGTTTTCTACTGTTTCTGACGCCGGCGTACGTTCAAAAGTAAAACATGCGTCACAACAAATCTATAATGTTATGTTATTTACTTAGCGTACTCTTCGACGCTCGTATACCACTAACACTAAAATCTATAGTCATAAAATTCGTTACATCACTCACACAAAAGTAAATCATAGAATATTATAAAAATGAGTTTATGATTTAAAAAAAAATCATCACTTTGCCCTCGATTAATTTAGAATAAATATAGAAAAACACATTAACTGTATGAAGTTGATGTTGTTGAAGTTTCCGCTATGATTCTACAAAAGATATGACACTGGCTCGAAATTAACCGCTCTACACTTGCAAATAAGTTGAGTGATTTATAATTGAAATGTACCTTTATTCGAGGATGACCATATTACAAGATATACACTATTTATGAGATACCCGAACAGGAGCCATGACCGCCTTTTCAAGTGAGTGAAGCGAAGCGGTTTGGTGTTTTTCTCAAATACAGCTGCTTGTTTAGGGTTTTGACGAAAAAAAAAAACACTTCAGAGAATTGCGATATAGAGGCTGGCGCTACTATACTACAACTCTACAAAATTTACCGGCTCTAAAAGATTTCACATTTTATACTCTTCGATATACCATAATTCCTACCTTTGTATATGTGTGCGTGTTATGGGATTTTTGAATTTCCGAACGAAACTGTATATTGTTTAACTTGTTTGTTTTTCCCAGTTCCATAGTAGATTATAATTGGCTCATGCCAAACAGCAGCTACTTTAAGCAGCCCTGGCCCGCGGCCCAATTCCATCTTTGTTTCAGTTTCTGCCGCTGGTCTTTTTCGAATGATTTTTCACGCAAACTTGATTTAGTTTGATACGAGACTGGTCGCTGCCTTGTATGTCATGACGATGCTGTCTTGTTGAGATAGATTCTCGGACAAATAGGACCATCGGCAACTCGATCCGTTTGAAAATTGATTGTGTCTCTTAATTCAAATTTTTTTTTTTTTGCCTTTTGGAAATTGGACAAAAATATAGCTCTTGTATTTACAGCTATCTAATATTGGCAGAGCTAGGTTTTGTAATCTATAAATGCTAGATGTTTGTGAAAGTTCCACAAAACAGGTTTTTGTATTATTTATTAAGAGGTGAATATGAATCTGACGCGTTTATCTAACAGAAGAAGTCGTGACAAGTGTCTTATTTTTTATTGGTAACTTGGGTAAAATTTATGAGTTCTTCTGCAGTTTTTACTTAATACGTTTAAGATTAACTAATGCTTAGTTTGCATATATATGCGTCGCCCTCGTATGTTTAAAGCGCTGAGTTATGGCGGTACCATTTTTCGGTACCGATAAAGAGCTGAAAGGTATCACAGCATAGAGTTGCCAATTAAATTAATGCCAGAAAACTAATAATTAATCAAAACGTACTTACGAAACCATTTTTCTCATACGAAATTCTATTCCATTTGCTACAGGAAATAAGGTTTTTTTGTTCTGTAAAGCCCGTATAATTCCTAGAAAGGATCATTATGCATTGTACAGTGAGCGAAGCGGTCGGAAGGTGCTACATATGAACATTTGATAAATCTGTCTATCTACCGTATTACTAGGACTAATATACATAGATATACTTTTTAAAAATTCGTTATGTAGGCCAGGATTCTCACGCACTAAACCCTGAAATCCGTATACTTGGACCTTAGTTCGGAACCCGGCGAACTCCAATTTACGTAGGCTAAGATCGGATTAACAAAGGTAATCGATAACAAAACGAGCAACGTATCCGGCCTCATGT
This sequence comes from Varroa destructor, assembly GCF_002443255.2. Taxonomy (NCBI): domain Eukaryota; kingdom Metazoa; phylum Arthropoda; class Arachnida; order Mesostigmata; family Varroidae; genus Varroa; species Varroa destructor. The sequence continues at coordinate 35,540,667 of NW_019211460.1, read as the reverse complement.
AATTTTTCTTAACGTTTTTTTTACGCAACACACCATATATATGTATATATACATGGTTTACAAAGCTATTAGAGGCGCATGAATGAGAGAACTTCGATTTTGCCTACATCACTCGTGACGTAACTCTCTCTCCCCCCTCCCTCCCTTTCTCTCTATTACGAGGACGCCTTTTTCTGTGACAGTAGATTAAAGGATTAGCATCGTTGCAAAATGTTTATGGTTTAGTCAAGTGAATATATTTAAGTGCTGCGTTGGCATAGAGAAATTACTGGTGAATTTATCGAAGACGCGCAGCGAACTTGTAGTAGGGAGTCTGGAAAAGACCGGTATCGTCTTCCTTCCTTTCCCGATATGAACGATGTGCCCAAAGAAGCGCAAAGTGATCGACGGCCATCTATGGTAGCAATGTCGTAAATATAGAGTCATTCAAGATAATATCTGAAGTTCGTGGCCATATAAAATCATTGTTCTGTATGTTCTCTTCTTAGCTTTAAAATAAAATCTACTATCTAAATATAAAATAAAGAACAAAGATGTAAATAAAGTGTATAGAACGTTATTTTTTATCCTCAACTTTCAGCTCAGACAGTCACAATTGAACCCCACGAAGTTTGATTACGTTATCTCTAATAGTAATAGTTTTTTTCAATACATTGGTATAGTGAATAGGTAAGCTTGACGGCTATAGGAAAACTGGCTTGATCCCTTGTAAACGTATATATATATATATATATATATATACGAAACGATAGTTACCAATCATAATTTCGATTAATAAATAGATCGTAGAAGTTAAGCAGGATCGAGTTCATCTTCTGCGAAACTGCGACTTCGGACGACTAAATTGACGCGAATAAAAGTTATCAAACGTTTTTGGGTTTTCTATTGAAATGAGAGCGGCTTCCCTCAGGATTCTCATAAAGTCCACCAGGGGGTGCTTCCGTTCCGCCCATTGCTCCCTGGCATCCTCTTAACAGAGAGCAAAGAGTAGCACATGTTATGCCTCCGCTAAGCGTATGCAACTCAAATAATTCATGCATCTCTGCCCTTTGTTCTTCATTCATAACCTCTAACATTTACACTGTGTCGCGATAGTTTGATGCATCGGGTACCTGGAAAACGTGACAATTTGTCTCTTTCTATTATTGTGCGGCCGGGTGAAGACCATACGCAATCGTTGTTCGCTGGGCTTTTTATTAAACTGACATCGTGAATGTAAACGGCGATCAGATGAATAAGTGCGCGTTTGCCACCTTCCTATGGACATTTATACTGTTAACATTTCTTGGCATTTTTGGCTACAGTGCACTATTATGGCGATCGTTCCTCAACCGACGGCCGGACACTTCACGTGCCTCACGCCCGCCACGGCCTATGTTTTCGTGGCCCGCCTCGAACGATCCCAAAAGGACGCATTCGATACAGGATAGGCTACAGGTAATCCACAGGGATATGGAACTGAAGTAATCCATCGTTTTCAATTTGTAAACGTTCCTATTTTTCAGTGCAACGTAAATAAGGAGTAATAATAATGATGGTGGTGCAGTTCGCAGTGACGCAAAAGAATCAGAGCGCTATAGCCATTCTGGCACTAATATATGTCCGAAATAGAAAAGGATATACGAGTATGGTTGACGTACATTCCCGATCCGAAATTGGTTTTCGACTCGCAGATGATAAGTTCTCAATATAAGTTCAGCGTGCCGTCACACGAAATATAGAGTAGTGACATAAAGGAAAAAAGCTCGATATTCGATTGCAAACTTGGTTGTGTTTACCTTCGTTTAAGGTGTACCGACAACAGTTAATAATTCAATTCAGGAGGGTTCAGCTGGATAAAAATGCAGCCGATGAAGCAACAAAGGGAAATCGATATCGAGTTCCTATCAGGTAAAGGAGCAAAAATATCCTATGATAAACTATATATGTAAACTGAGACTTATTTCGAAAAAGCATCTTTGAAAATATGTTGAAAGAAATAGTTAACACGTTTTGTCTATGCAGGAAAAACAGCCTTAGACCTGCGCACCTTCCGGGTCCCTCCGCCTTATGCAAACTCCCGGAAGTAAAAGTGTTCCGGCGCGGAGACGAACCATTCCGTGCTCAAGGCTCTGACCTCTATTTTCCACTGACGACTCCGCAAGCTTTTAACACCTGTGCCATAGTTAGCAGCGCTGGATCTATACTCAAATCGCATCTAGGAAGGGAAATTGGTAAGGACTTATCAACGCAATTAGTTTTTGTTCCTGGTATAATCGACTCAACGAGACCGATATATGGACTAATATGGAACGAGACGAATTAAATGATGCCCCCGTCTTGCTGCAGCAATAGATAGAAAAAATTATCTTCTGTTTGTGATTTAGATGCCCACGACGTGGTCCTTCGATTTAACAACGCACCAGCCGGAGGATTTTTTGCTGAAGATGTCGGATCTCGGACCACCCACCGAGTCATCAATTCACAAGTTGTAACCAAACCTGAATTCGAGTTTTTTGACTCGCCGCTGTATCGAAATATCACGCTGCTGGTGTGGGATCCCAGCGGCTATCAGCAGCAACTCGACAAGGTTATTACTATTCCTATTAAAAATTGCATTGCACAACAATAGCTTCGTCAAGTGACCATGCATCTGATCCTGGTAGGAGGTTACCTTTCTAAAAATGTTTTTTTTTTCTGCCTTCGTGCCAGCCAGACATGAAGCTAAACGATACCTCATAGCGCATTTTTAATTGTGAGTGTAACTGTCCACGCTAATTCTTGAAGTACGGATTGGGTGCTTGAGGGAAGCTTTGATTCATAGTTTTACTTCAACCTAACCACGTGTTGGTACAACGATCGTAGCGCACATTAAAGCGTTTTGTGTAAATCTGCTATCTTTTCCATTAAAGACAACTGAGCAGACTAAACGAAATTTTCCTTCAGTGGGTTGAAAGGCCGGAGCACGACCTATTTTCATTGTATTTTCTGCGGCGCCAAATATTGCCTGACGAAGAGCTACTTCTCGTGGATCCCCGTTCTCTCTGGCAAATCTGGGATTTCATCAATGACAACTCACCGCTTCCAGTGGTAAAGAATCCACCCTCAAGCGGACTTATAGGCAAGTAGAACAAAACTTATTAGAGAGAAACTTCGTGTCTAGTTAACTAGAATAATTTTAGGATAACAAGATATTGCTACCTATCATATGAATCAAATAGCAGTAGGTGATCACACATAAAACCATCGGTTAGCAGTGTTTAGAAGTTGTGCTTGAGTCATGTTAACTTTGACATAATACAGTAGTTAATCATCGTGACAATTAACTACCGGCATTATTAGACATTTGTGAGAATTCGAAATTATCCGAGTTCGTCGCTGCGAACTGATTAATATTTGTACTAATTTGAAATAGCACCAAACAAGGACCAGTGCCACAATTTCGAGTTTGCACCGTGGATTTACATATGCCATTTACATACATAAGTTGACACCATTGCCACTCCTATTGTAAATTAAAAAAGATACTATATTGTAAATTTTACGCGTCCAGTAATTCCTATCGTACAATAAAGCATAATAATGAAACCTAAAATCGGGGCGTATACTTCATCTTTGGATATAGTAACATCATCAGCAAGCAGTAATAGGATAACGGAAAAGGACAATTATACGATCATATATTATGACAGTTTTTTTTTGTGTATTATTTTTTTCAGGACTTGCATACATGGTCCGACGATGTAAATATGTGAACTTCTATGAGTACATTCCGTCAATACGGCTCACAAAACGATGCCATTACTATGCAGAGCAAGAAGATCTGGGGTGTACAACTGGGGTTTGGCATCCGCTGGCAGCAGAGAAAATGCTCGTACTCAACCTGACAACCAACAATAACCATGATATTTTTGAGAAAGGCCGAGTTAGCTTCAGTCGAGACACCGTTTGTGTGTCATATCAAAAGAAAAAAAAGTAAAGCCATTTACGCTCGGCAGGCCGTTGTATTGCATTATGTAAATATATATACATATACTTCCGGACTTGCCTTCTTGAATACTAGGCCTGCTTTCCTGTCCATTATCGATTCCAGCGGTAGCAAATAATATATGTAAATTATTAGACCCAAGTAGGTCTCGTGCTAGACTAAACAAGAGCCGAAATGTCCGCCGCAGGTCTGGTCAGCATTTTGGCTTAAAGCCCCTGTCAAAATCAATCACAAGCAATACGCTAGATTATACCTTACTATTAAAAGTTGTTAGATTTGATAGCACAATCTGAAAGTATACAACATATTGAGCTGTTTTTTTTTTTTAAGTCACTATTACATGTATATATGGTCGGAGAAGATGGCGAACGAGATCTTTCAAACTATTGTTCACCTAATCAGATACATTATATAAAGATACTCTGGCTGAGCAAAACCTTGGTGCGTTCGCTCAGGCACCGCTACGCAGCATCATTGTGATTAAATGAAACAACAAACAATAGGATAGAGGTGCAGTCTTTCTCTAAATATTTTTGAACACATCTAATGTTTATATCGGTATATAATACACCGTGTGGCGCACGGACCCATTAAACGATCGCAAAATTGGAGATTAACGGGAAATTGTTCCGAAATCCTGCTAAATTATCCAGTTCAGCCATACTCGCATGCATATCAGCGTCTACTATAGTCTGAAATAGCAACTACACTCTAGATGGTAATCCTATAGATAAGGTTCTTTATAGAGACAAATCCATTTAGATAGACAAACCATTTGTTATTGCAGCCTCGACCGTTGCTTGTTACCTACTATTTTCGGCCATGCACTTAGGCTCAGCTAATATTATTGGATAATACAAGGGATAATGGATACAAAAATAGGTTTAACCTTCTCGTGGGCAGAGTAAAAGGGGTCCGCGCAGCTTCTAAAAAGAAATAAAAAACCCAGAGCGATCAGGTGGGCCTAATAAAGAATGGCATCCTAACAGATGCCTTGGTAAGTAGGTAATGGAAAATAGTCGTGTATAAAATATATCCGTAAAGTTCGCGTGTTTCTGGAAATCGAAAAGTACTCACAGTAGCCAAGGCTTGAACATAAAACAGCTAACCCCTCGTATAAATTAGTTGGCCGCATACTTGAGGGAAGATCGCAATGAAACCATTTGTCGTGTATACGGCTGCATAGCAAGGGCCATTGGGCCCCGCGCAGAGTTTACAATATCGGCCGTAATCCACTCAGTACTCAGTACTCAGCCAGTCTTCAGTACTTTCCTTTTCTCTAGCAATTACCTTACATCGTGGATATCTGCAAGATCTTATATCTGGGCATACATTGAAAAAGAAGACTCAGTCCACCTATATATCTAAAACATGGTATATCCATATGACGAACATTGACCTTGCCAACGGTGTATGGAAAAATATATGACTGCTAGAGAGAAAAAAAAGGCAGTATTTTTCATTCGACTCTAATGGTAACTTGTTCGAATCAACGTAGCTCTTATAAACGTTCTTACGAGATGTATCGTATTGTTGCAGTTCCGGGAGGAAGAACAATACACGATCTTGTTAAAAGCTAGTCGGCCTACTTGTTTTCATATATTCCTCCTTTGGGATAGGCTCGCAACGCCAAAAAGTTACTAATAGTAAACAACACTAATGTCCTGCTGTGATCGCTTCTTTAGGGTTACGTTATGTCAGTGGTAGCATAGTGGGCAACGTATTTACGTCCTAATTTTAGGAGCGCGTTGTGGTCGGATGGAGTGGCTGACGTCGATACCGGACAAAACATTCAGAGTATGCTATATACGTAGGTTTTTACGCACGGTAACGACAAAACTATAGTGACAAAACAGCATGGAAATGATACGAACTACTACGGCTGGAACGCACATCTGTTATGCAGTAGTACACTTAATCATTGTCAACCTATTATTCAACCGAAAACGATTTATGTCGTCTGCTTGATTCGATAATTTGTCTAATATTAGTTTTTATGTTGCCATTAATATGCTCCCTTTCGAATACTGTTATGTTTCCAAATATAAAAAATTTCCATGATCGTTTTTCTAGGCATGGTCCAATAATTATTAGCGGCAAGCTTCAATGGCGTCCCAACTGATTTTCGTCATTCATCAAGCTAACCTATATGTCGTACAGGATTATTGCTTCTTGACCACCCTACGCTAAAAAGAAATATTCGGTAAAGTTCTCAGACGGGATGATGATTTTGATTTTGTTGAAGATTGGTCGCAGCAGTAATAATAATTGAAAGGTAAAATTTCGCTAAATAAAAAGTAAATATTCGGAGTTTACGTTACGGTAATCAAAATCGGTAAAGCTCAACGTAGACAGGCTGTTGATTACCTTTTTTGATTTGGCCTTCTGCATCTTTTGCCGTTAGTATATCCGAGCGACATCGGGTTGGTCGTTCCAAAAGGACATCGTACCGTTGATGGTGTAGGGTCGGCTTTGGATTCACAGAGCTATCGTCAGGATATTTGATATTTTTTGGTCAGGAACAGAAAATGGCGCTACATTAAAATACAATTTCTATTACAATGTCATTAAGTTCAACTTCCTCTCACTCGTGAATAAAGTTCAACTCATGAAATACGTGTATTCATATGTTAATTTAAATGTTTTTGTTCTTGACATCATTTCGGGCGATTGTTTGTGCTTTCAAAAGTTCTTGTGGCCTTTTACCATTCATTGGGTGAGTATTTTATTGTAAGATTATACTTAAGCAAGGATCGCATGGTCAGCCTAGCGTCAAACGAAACGTTTGTTTATGTAACGCTTATAGTTCGCTTTTATTTTAGATAACTGCTGCAAATTTCAGCGATATATTTTAACTAGTAAGTGCTAAGTTGAGGAATGTAGCTTTGCATACAAAGCAAAAAATGTTGATGATTAAGTCAAATGGCCGAGCCGGTACTTCCCTTAGAGCATGAATTTTAATGCACTGAATTTCACAGCTTGTTTCTGTTCATAGTTTTAACAGAAATTGAATTCTCCTTTGTTGATTATAGACATTTTTTTTTTTTTTTTTTTTTTCTACTAACGAAAGCATTATACCTTTTATTCTACTTAGAGTTAGCGGCATTCATAACTTAGTTGCTATAGTATCTGTTGGACTTGTGTAGGACTTTTGACAGCTTGAAAAATCAGCCAGATGTCTATCATACAGTTACTCGTTAACAGCGTCGAATAAGTTAGTTAACATGCAGCTGCTGCTAGTGCTTTAGTTGAGACCGTCTGCGGGACCCACTTGTTATGCAGTAACTTTCGATATACGTGCATCTGAATCGATGGACGCTCTTAACGATCTATTCGTCAACGACCACAATAACAGTACTTGCGTAAAGTTTGACTTCGTATGCAAGGCTCACCATACCGATTAATTCGACTGAACATAGGCTCCTCTAGCTGATCATTCCAGTCTCGAAAGCGCAACTCAAATAGAGCATTACCTGGGCTCGTTTCTAAACTTAGAACTTTCTCATAACCTATCAAGAACATGGAGGCAATTTTTTTAAGAGACAGCCTGCTACACGCGGATGAACTTATATAATCTTTCTGCAACATACTATTGATAAAGCCTACAGCTCTTTGTGCCAAATCGATTGCCATGCCTTCATCGAAACCGCCCGCGTCCTCCTGAGAAGTACAGGTACAATATAGGTCGGGTATTCCAGCCTGTGAACAAGTGCGGTTACTCGGTACCAAATTGTCAAGGATGTTGATTCCGAACTCTGTTTGCTCAGGTCGACTTCTAGCTGGCAAAAGGGATCTCAATACTTCGTAGGTATCGTAGTGAGAAGTGAGCATATTGCTGTTGTAGGCTAGCGTTGTTCGTTGGCTGGAATCACCCGTTGCTATCGCCAGAAGAGGAAGACGTTCTTCGACGTGACCCTGACGAGTTCGACGAATTGGGTCAAATCGATGTCCGTGGTCTGACAGTACGATCAGGAGTGTCTCTCCAGAAAGCACCTGCTCTCTAAGCAACTCCAACATGCTCACGATATCTTGGTCCGCTGCGCCCACATACTCTTGATAGTCATGGGAAATCTCGACCAAAAAACTGAATACAAAATAAGGATCGGTGCTGTTTCTCCGAAGAAAGTATCTTAAATAATCAAGTTGTAACTTGTACTTAGGGGTTATCCCGTAGCACAGTAATGAGCTACTTCTCAACACCATCGAGCTTTCGACAGCCAACCAAAAAGGTCTTAAATAATGGTCCGTTGGTTGGTTAATAAATCCATTAAGGAGGTAGTTAAAAGTGGCAAATTTCGGATAATCTTCTCCGTAAAATGTTTCATAGCCCTCCTTGGCGTATCGCTTCCAAATGAGCGGCCACTTATCGCACATGTGTGTTTCCTGACTACTATGAATGTCGTTCGGATGCTTTTTGCGGTTACCACTGAGAATCGTGAGAAGGTTGGGAAACGTGTTGTCGCCAATCTTATGATGCGAGCGTAATACAGAGGCCGAAAGATTATTGACTAGGTATTTGTAAGTTAAGGGTAGCATTCGCAGCGCTGCTAACCTTGACAGCGAATCAATCCCAAATATGAAAACGTTTCGCCGTTTTTTCGGGGCGGCCCCTAGCGCGTTTGCGATCTTTTTTGGTGCGAGCTTTGGCGCTACGAGATGAATGTGTGAATATGTTAAAATTTTTAAAACGTTATAACACGTTACTCGTATTGCTTGGACGCCGGTCCGCTGTTCCAGATAGGTTCGTCCCACAAACAGTGGCCTCAGCTCCACGAACTTGACGCCATTATCTCCATCGCGCAGCAGGTCTTCGGCGAAACATGAATATAAATATGCACGAGAAGAGATTTCTAATTCGCTGGTTTCCAAATGCATATAGGACATCGGTTCTTGCCGCCTCTAAAATACAGATGAAACACAGTTACTGTGTTACAGATGTGTTACTAGTCGAATGAGTAACCGACAACGAAAAACATACCAGCCGAAAAAAAAAGCTATGTCAAATCAACGACCAATTCGACTAAGGCAAGTTATCAATAATCGCCAACGACGACTTGCCTAAAAGGAGCCATATATATCTATAACGACGATTCAAGCCGGTCAGTTGGTTCTAGATAAATGTGCAGATCTAAATTTGAAATGAAGCGCATTCTAGGACAGGCAATAAGAGTGACTGCTGCAAAGCGACTGCAGCTCTCCTTAGCCTACGTACCTTGCAGTGTATTTCTGAGGGGGGTGCACGGTAATAAGGCCAGATCTCCTTATCTAATGGATGGAATTGAGGTACTTTGCAGACTGGCGCACCTTTGGCAAAAATGATAGGAGGTTCACTCCAGTTGAGCATCAGGTGATTCTTTAGAGACTGTGCAGTCCGACCTGGCTCATCTAAAAGGACCCAAGAACAACACATGCAGCTAATAGAAAAATCAAGGCATGCACTTAAGGACAATGACTTTTCAATTTCTGGCTGAATGGGCTACTGGCACTCTCCTTCGTTTGTCAACTTAGGACCAAACCTATTTTATATGATAAAAAGGCACTAGGAATCAAGTAAGCAGCTCAATGCCAATTTCATTCATTGCCAGTTCATCACCTGTACTCTTTTTTTTTTTTTTTTTTTTTTGTCTATATATTAACCGACTATTAACTGCACTAGTGAAATGAGAAATTGCTAATCCTCCTGCGTACCATTGAAGTTCTACATAAGCTCCAACTAGGCAGAGCGCATGCCAAAAATTATTTTCTGTATAGCAGTATTTTCTGCGGTATCTATGATGCTTTAGCGTTCGGATAAAAAAAAACTTGTACAAAATAATCTTAATTTCGATTTGTTCTCGGAAAAGTAGGATAGCTTCTGATATGGCTCTCTTAGACCTGGGTCTTATGTTGATAGCAAAACGTCACGTATAACACAAATGTCGGAGGCGGAAGTGAATTGCAATGTTTCTCATGACTTCTTAATACCATGAACGTTTGGGCAATGCAGATATTAGACCAGACTGGTTTACTAGCAGTATTTGATGAAAGTCTCGTAGCCTTGCGTGTTAACATAGCACCTATCTAGCTACAAGATTGAGCTACAGGTTTTTCTGTTTACTTCGAAAAAAATCGCCAAAATTATCTTAAGTTTGTCTTTGCTGATCGTCTCGAAGTCAATATTTAGTCAGAAAATAAAGTCTAGAAGTTACTATCTACGTTAAATGAAAGCAGGTAAGTGTGCACGCAAAATTAAATGAAATTCTTGGGTATAACATACATTAATTTGGCAGTAGATGTATGTACTTTGCCCTAAATAGGAAATTATATGTATAGAAGAACACGGCTGCAGCTGGCACAGAAGAATGGAATGCCGTATAACACCATCATAGTTACATGTGGGCGTAATTTCTCTAACGATATTCCTACCAGTCCCGTTTGTTTCGGTTTAGATAAAGCAAGATTAGTCACTACTAGTAGGTCAAGAGTCTTTTCTATTTTCATGGTCGTACCATCTGATTTTTCGTTGTCGTATGCTGAAGGCGCCGACCGTGTTCTATCACGTTCCGCTATGGCCTCCTAAAGCAGTTTCCTGAATCAGGAGAATACGAATTGTATCTCACAATCAACCAAACCGCAGAAGCGGCATGATTCAGCATCAGGACGAAACACACCGTTTCGGGGGCACAATAAGACATATTGTTTGCTTTTGTTACGACTCGACGGGTCCAATTATATCAAATATCATGACGATAACGCGTCAGGGCAGTGCATGATCATGGTAAGCCAACACATGGTACGTTTCGCAGTATAATCGAAAAGTCAGCGTACTTTGTAGAATTTAAATAGCAATAAATGGCACTAGTACGCATAAATAACATGTAGAAACTACTGACGGTTAACTACACACAGAGACAACTATGGTAACGTTGATTGTTAAAACCCATCGTTTTCAATATTTAATGCGAGTATGTTGAAAATCGTTCGAGTGACGAATTGTATGTAAACTGACTGTATAAAACACACTCGTTGATAACTTCTCAAGTAGCGACATTTTGTCATCCGGAAGTCTGTTCATTAGTAAGGAGAGAAGGTAAGCGCGTTAACGGTACATTTTGCTAAACTTTATAGTGCTCTGTAGTTCTTTAATAGCAATGCATACTACGTTCTACCGCGGTGGTGATTTCACCTACCGAACAGTAGGTTGCCATCTTGAATAATGAGGACTAAGGTGAAGATAACTGTGAACAATGTGAGTGCAGCGTTTGTACAGCGACGAGGTATCCGCGAGTTAGCGATGAAGCTCATGACGATAGTCCGCGAGCGGCAGATCGATTGACGTCTTTCTGAAACAGCACCGATACACAAATATCAGATCTGAAGTCAGCAGCAATTGTTCGTAATGGATTATTCACGCGTAAACATCCTCTTCAGAATAAAAGCCAGTGAAGATTTATTGTTCATATCGAATTTTGCCCGCGGGCAAATGAACTGAACTGAAAACAAAGAAGAAGCTTGTCTTTTATGCGAGATTTTCATCATAGTGATAAGGGCGGATATGAAGACCGCTCGCCCGATTGATCTGAACTCTGTCCTCAATGCGTATGAATAAAATTGATTTTGAACTAACTGAGCGTATGTGAGTGCAGCAATCCTACCATAACCCGGGCTTGTTTCTGTAGAGTCTACAACGTTCAATGAGTGTTGAACGCCTACCGAACAGAGACCACATTTGTACGTTTCTATTCGTCATCAGAATTATCACAATACTGATAGTACGCATTTGAATGACCCATTTAAAGAGAAGTAATATCAATCAGTCAATATGCAAGTGTGTCCACAAACGACCGCTGCCACCATATAACGATTGTGCTTATCGGAATGGATCATAACTCCAATAAAGCGACATTAGAGCCATCTGCTAAAAAGGCCTAAAGTAGGAGCGAGTTACGAACTTCACACGAGTTAGGCCGTTGTTCACTAAGTGCACTGAGTGATAATCAACAACGAGTGACTGCCATCTAAGCAGCGTTTAGATCCGTCTGGAAAGAAAAACGATGTCGTGAAGAACCGCTTAGTACTGTGCCTACTGGAACACGTAGAACGGCACGTGTATGTATGTCCACTGGCCGTTTTGGTCGATCATATTCACAGTTTGGCGTATCGGCTGAGGCTTATTAGGATACGAATAGTCTTGTTAGCGATACACGATTAGTTCGAGAAGCGAGTGAACGTTTGTTGAAAACATCGCATCGGTGTAAGGACAAGTGTCGGCTTAATGCCGCCAAAACCCCAAGGCAGTCAACCTAACTTTATAGCTAAGGGATCACACATAGCAGAAAGGATAAGGACTAGCTGCAGCAACCTGGACAACGATAGGCCCTCTCTTACATTGTTAAACGATACGTATCTGTCTGTTTGCATGTACGACTAGTACTGATAGAAAACTCATGCGCTATTCTATATTACACGGATCGGCAGCTTGATAAGCCGTCAACCATTAGCTATGTATTGTCCGAATTGAACGAGTGGACATTTTCAATCGTACTTTACTTTCACTTCATAAAAATTTTCGGCCACGCAAACATATCGACTAATTTCTACCGTAACAGATCCCGATTCCTACGCGTGTGTTACTTGAGCACGGCCTTTGCGAGCGGCGACCATTTATTTGGTTGCTGATTTTTCTAATCTAATTTTATACCTTGAGAGCATCAGAACGCTTTGTCTGCCGCATTTTCAAAACAGACGGACAAAATTGGTGCACTGGAGTATGACAAGGGCGCTAGTTGACGAATTTCACTAACTCACAATAAAGCTACCAACTGTTCGAGTCCGTAAGAAACACAGCGTCGCTGGTAACTGTGTGCCCAGCCAAAGCCAAATGTGCTTCTTATAGGCACTGACTTGAGGATAGGCAATAACTGCCAGCGTTTGTTAAAACCAGTCATTGCTTTGGCTAGATGACCATGCGTCTCGTTGAGAACATAAAAGGCGGCACAAAAGTGGGCCTAGCACGAAAATTACCATAGCGAATAACAGGGATATGGTGAAAGAAAGCGGGCGCAATTGGCGGACCTTGCTTGTCCGCAAAGTTCCTCGGCGCAAATAGACTCTAATTATCCGTCTAGTTTAACATTGCGAATTCTCTCTACAAATGGCGTTCTAAATCACTCAAAAGCAAATTCGACTACGTCTAGTTATTGGCTACCGAGGATCAAGTAACCCTACTGGATACTAACCTGCCAAAAGATATATATATATATATAAGGGTCCGCAATGGTAACGTGTTTGTCTATTAAGTACGAGGTTTCAGACCGGCTGTAAGAGGGTCGCGGATCAGATGGAACAACGAGATTATATTTTACGTTAAGACGGTGTTCTGCTAATAAACCACATGAAACAATGCGGTCAACAGATTATTATAAAAACAAAATTTAAACAACTGCGGTCCTCGCCATAATCATACCACATTGTCTCACAGTCCTTGAGTCTGCCGACGACAACATTTTGTCACGACGTTGGGGCCAGCGGGGCCGGAAGTCGAGGACGAGTTTGACACAATCGAAGATTTGATTTGTCCGCCCTGTAAGAGAAACCTAGTTAACTGACCACATCCAATCACTTACTACCGTTAACGATTGCTAGATTTCACACCTATGTCGCACCGAACAGGGAGGATGATTTCAGCCCTTACCAGCGGCTCATAGTGCTCGCCACTTTTTTTTCTCACAGAAGCTTCATCTCAAACCTATCTACCTTCTATCTCATTTTCGTTTGTGGATCCACTAAGGCCCCGTCTTAGAGTGCTCTCGTTGATCTCGAGATGCACGTCTTCGGAAACAATACGGTGCTTGGGTTACTTGTCAAGACGGCCAAAGCTTTACGGTTATGATGCTTTTGTGCAACCGTTATCTCGTCTTGAGGATACGTGTTCACGGCTGTCGAGCTTTGTAACGAACAGCTTAATCCGAACTAACATCTCGGAGGTTCTGTTTGAGGCACTCGGTTTCTAGCTTAAGTTTGAGGCTATCGCTTGATATATATATATATATATATGGTACCGTAGCCGCTGCACTAGCCGCCGGGTGGCTACCGCTGTTCACAGTAACTGTGCTATAAGTCGATGCATATTAGTAAAATGATTACTAACGTGCTTACTATGAGTACTAACGTACACAACACTTTCGTGTTGTGTTGACGGGGACGATTTACGATCATTTGCTCCGATAACATAACACTACCTGATAGAATTCACGCGCCCAATACGACAACAGCGAACGAACTGTCGTTTCCGTCCGTCAGTCCCGCCAGCTAAAACGATCTCATAGACTATATAATACCATGAACATCTCAAAGCACCATGTTGAATTGGTCCGACCTTTTTATACGTTAACGAACAAATTAAACTATGGTTATCTAGAAATACGTGCATTTGGCTTTACACACACACACACCTCGGACGAAATGGAACACCACACAGGTTTCAATTACTACGATAAATTCTATATTTAAAAATAGAAACAGAATACATTGACCGTTAATCATATCAAGTACTTAAAATTAGAAGCGTTTAAGAAAAATTAATAGGTGAACTAAAGTGAGAAAGGCGTGGGTATTATACTTTCTCAAAATTTACAAAAAACATTTCCCCGAATTACGTATTACACGCGGACGTATAACAAAGCTTTAGCCACGTAGTGCTAACGCTGTTCTTTTTTATGCGGAACCGAACCCCTGTATCTGTAGCAGAGTTTCTGCTGACGACGCCAAAATATTGACGAACTGCACTGTTTAGCTTCGGCTAACTTTTATTTATTCACTATACTGGATATTTACCGTTCCCTAAAACCTTCACCCCATACGTCCAAAACAGCTGCGGTTGTTTTTAAGCATTTACGTGCTCCCCCTGCTACCCTGATGCTCGCCCCACTGAGATCACTTTCCTTGTTTGTCTTTCCTTATACGACAACTCCTTCTGGAAGCCCCATACTCATAATCTTTTCTCAAAAGGTTTTTGTAATACCTCCATTTTCTCTGACTTTAAATTCTGTGGGCTGCTTCCGAGAACACTAATCGTAACTTGTCCCAATCGTTTCTTCGTGAGCAGAGCCGTAAAATAGAGTAACATCAAGCTTTGAGAAACGATGCCTTTCGTATAATCTTCGGAGTTCCCCGTGCCTCCTCTATTCACTTCAGGCTCTTCCCAACGTCTGCCACGTCCCTAAGCTACACTCATGTCTCTTAGCCTATCGGCCGGTTCACCTAAGGGCGCTGCCGCATTATCCTTCACTCAGTCCACTTCCTACGTTCTCGTACATCGCTCATGCTCCTCACTTTTGATCTCCCTTAACCATCGCTAGGGCAGCGGATGAACTTGTTATCACTCGCAACTTCCTTTTCGACCCTCTTTACGCTGTATCATCAACTATCCCCTTTATGAGGCCCTGAGTAATCTCTCTTTCAAGCACCCACTGTAACTAACTGTCTCTTTTCCGCAGCGTTATATAGCTCAACTAATTTTAATGAATCCCTATTACTATTTTCACCTTTCCTCCCTCTATTTCCCCCCCAAGCCCCCGTAACGGCACCAATTGTCGAAAGTTGCCACTTAATAGCAACTACTAAAAATATGAACTTTAACTGCCTGTTTTGCGGACATCATGAATAGATCAGTACGTTTTAAAAGAAATCAAATCGACACCTGTTTTTTCGAGGGGTCTGCCTTCACGATGAAGGAATAGGGGGCCGTCCCGCGCGTATCGTCGTATTTGAACAGTTGTCGAAGCTTACATTGTTGCTGAATCACTGACGTTTCTTATTTTAGTTGCTACACTTAGCGACCTAATTTAACTGCTCAACTCGAGCATGCAAACCCGTAACAGTAAATTTCCGTAAGGACCAGCGTGGCATCAGACTTGCAATATTGATGTATATCCTCTGATGACCAATCATGACCTGAATTCAAGCTTGACATTTTTGCCCTTCTTTGATAATAGCTATTTTCATTAAAGTGTTAAAAAATAAACGTTTTGTTAATATTCATCTAGCTAGTACCTGGAACACGCTTCAGCCGTCAATCAGAAAGTACATGATTATAGTATAGTCGCCTAATTATTTGAGTTAAAAAAAAAACTTCAAAACAAAAAAGATTACCTTACTAAAGAAAGATTATTGCCATAATTGTTTATCGGA
Source organism: Varroa destructor (assembly GCF_002443255.2). Lineage (NCBI taxonomy): Eukaryota > Metazoa > Arthropoda > Arachnida > Mesostigmata > Varroidae > Varroa > Varroa destructor. The sequence continues at coordinate 35,524,529 of NW_019211460.1, read as the reverse complement.
TTTCCTAAATGCATGTTTATTTACAGGTACACATCTATCTAAGCATACATTATTAAATGCGTTATAGCTTGTTCGCTAACGCAACCTAAAAGGATGTGCATATGGAGTTGAACCAATTAAGGAACTCTATAAACCTAATCCGCACGTACCTAGCCGAGAACATAGAGGCCTACGTACGCAAGCACAGAATATATATATCACAAATAAGCCAAACAAAAACGCACACGTTTTCATGTGTCTTAAGTATATAGAAGGCACGAAACGACTAAACTAAATATATTCTTAGTTGTATTGTTGTAGCAACGGCATTCAGACCTCTTAGAAACAAATTGAACCGTTCCTCGATAAACATGAGTAACTCATAATACATTAGCCAGCACTTAAAGCGGCAGCTGGTCATAATACTTAGAAAAGAATTTTGCACTTGACCGCTTGTTTGACTAGAATTATATACAGTCATTATAAACATGTGAAGATAGTTGCTCCTAATCTGCTAAGAATTGTTCAGGAGTATAAATTATGCTAGCTCTCCATTTGCTATAAATCAGCCGGCAGACATATTTAGATTAGTTGTAATTAGTAATCTCTAATTAATTTCGGTCCTAATAGGACGTAGGGTCGTCGAAAAATTTATCGTTCGTTTTAAAGTTCGAGCGAACACCTTTACCTTACGTTAAAAAGTTGTGTACCTTCACATTATTCCATGCCAGTATTCACTATCTCAAGCCGTAAACTGTGAGTATTCAAATATAAACACTCTTTCAATGTGATCTAAGTAAATACTTCTATGGATTCGGCACAAAAGCTGTTTGCTGGTTCACAGTGCCGCACTTAGACTTTGAATCTGCAAAAAAAAAAATAAGAGCAAGCTATTATTTACCGAGCAAGGTTGCACTCTCCATTTCTTATGAAGCTGGAAGCAAGAGTGAGTGCTATATAGCGTACTATTATGACTTGTTTTTGTAGTCCATGTTTGTAGTCGATTCAGCGTAAACCGACTGTGGTCGATTGCCTAAGCATCGATTGATTAAGATCTACTGGCAGCAATGACACCTTTTTCTTCATATTGTTTTCATAATTCTCTAGAAAACCTCTAGCAGCCTATCAGAACTAACTGTCCATCGTAAGTCAATAAATTTGTCCTGAAAGAAAAGGTACGCACACTTCTAATTTTTATTCCAAAAATACGTCCGGTTCTAAAGTATTTGGTCTGTAAAATACTGTTTTAACAGCTGGATTACTTACTGGAATTTTCACACCATACCTGGGATAACACACCGTCGTGTATTTATTTTTCCTTCAACTACATTTTTGAAAAGAAAAGATACAAACAGAAAATCCTGTCTTAAGACATTCGAGTAATACCGTAATCGAATCTCACTATAAAGTATGATATTGCTGTCAACCTATACACAAGTCTTTGTAAAAGCACCTGCTGGCCCATGACGTTTAAATTTACTGTTAACTTAAAAAGAGACTTTATACAGTAAGTGCAGCTCTGGTGTAACTGGAGGCTATGTACTGAATAGGACACAGCCTGTGAAATGGTACGACCTATGTTAGTTTGTGAACAGGCCAATGTATTTTAGAAAACTATGTGGCATACCAGGCTAACTCGCTGTTCGATATAATAACATTTTACGTGTGACTAAAGCCTCTCCGCAGCAATACCTTGACTAAAGACCCATCGGCAACGGTATAAGAATTATTTCGAATGTATTATTTTAGAGAGAGCCATGATGTTCACGCTGGACAAAAAAAAACCGAGTTGATAATAAAGACTTAAGAGTTATAAACAAAACTATTGGGTTTCAACTATTGGACCCAAGCCCTCATAACTGTATGCGAAGTGCCTTACCTATTCCAATACCGCGGAAGAAAAATGTATGAGAACTGTGTTTCCGTACTAACTAACAGACTGGTCGAGAGCACTTGCAAGAAATAGAAGTTGATTCATTTATCGTTACCTTTAATGTTTTCTAGGTCGTTTTTAGGTAGCAATTCAGACATTGAGTAGAATGGACATAGGTCAGTGGAGAGCGTGTTGGTAAGCGGCTTACCGGTCTAAAGAGCAAGAAATTACAATAGAAAGTCCATGCTGCCTAAGCAAATCGTTACGCCTGCCTCCAGTACGAATTGGTATCGTCGAAACTGGACTTCTTCAACTTGAGGCGATGTTTCTGGCTCAAAGGGCCAACTAAACCTGTTGTTACTATATGGGTGCCGTAACTAAAGGTAAAAATTAAAATAAAATAATATCAGTATATGACACCATGTTCCAGACCTTGCCATTTAAGGAGAACGTAAGAGTTGACTCAAGCCATTTTTTAGTTGCTATGTGCTTCTGAAGTGAGGGATCTTGAATTCATCCTGTTTTTGATCTATTTATGAACTGAAAATGATTCGTGCAAAAAACACTACGTCATTGACTAGCTTACGAATCATGTTGCGTCATCGGAGCACTGTCTTATTTGGCTCTACCGTATTCTGTCACTGGCCCCGTTTGGCCCAGCATCTGAAACTGCATTTTACTATAATAATATTATTATAACTGAATTGCCGAAAGTATATGTTTACTAAAAACACGCATCTTCAGGAAAAACATTCAAGTTGACGTCCGGCGCACGCATGTGATCAGTGATACCATGATGGAAGATCCGCATAATTGTACATACAGAACATTTTTCTGTGCAATTTGATTGTCTTTATTTAACTAAGTGTTCTTAGATGTCGTTAGCTCATAGCTGCTCGCCAATAGCTCAATACCTAAGATAGATTACTCCCCCTTTGTAACTTCGTTCAAGCAGAATATTAGCAGCGTTTTTGGGCATCAAGTTAAATTTTACGAAGGTAAACACTTAATTGACACTAATGGTATAGTGGAAAGGCCGAGAAAACAGTGGAGCTGATCACTTGGTAAGGATTGAGAAACAGACTAGTTTAAATACGAATTAAATCATACTTTAAAGCAATGCAAAACAAATAGTTTATTCAATTTTTATATTTATACGACCGGCTTAGTAGCTATGTCATTGCATATCATTCTGTCACACATTCAGATAGAGTTCCCTTTGACTTAATGACCACAGTAGCAATACTTCCGTAAAATCTGACTTGGAACACAGGGTTTGCCGTAGCGATTGATTCTGCTAAACATGGTTTCATGAAAAGGCGTGTTCCAGTGACCAATACGTAGCTCGAACACAGCGTTCCCGGGAGTCGTCTCAAGAATAAGCACCTTCTCCTGACCTGCATTGAAAATCGAACGTAATTTAGTAAGAGTCAAAATTTTACACACAGATCTACCTGTGGCATCGTCGCGAATCATTTCATTAATAAATTCTATGGCCTTTTGTGCCAGTGCTTCTGTCTTGATAACGTCAAAGTCACTTTGGCCGTTTGGAACATTAACGCACGTACAATACACGTCAGGAACTCCGGCTTGTGAGCAGGTTCTGTTCTTTGGCACAATACTTTGGAGAACATTTATACCAAACCTTGTTTGTTCAGATTTACTTTTGCCTGGCAACATAGATCTAAGTACCTCGTAGAGATCATAATGTGATGTAAGCATGTTACTGTTAATGCTTAACACCGCTTTTTGTTCGGGACTTGCAGTGGCAATTGCAACAAAAGGTAGACGCTCTTCCATGTGGCCCTGGGGCGTGCGTCGGATGGGATCAAATCGATGGCCATGGTCCGATGCTACGATTAGGAGGGTTTCTCCAGACAACACCTGTTCCTTGAGCAGTTTCAATACCTCAACGAAATCACGATCAGCTGCTCCTACGTATTCTTGGTATTCGTGCGAGATTTCTACGAGAAAACTAAATGCAAAATATGGGTGATCTCTTTTCTTTTGTAAAAAATATTTAATATAATCCAACTGTAGTTGGTATCTAGGTTTGGCACCGTAGCATAACAATGAGCTGCTTTTAAACAGCATCGACCCCTCAATCGCTAACCAAAACGGTCGTAAGTAATGGTTCGTAGGAGGCTGTCGGAAGCCGTTCGCAAGATAGTTGAAGGTATTAAACTGTGGAAAATCTTCAGCATAAAATGTCTCGTAGCCTTCATCGGAGTATCGTTTCCAGATTAGCGGCCAGTCATCAAAGTACTCCTGTTTTTTATCATGCTTATCGGCTGGATGCGTCTCTCGCTTTCCGGTAAGTATCGTCAGAAGATTCGGAAACGTGTTATCGCCTACTTTGTGATGCGAGCAAAGTACAATGGCTGACATATTGTCCACCAAATAATTATAGGTTAAAGGCAGAAGACGAAGGGCCGCAAGTCGAGATAGTGAGTCAATGCCAAAAATAAAGACGTTCCGCTGCCGTTTTGGATTCATGCGATAAGGCGGCATCTGATGGGAGTAACCTTGATTGCTGATAACAGGTTTAAGTGTGATCTTCGGAGGAACAAGGTAAATGTGAGAGTTGACGTTCAGTCCAATAATGTTGCGGCATGAGACGCGCACTGCTTGCACGCCCTGCACCGATTCCAGTCGATGCCGTCCGACCGATAAAGGACGTGGTTTATCAAAGGTAACCTCATTATCCTGATGTCATACTACGTCCTCGATGAAGCAGCTGTACAATGATGCAGTTGGAAGAATCTCTAACTCGCCGGAATCTAAATGCATCTCGGACAATTTTATTTCCCTTTCCTGAAATATTTGATTAGTAAAGACGACCAGAAAGGCCAAAAATTAGACCGCGTGCCAGTCGTACTAACTAAGTTTCACTAAGCAATTCAGGACCGATTCTCTTCCTGAACTTCTAGCGTTATGCATCAAATGTAGCGTTCTCATTTATGTCTGTTATAGTGTTGTACCCGTTATGGTGTTAGACTGTATATGGTAGATGTGGTTCAGGGTCGATGAGACGATGACAACGTACTGCTGCCTTGTTGCAAAATTAATTAAAGTGTTCAGACACGCAGCATATAATGTGGCCTTATCTGTTTTTCTCTAGCATAAACAGCGATACTGTGTACTTGGCCTTACCTTGCACACAATTCTTGAGGGGGGCGGTCGGTAATAATCTAGGATTCCTTTGTCCAGGGGATGGAACCGAGGCACCCGACAAGTGATCGACGAATCGTCCCAACCGACTGGTGTGGAGGTGTTCCAGTTAGCCATTGGATGTTTTCGTAGTGAGCGAACCGAACGACCTAATTCGGAAATATTTTATGGTCCAGTCATGAAGGATCATAAAAGGATGATGAAGTAAAACCACATGCAAATTAACAACAAGACAATCCATCTAGGTCATATAAGGGCACGACTTTGTTTACTAAGTATTTTTGCACAATGTGAATAAAAAGTGATCCGTAAATGTGAGTCGTTATTTGAAACGCAGTGGTTATTTAAAATAATGAGCATTACTTATTTTTGCATTCTGCGAGAAACGCAAACTTGGGGTAGGACAGTTCTAGGAAAGGAGGCTGGGGGAAATTATTTATTTACTTGTATGCCTTAAGTTGAAACATTTACCCAAGTTTATTTAATTCTCTTTTCTAAAAGCAGTGTGGTCTTTCATACTATATATGTGTATATAATATGAAATGGGAACATAAGAAATGGACATATGTTGAAGATATTTTTTTTTTTTACTTTTTAATACAACTTCAGCGCTTGTTGATTTTTATATATGATTATAAAGTGGTTTCTATATTTTTAGAAGTCCTGTGTAATGTCATGTCAATATCAAGGTTTCAGGTGAGAAAACGGGCATTTTCGAATTCTGCTCTATTTTTTTCACCGATATTTAGGCTGTACGACGAAGGCTACAAGTGAGAGGACTGCTCGAAGATATTTGCTAAGTTTAAAGGTCGATTTTCAGATTTGGACGATGTGCTTACCTTAATCGGCCGGGCAGGCTGATGAAAGCCTCGGATTGTAAATACCCCGTTAACATACCAAGGAATTAAGGTGGGAACACTAGAATGTTGTTAGCCATCTTGAATATATGAAATTTTAATGGTTTCTACGTTTTGCCCCCTACCTGGTAATGCACAGATACAATGACAGATTTCTACAGAGAACTGTTACTGATGCAATGTCTGCCCGTCAATACAAAGCAGCGAACGGAATGGGCAGTTGTTCCGAGACATATGCTTAAGTTCTAAGCCAAGCCGGATTTTCTTCCAAAGAAAACCATGAACTGCGCTTGGTAGGACTAGGAGGTTTTATGCATCAGGAAATGCGCTAAAAGAAGGAGAAGGCGTTCAACAAAGACCTGTATGTGACCCCATAGCACTGAATAAATCAGACGAATTCTTAAATAACAGACCATAAAACAATGAACTTGTTGGTAATAAAATTCTGCTATTTTGTTAGGTGAAAAAATCCCTTAGTACTAATGCTACAAGCGGGTCCGAAGGACCTTAAAATTGAATAGCTTTTGGACGACGTGCGTCTAGCAGGCCAAATTTGACTGGCGAATACACTATGATACCCTGGAAACCTGTGGGAGTTTATTCCCACAGATTTCAGTTCAAGAAAAAAAGCACTTGTTCAGCTAGAAAATCAACACTCTGTGATCTGAAGTTTTCCTTTTTCGGGGGCCACAACATTCCTGAAATTCATAGGAGGCATCGGTGAAGACATTAGTCAAGCAAGTCTTAAGCGCAGTGACTGTACGTGGATAAAGCAAATGTTTTAAGAACGGAGATTGAAGACGACGAAACCCGAACAACAAAAACATGTTGCCACAGTTGAGGATGTTCTTCTTATATAGCTATAGACGTATGAATAGCATATTCATACGCTATAGATGAAGCACGATTCAATCTTTACCGCCAGTTGGACGGGAATCAAGCGAGACAATAGCGTTGTACTGTAGAAAAATCGAGCTTGGTGACAGTGTCTGGTAGGCTTGGATGTGAGATGATGGTAGTACTTGCACTGAACATCAGGGACATCTGTTACTATGAGATACTAGCCAAAAATGAAAAAAAAAAAAGGAGTGCAGTCCCCTATCTCGACTTTCTCAAGATACTCACGGCAGTTGAAGGCACACAGCCCATTTACTTGATGACAACACCAGACCTCATCGCCATGCTTCAATTATGTCCTAGATTAGACACAATAAAATTTAACGTTGCCTTCATCCAATTTGTTCTCCTGATCTAGCTAAGTCCATGTTATTATGGGGCTTTCCACGACTTAACGAAAGCAACCGGTGGGCAAGTATACCCCACTACGACAAGCAGTAGACAAAAAAATTTCATATCAAAATGTAATATATGGCTGTCCAGATGCACCAAAGATTTAGGACAAGCCTACAAAAAATAAACGAAGCTACTTCAAACACATATTAGAAAATAACCAAGCTATTCAATTTCCAATTTATCGGATTCGCTTTGTATCAGCTTAATATATACATACGTATATCAGCATGATTCGTTCGGAAATGAAAATGTAAATTAACCATGTTCAAGTTACCAGACAACTGAGAACGGGACCCTTTTAGTACCGTTTTCAATACACACATTTTTAGTGTCAGCCGCAGCAATGGGCACAAACATAAATCTCCATATTGACCACGAGTGGTAGATCAAGTTCGCAAACTTAGCATAATAAGCCGCACGTTATTGATTATAGAAAGTTACGAAGACGATGTATTCTACGATAGTTATAGTACCCCGTACACGCGCGCCTACGTGCTGCTTTCAGACAGTAATAATACCTACTGACTACCTTTTCCTCCTTATATCTGTGTCAATACAAAAAGAGTCGTCATCATATTGAACACAAAACATGCCGAACGAAGCATGGTATTGATGAACCACTGGCTGCCATTCATAGCAATTGATATGTTAGAAGCGCAACCATTATTATACCTTAGACATACAAATCGATGCTTTAACTGCCGAATCCTATATTACCAATTAGCTAGAAAAATGCGCGTTTTTTGTTTTAATAAAAAATCTTTTTTTCTTTTTTTTTTTCGTATAATAACCGTCCTTCGTGAATAGGAGCAACGGAAATTATGTGGGCCGAAATCGCTACCGATGAGTCTATCTGCAAACAACTACTCTGTTTTGTGGTCTAAACTGAATAACAACTTCAGATGATCAGTTAAAAAAAACTTGTTACACCCGAAAATTCTGCACAAAAATACAATCAGAGTGACTGGTACGTTAAAATGTCATCATTACATTTCTTGGCTGAATTTGTTCTAAATATATAATTATTTATATAAAGGAAACAAACACTCGTTGGCAGCATCGCTGAACAGAGTTGATGATGGTGATAACGAGTACTAGGGTTGGTAGCCACTGAATAGTCTTGATAACGATTTATGGAAATAAAATCGTTGTTTGCTGCACAATTCGGCAAATAAGGTCGAAGTTCGTCCTTAAAAATGTCATCTTACAGGCTCGAGAATTTGGTTCTAATTAACACGATAATCCGTTTGAATCAAGGCAGCATATACATCCGTTGGCAATAGTGTTTCTTTTAGATGGTTCGCTTTGTTGCCAGTTTACTTTTAAGGTAAGCCAAAAAGTGGCCAAGATAAACACAAAAATACAAGTATGACATGTATGCACATAATTACCTAGATGCCCACAGGACAAAGTTGTTTCTTCTTCTTTCAAATTTACTACTCCAATTTTTTCCTCTAATTAGCAATAGATACAATTTTATTTTGAAATACTAGCTTAAATAGTTTAATTTTACGCTGGTCCACATAGTTCATCCAGGATTCGACAAAATGTAAACAAAAAGTTTAACTATCCCAATTGTCCTATTTGTTAAAATTCGGTTGACGAAAATAATGCCGTAATGGAAATTTCTGACCCGTACGCGCCTAAAACGTTCTTAAAATTGGCTTCTAAAACCGAATTTCCGCGCCACGAAGGATACGGTGGCTCATATGGACCCGCCGTTCGTATATCTTCGATAGTACACATATATAGCTGATCTGCAGAGATCGATGAAAACAGTACCGGAAATTATCTTGTGAGATACGTCAAATCTCGGTACTCGACTTTTGTACTTACCCCGAAGTACAGAAGAAAATCTCACTTTTCGAAGAGGTAGACCAGTACAACATAACATAAATATAAGCATATGCCTCGTCGACGTTTTGAACGCCAATATACTGCAAACGTCGAACGTACAATTTAGTATTTTGTTGATCTCTGAAACATAGAGTCTTAATATTTCCAGAATCACGGCAAACTAGTGGGTCTGAAATTTTCCTGTGTTTTATATCAGCTTGGCAAATTTCTGCCCAGATTATGCCAGAACCGTTTATCTATGTTGCCTCTCTTTTATGGACTACGCAGACGCCAGATTCGATTCCTATTAGAATATGTCATACACCTATCTCTTAGTATGATCGTTCAACTTTAACTCGACAGCATAGGCAACGATCAAATAAAGGACTAATAAACCCATAGCGACCAGGACAGCACACATCGACCCATCCATTATTACTACTATATGCTCAACGAGCGCGAACAGATCTTTTGATTAACCCAACGACACAAATTCAACGGTTCAAACTGTAGCTGATATTTTTCCAATGATAATAAAAGCGTTCCTATTGTGATATTGTACCGAAGCGAAGAAAAAAAAAAGAACTTATAATATTGCTTAATCTAAAGGTGGAAGTTTCGGTGGTGTATATATATATATATATACTTGGATACACTTGGACGAAAAGCATTTATGTAACGCTCAAAAAGTGCTTCTTCTTTTGCTACGAAGAGTAGGAATCACACTTACACCTTGTACGCCACGTAAGCAAAATACGAAGTTTGCCACTTACCGGTCACGGAACTGCCGTCTTTGACGTATAAAAGTGTCGTCACAACAACTGTGAATATCAGTAGCACAACCTTTGTATGAGATGTACGAATTCGATTGGTTTTCGGTAGATCCAGAGTACACCGGTGGGATCCAACGGTGGTGCACTGCATTTCCAAACAACGATTGTCGTGATCCTCCGATCTCTATAAGCGGATATCAAAACATAATCAAACAGAACAAATCCATAGCGGATTTATTCTGATCCGGCCAGCTGAATCGCAAATCTCAGTAATTTTTAGTATTAGACGGCGATTAACCTATATTCTATACTATCGGCAATGTGCCACTGATGTTTTTATTCGGGTGGTGCATTTAGATAGAATCGGCAAAGTCGTCGTTCGTCAGCGTTTATAGAAAAAAAAAAAAAAAAAAACGTATATAAAAAAAAAACTAATCGTGATAGTGATTATGACCTATTGTAGGTTAGGCTCTGTCTATCGGCAAGCAGCCAGCGATGTATCAACTGGATTTATTCGCCGCACTATACAAATCAACTTATGCCTCCAGGTAGGAACGCTTTGAAATTTTCTCCAGAAAACCCGTAAAGTTTTATGTGACAGTCGTAGGAGTATTTCGTTTTGAACTCACCAATGTCACAAATTTCTCAGGCTATTGTTGTTATTGAGCGTTCCGATCTATAGCTAGCAGATATAAATCCTATACATCGAAAGAAACTGTATAATAGAGTTACAACTTTAATAATGATAGCTCTTCCTAAATTTGTAGTTGTTCAACGATCCCATGTGGCACTCGAAGAATTGTATTAACAAGCATCACTTTCGGGTCATCTAGGTCCGGTAAAAGAAAAAAAAAGATGATAAAAATGTCGAAAAGCTCTATTAAACATTTATTAGAATACCATCGATGGAATATGGAATTATCATTCAAGAATGATGAATTTTGATGATGACTTTTTTGATAAACAAACTTCTCGTGAATGTGCTGTTGTATCCTACTGAACACCTACTTTATGTCCGGCTGAGAAACCCAACATTCTAAACGCCATAAGGACCATTCGCAACCTGAAAACGACCCCCAGAGAGAAAATAACATACACTTTAAAAATGATAGTCGTTGCCCTTATTTACACATCTCGCCGAGTAAAATCTGTGTTCATTAGACCTAAGTTCCTCTTTGAGTTATCCGTATTCAGCTCTGAAAAAGTTACGGATTTGTGTACTTGGTAGGCATCTGATTGTGGAAATTTAGGTAGTACCCGAAGATGAGACAACCTTCTTGAGCAACAGAATGAGTACTTTCGTACTGTTAAGTGAGCACACTTGGAGCAAAATTCGACTTCTAACATTTGCACAAGTACGAGTTGCGTTTTGCCATAAAAAGATTCAAACTGCAGTGAGAAAATGCGCCGTTTTTTTTTTAGTCAAAATGCGATAATTTTTTTTATTTGTAGCATTAAGGTACATATGCCTCAGTCATCTATTTTAGTGCTATTTAATTTATTCAGCAAAATAGGCTTATTTAGGAAATTTCCGAATTTTCTCAAATATTTATCATTATGCTTATGTTTTTCAATCTTATCTCGAACACAAGCTACTTTGTACGTAAATTCCTTATGTCTACATCGACGGACCTTTTGATAAGGTTAGTAGAGAATACGGCCCAAACGTTTAAGTGCTGACGTGCCGGATCATTTGCTGAAGCACTCATGTTCACACGTACGCAAACTGAGCTGCCGGATGAACTTTGACTGCGTTCTATTTTGTGCGACACGCTTTCGTATATGTTTATCTCCTGTTCCTTTTCAAGCGCACGCACGCACGTACTCCATCTCGTCTGTTAAGCTGTCCACTGAATCCGTAATTTTCGCATTTTCAGGCTTCAACAGTGTGCGGATGTTGTTACTTTTCCCCTTTTATGTAACAGTACTTGGCTTTTACCAACACCTTCTCTTTACTTCACTTTTGCTACGGACTACCAGGCCGATGTAAATCGAACGGAGAGGGAAGATGAGGATGCCAAGCCGCTTCTCCTCCAAGTACGGCTGCGCCTTCCTCTGCTGGATCCGCTCTCGTTTAAAACGGACGATGAAGTAGGGACCGCCTGATTCGCCGGAACGTCCCAGGGGCTGTCACAAACGCAGCTCTCCTTTGCTTCTTTTTCCCCCCCCCTTTTTGATCTTCGTACAGCGTTATCCTCTATGTCGAGTATAACGAAAAGGAACATAGTTTGGTACAACTTGCTCACATCCTCGCTAGTTGGTTGCTGTTGGGAAAAAGGTGCTTAGACCAGCTTGCCTACGCTGGCCGCAAGTTGCAGGCTTTTAAGGCCACTTAAGCTTTCGTGAGAAAGTTGACGCACGATCGCGGCAAGCAATGTTGAGCGAACACCATAACAACAAAGCAGGCGGACCGAACTAATAGGACCACCCTTTCGCCGCCTATGGGAGAGGGCTGACGAAAAAGTGCAATTTAAATAAACGGCCGGTTGCAAGAAGAATTAAAACGCAAGGCATACTGCTAATATTATAATGAGCACAAAAGTAAAGAATCTGATATTTAATTGAAACAAAATTGCATTTATTTGAGAAGCTTTGATCAAGCATTAAGCTAATTTTTGACCGTTTATACTTGCCAAACGATGGCCACTACTCTCAACATTATAGTACTATGTACTTCACGTCTGTAAAGGGAACAATAATAAATAAGGTTGAACGTGAGTAAGCTTCACTGTCGATAATCGACTGATTATCGAGCTCCCAGGTTAGATAATTGTACTATATAAGGCGTAAATTTTGCCTAAGTAAGTGACTAGCAGTACGGCACCTGCCTAATCCGAAGTCATGATTTGGACGTAACAAATCAGAATGTTTTGCCAGATGTATATACAGTCAATAATGATCACAATGACAATGCGAGTAGCCTATGTCGTAATTAGTGATGCGTAGGGAATTTAAGAAAAGAACATAAATTTGATTTCATAAATCAAGCCACAAAAATTAAACAAACCTTGACTTCGAGCGCAGCTTTTCATTTGACAACACAATGTAATATAAAAGGGTAATGGACATTTGGCGTTTGTTTCACGATGACGTTGGCTATGTACTTCTGATATTAAGAGTCTTACTCGCTTAAATTATTTACTTAATTAAATTAAGTTTGACCTGTCTGGTCAAAGTTGAGCGTCTTTAAACACAGACATAACTTTTAAGCTAGAAAAAAAGTAAACAATTGTCACACTTTTTCAAGGTGCTGTAAAGGCTCCTGAATGATCGTATGTTTAGCGTTTGCATCATCATACCTAATTTCGTTATATATTTATCCCTAGAGAGTCACATTTATGGAGTGTAAAACATCAATTGCTCAGGACATTGTGGCCTAAATGGTTATAAGTAAGCAGAAATACATGGGCCGATTTCGTTAAGGGAAATAAACAAGAACCTGACGGGGCGGGGCGGGGGGGGGGGTCTTGTTTAGATGCCTATCTTATCGATATTTTACTCTCAAAATTTCTTTGGCGAAAAGTACTATACACGTTTATTAATCAGTTCACGAACAACCACCAAAGTTGAACAAAGAATAGAAAAACTATCATTAAGGATATATCGAACTGCTATAACTATCGTATATCTAATAATTTAGGGCCAGAAATAAACAATGCTATTCAATTAAATAAAAGGTTTTACTTTTCCATCCAAGTTTGTGGAACGTCGCGCGAAAACTATGGTAGCTTGAAAGCTCGCAATTTCGGTCGAAATAGCGATAAAATTGTTTAGTTGTAGTCAATGTCGGTTGCGGCCAATCATAAGAAGGACGCCTCCCGTGCTGATTATCCAAATAATATTATAGGTAGCGTGTCGGGTTATTAGGTACATGTGACCAGACCACAGGTATTTTAATATGGCTGCTTCTATGCCAAAACAGGTCTCCCCATAACACGATTTTCATAGTGGACCATGTAAGACTGCACAGGTTTTTAGAATCGACTTCAGTACATATAGTCTACAGCTCTGCTAAAAATTAATAAAACAAATATATGACTATACGATATATGTAAGATTTATGATTTGTTTCTGTTCAGATGATGTCGTCGCGTCCGATGACTTTGTACCGATTCCCGATTTCCAAGTTTATGCGGACCACATATAAACTAGAGCTGTATATATGTATATATATATATATATATATATATATATATATATATACATATATACAGGTTCCACAAGCAGCTGTGTCAGCGTGTTATGTTGAGTTACTGTTTAGAAAAAAAAACTTTGGTATCATGACTATTGTCAATTTCAGTCTTGACTCTTTTTTTGCAATGCGCAGATAAGCCACACAACTCATTAGGGTAAATTTTGGTCATTTTTTAGTGAAAAGCAACTATTGTTTAGCGCTCGTTGCTGACGAATTACCCAGCTGAATTCATTGCCCTTTCTATTGATGGATTATTAGTGTCTGAATAATTATGTAAAAGCGTAACAACGTTGTTCTTCAGATCTCTTTACAAGCCCAATAACATTTAACATATAGCTGATGTAAGAGCGTACGTATACGGTAAGTTACGTTGGTAACTAACTAGGATAGGTTAGTAACGAACTAACTTAAAAGTTACTCATACGACGTACGTGCACATATACGAGTAAGTGTGTATGATTAACTAGCAGAATATTGCGCTATGTACTTACCGCTACCTGTTCTTCTATTAATATCGACTTTTACACAAATTTACTTGGAAGAAAAGTATCGATCCGGCATTCCTACTCAACAGAGAGTTGCGCTTTGTCATTATCGTTCTTATTCGCTGGCTCGGCGACCAGCTTCTAGTAGCAATAGCGATAGCCATTTTAAATGCCTTTGCAAACTTACGGGATGTTTCGTACGTTAGAAAGTTACTCGCTAGATTTAGAAAAACTGAAGAAGAAACCCTACTTCCTAAAAGGTAAATATGAAAAAATTACCAGGTCGACCAATCAAGACCATAACATGTATTTCATAGAAGTAAGCTCAAAGAAATCCGTTGGAAAGACAAAATAAAGATCGCCTTATAAAAAAAAAATCGTTTTTAGAGAACACAGAAGCTTCCCAACTAGACAAAGGTTTGAAAATAGCTTACGAACCTCGTTTGGCGATGGCATCGATATATTCATGTACCACTAAAAGGCTGGATCTAAGTGTTGGTATGCTCCGCTACTGATTGTTCCATGTATAACTACTATCATTACATTTGCATAGTCGCGTAATAAGCAGTTGTCTCGGGGAACCCGTGTTGAAGGTTGGTAGAAAAAAGAAAAGAAACTAGATAATCATCGTCCTTTGGTTAACATATGATAGTATGGCATATTACTTCGGAGAACGCGAACAGATATGTGTTACGCAGTAACATAACATTTATTTCGATTTTATGAACTAGGCAGAAGTCAACTGAGAAGAAGAAACGTTTTACCTACATAGGCGTACGCAGCCAGCCGGATGAAAACAGACGTATTTAAGCATTACAACTATAAAATAGATGTAACGAATCTGATTAATATTTTTTCTGTCGGAAGTGTACTTCTTTTTTTTTTTTGGAAATAATTACTTTAAATGCAGGCTTTCCGCGTAAATATCTTTACCTCCTCATATAAACAAAAAAACAGCCAGTGCAGCACTTTAACGTAAGCTATTATCAACATCTTTGTACGTAGGGCTGTTCGACTAAGACCAAAGAGAGAACTGTATTTACTGAAGTCAGAATATCTCAATGCCCGTAGAATGGTATTAGCGGTAATCGTACGTTTGTTTGTTTGTTTAGCGAAATGTAAAGAACCTAGTTATGTTCAGCTTAATAATACAATCAGTGTAATTATTTGTTCTTAGAGCAGTTAACGTGACTGCTTACCATTACGGCGGACCGGGTTCCACTTGTATATAGCGTGCTGTTTATAATGAACAATGTTTAGGGGTAGGTCACGAATACCCAGCTAGTGAAATGACTTGAAGTCCACGCAGCGGATGCTAAGGAAATCATCCCTTAGGTGGCTTGTATTGTGTAACATAAAAAAAAATGGAGGCCAACTAGAAACTTTCATGGTAAATCGTTGAAACTCTTTATTTTTGTAAATACATGTACAATGCACAACAGCAAACGGGAGGCGCTCGATAAACTGGTAAGTTATCTCTATTTTCAAAGCAAAGTGCTTTGAATATTGATAACTTGTGTACCAACCCAAAGAATATTTGGCTAATCGTTTTGTTACGGTCAACCGGCGTTGACCATAAGAGGCAGGATTAGTTTAAAAAATGTGGAGTTGTGAAGATGTTTAAGTTTGTCTTCAATAAACAGCGAGTATAACATTTAAAAACAGTAAGGTAAGTTAATGACCTTAAACCAAGTATTATGTATATTTTAAAGGGTTGCCGCTAATACCAATAGAAGCATACATTTCTACTATATCTCTAAATTTACGAGATTAGCTTAAGAACTCAATCCATATCTGGAGGAAAAATGGCGAGAATCTTGCAGACATGATAGAGACCTAAATACTGTGAAAGCAGTAAACACTAAAAGCACGTGTCAAATCATCAAGTTGTCTGTCAAAGCTTCTAATAGTTCCACCCGTTAGAAAAGAGGTTAGGAGAAGATCGTATTTTGGAAAGCCAGGGAAACAAAGTCGCATTTAATAGCGACTGCGCATGATACGGGTTCTTCTTCCGTCTTTTCTACGCCCACTTTATTACACGTTTACAAGCTGTTTGTGAATACTGACATATTTGGTTTGGGTGATTGTTTGATTATCCAATATTTGTCGAAAGGTACTGTGACGCATCTTAATAAAAAAAAGGTATTGAACGAAGCATCTATTCGAGCTAGGAATGGACGTTTCTCGCAGAGAAAACGAAGCCGAGCTACAAAATTTGTAAGGTCTAGGGTTTCCTGGACGTTCGTTAAGAAACAAAATCATTCAAATTGTCAGATTTTTAATTGTCACCGCAGATAGGAATAGTAGAAAGCTTCAGAAAAACTTCAGGCTGCAGTAATGACAGACAACCCAATACCAAAGCTCGCTATCTCACGACAAACGTCAAAAGAAATAATATGCACCGCCAATAAAACAGAAGAACAAGTTGATAGCCCGGAAGTTACTAAGTTTCGTGTTCAAGTCGATGACAGAACGTTTTTAAAGAGCTTAGCTTCGGATTGGGCCAAAAGCGGTGCGCAGACTGAGCTGCTAAGCGCAGATGATGACTGTAGTGATCGGCATCGAGGTCCCTTTCACTGTGTACATAAACATGGACAAGGGCCAAAACCAACATTGGTTGCTGGAACGTGGCAACACGGGACTGTCCATTGGATCAGTAGAGCGTCCATGAGATCTCTTCAAATGGCCGCAGCAAGCCAGCCAAGAGAGGACTATTCGAATCAAACTACAAGAACATATACCGTGATGAAACAATCCCCTCGATTAGACACTGATGGAGGTATTTGATGTTCTTTTTAACGATCCTGCTTCGTACATTAGCAGAATTACATGACCACCGTATCACCATTTTAGCTAATAAAGTGCCATCCAAAATTCGAATCGTGAACCAGCTCTAGCTGCCCGACAGACTGCAGAAATCAATGGATGCAGACGGACAACGCAAACGTTTGTGAATAGTTTTATAGTTTCTTTTGAGATGACCAATATATAATTGTAATTGTGCCAGAACTTCGTGTTCTGTAGCTAAAGAGAGTGAAGGTGTTTTATTTGTATCGAAGTTCACTGAAATTAAACCAGTTTGAAACGTAAACGGACGTTCTTACTGTCTTGTCCCTTATTATTTCACACTCAGAGCGCTATTATTGATCCACAGTATATGAAAATGCTTAGTAAGTGAAAACTCGCACTAGAATCTTCTAAAAGCCCATAGTGCCACTCCCGAGACGGCTTTCCACAAGGGAACTACCGTAGCAAAATTAACACGCATATAGGTATGTAGTGTGACATTTTGCGATACGAAGAAATCAATGAAATCTAATAGCACAAGCTGGCTAATGATCATAAACATTCATGCCCATCACCCCATTCGACACCCACGGCTAACACAAAAAGCGCTTCATACCTATAAATAGGTTGAGGCACTTTACTAACGTACACTTGAAGTAATAGGTGTACGTGAACGGCTGTAATTTAGGACGGGTTTATGCACAACACATTTGTAATAGAGACAGCTCAATACCATCGTCAAACTATTCCCATACTACTATATTGTCAGGTCATGGCGTTCTAGGTTTAAGGTGCAATAGCTGTCATTTAAATGGTTTTTGACTATCAGATTGCCCCGTACTATGCGTAGAAACTGTGTTGACGATGCCCCCGTGACAATTTTGCTGCAAAATTATTTCCGTTACATATCATGACTAAATCCTGAACTGTCCACGAATTTTTAGACTGCATTTGTATATGTAGATAGTTTCAATAAACATATAACAGTAGATTTTACCATATGAATAGAAATAAGTCCGTGAGAGTTGACCTTGTGCCTTTCAGACGTGCGAGGTGAATACGGAACGTCATATTCCACGGGTCCCGTTGTTCGAGACGAGGATACAACAGACGGTAATAGTTCCCAACTACTACTCCCTATGTTAGATTAGTATAGCCTATATTCGTTTATAATTGTATGATACAAAAAAGTGGAAACACTACGGAAAAACTACGGTCAAACACATTTATGAAGTAGTGCTATACAGATGTACAAAAAATACAGTATTATAAATATTAAACAAATGCAACCTACATAAAAAAAGACATAACAGATGTTTCTGCGGATAAATGGATACAATGTACGTTGATCATGCGTTTCTACCTCTGCGATGAAAGCTGCACTGAAGTAGTAGTAACAATACAACTTATAAACATTTCCTGAAATCTAAGGACCAATAATATCCAAGAGTAGAATTTAAAGCTTGTGTAAGATGAAAATAGGTACGTTTCATGAGGAAAGAATGCGTCCCAAACGTGGCGCTGCTTTGTGGTATGGGAATATGGCGATTTGTGAAATGGACATGGATTTCGAAAACATAGTTTCCAACGGTATGGCCCCTTTTTGTAGCATACGGCTCAAAATAATAGCATTTCCACGAGATATGTCTCAATATTGTTATCATACGATTCAGTTTGGGCGACCCAGTTAGCCGTCTAGATTGTACGATTCAAAATCTTTAGACCACTTCAGTTGGGTTTTAATGAAGTTTGTACAATGGGCCTAGGATCTCTCACGCTTTTAAAGAGAAAATAACTCTGAGATCTACCTACAATCATGTCAGATCGTGAATAAAAAAAAACAAATGTGTCAGGAAAGCTAAAATGATCATTACCAGATGTGTTACATTATGCATAATCTGCCAATAACTACCACGCTATGAGATCTAGCTTTCGTTATTAAAGCAAAAAAAACGTTATCTGTAATTAAAATGGGGCGCTCTATATAATGTGGTCTTGGTTAGCGGGTCTAAAACTTCTTCATTTATCACGATGATCACATTTTGTTAGCTCTATTTATTATGGGAGAATTATTAAACTATGGTATCGCTACTTGATTATATCATTTCCTTCTACGAGTACTATGTTTGATTCTCCCGTCCGACATGTCTGTGATAAATTTTTAAAGTCAAGAGCATTATGTTCTTCCGAAACAACGCTTATACAAAGGTCAAGTTTTAAAAAATACTGAACGTTGCGTTGCTGGGTTAACATTTACGATATATTCCGAGTTGCATGGACTGGTCCTTCAATATGTTATGTGAAACGCTTAACGAATAATTTTAGATTTAAGCTACCGGTGTCAATGCGGTTGCTCGGACAGTAGCAGCTAAATGAGAAAGAACAGAGATTGTTACTAACACCCCGTTATTGATACGTACTACGCGACCTGTGTGAATATAGATGGTTACTAAGTTATTAGTAACTTTATATTTATTCCTTTGTATCTCATTGAGTAAAACAACAAGAGACGCTTAGCCTAATGCACGCTGTCGACATTAAACGTGCGCCCTTTCTTCTTGTATTGAAAACATATTGGAACTACCAACAACTACCCCATCTCCAGAAAATAGAGTTAACCTGGTCCTAACTGGTTGTGTCAATGATAGATCTCACAGTTTGCTCTATCACCGTCGGTCCCAGCTGCTCAATTGAAAACTCTAACAAAGCACACATACTGTTGAAGGTCATAAAAGGTGTTACCATTCAACCTGCAACCGGTATCATTGCCACAGGATGAAGAACGCAACTGCTCTTTTTTTGCCAGAGCCTGCGATTAAAACATTTAGTAAACAGAAAAACAAACGCAGTTAAATACTAGATTTATTAAGCTAACAGACGCGTCAGCAACACCACGTGTATAGTTTCCTCTGAAGGTTATCCGAAGCATCGTGCTGCGTTTCGGAGCCGTTCGGGTCGGCCGTTCGTAACAAAGGCCTTGCCGGAAAACTACTGGCCTGATTCGTAATGTTCCGTTTCAGGTTTCTGGAAAAAGCAGCAGTCGGTGACATAATTTCTATTGTGGTGAACAATCCTCTTGATCCTCAGCAAGATGGTTTAACTTTATGTCGATCGATTGCTATCTGAACTTGGGAGTTCGTCAAGCTTGAGCTGCGACTACGCTGTACGCTGACCTGGTAGGGTGGATCTCTAGCTCCCCTGCGCAAAACCTAATTGTTAAGTACTGGGTTAAGAATGATATTTTAATGAAAAATTTCTCACTTTACAGTTAAAATGGGAATTACCCGTTCTGAAATGCGATTTTACGCCAAGTCCGAAGACACCTAGGGGTAGTGCTTAAGGCTTTCAATGTATATTAGCTTTCGGCTTGATTTTGGACACGTACCAAGTATCCTAAATGTTACCCATATGATATACGCAGATATAAGTATAAGCCTAAGTTAGACAACCATGAAGCCTATTTTTAACTGGAGTAAGTAGAATCATCTTTTGTGACACTTAAGGTTGCGTGTGATAGATACCACGTATGATCGCAACGACTTCGGTTTGGTATAAGATCAATTAGCTTTTACGTATACTGCAAGCGAAAACATCGAAAATGAGTTGTTCAAATTATATAGTATTGTCTATTAAATATGTAGCTGTGGATATTCCTTTGCATGAATTGCTTTCATATTTTTGTTTGGATAACGTCACTATATGGAAGGTATACGACCCCTGCGATTGGTACAAAAAGGGTCTCAAATGCACACTCTGACATTGCAGTATAGCTCACAAATCAGCCACACTCACAACTATGCAGAAACGTGACAGATACGTCTGTTCACAAGTATCTAACAAAGTACAAAACAATTACACTTTTTATAGATGTAAGATGAAAAAAGTCGGTAGCGTATACACAGACGCCAAACGTAGCGCACTGCACGCATAATACGTGAACGCTGCCTTAGCATTTGGTAAACTGCGTCGCCTCTTATAGGATAGATAAGTTTTGGATTTTAGTTCATATATATACCTACTTAATAATTGCTGCCTATTTTAATTAAAAGTATATTGTAAAATGTACATCACTACACCGTGTATCTACTATGACGGCCGTTTATGTAGTTGTCTTTTTCTGTTTGTCACTTGCTCTAGGTTAATTTCAAATTTGTACGCAGAATGGGAGATCTGATGTCAGTGAAGGTTCTTCATTACGTCTGTCAGTGCTGAGGAAATTTCTAACTCGAGATCTTGTATAAGCGAACGATCGATTCTTAGAACATGAATTTATAATACGATTCGAACGAACATTGCAGTATACTTTTAAATCAACGTAATTCATAAAGAAAAATCTTAGTTCTCGTACTGTAAGTACAATGGACACAAATAGGACATGTGGAATTTGCGTTTGCGTTTTTCTTAGGCGGCTATGTTTCAAGAGGCTCGAGTACAACTCGGTATTCGCCTACTCGACCAATGGGAGCACGTTTAGTCCCATCAAGAATTGGTATGAACTATATTTCCATTTGTTTGGGTTAGGGAGTTAGCTATATAATTCTTTCGAAGGCTCTGTAACCGTACATGACAATGATAATAGGACTATAACGATTAGACTTGTGCGCAAGAGCACACGCAACAGATTCTATCCGCACAATTTTAGCAATAGTTGGTAATATGGCTAGTGAAATATTAAATATTAATATGAGATTGAACATCGCGAGGGGAATTTTACGATCTTAGAAAGGTCCCACTCTAATTATAGAAGTGTTTTCACTTTTAATCTACAACCTATAACTAATGAAAACTTTTTAGGTGGAAAGAGGTATAAACCTAAAACCTACGGCGCTACGCGTAGATCACAATTTCCATCCGAAGCTTCTGCCAAGCGTCCCGAGTTTGGTATGCCTTATTTGTTCTTTCTATAACTTTATCACGAAGTAAGCTTTTTTCGATTCCAAGATTAATTGCGGTAAGTGGAGTTTGAATAACAACTAGCCACTCATCTCACCTGAGCTTAAAGGTTTCAATTTACTCAAAATAGCGACTTTTAAAGGTTTAGTGATAGAGTCTGTCAGCGAAACTATCTTTACTCAGGTACTAAGATAAAATCGTAAAGGGTTATAAAATTTTAGGTAAACAAAATTGCTGATGGGGAAAAATGGTCTGGACATCTACGAAGATGTCTCTGTAATTGTTGGCTTGTCAACGAACTTCATTCGTTACCATCGTTCAAGTTACCTCCTGTATCCAAACAGTCCTGAAGCATAACCGGAATGATCGGGGTTCTGCTGTCATCTCTTTCAAATAAATAGTATTGAACATTTATTAATCATCAGATTTTCCGATACAAATATATATATATATATATATATTTGTATAACTAATCTAACAGCCTCTCTAATGATAATATGCGATTCTGAATGAACAGGGAGGCCACCTAAAAAACAGATAAAAAAGAAGACTACCATTCCTGCGAGTGATCCACAACAACATTTAGAACAAACCGGAGTGCCAGACATAGGTCCAGATACAAATGGGGAAACAGATCTTCGAGGAAAAGGGATCATAGAGGCAAAAATTGACCAATCAACAAAACTAAAGACAGCAACAAAGTCTGGAAAGATCCATAAAATAACAATAACTAAACAAAGATTGGGAGACTCATATTCTTTGGATGAGGGTGTCAGAAAATTGGAAAAGAAGGCATATAATTATTATAAACGGTTACCAAAAGCAGGAAAGAATCAAACATTAAGTAATTCTGACAATTTATCTAATGAACCACATGCGGAAATGTCCTACGAGAAGGGCAGAAGAAAATCAAGGCGTAAAATGCCGTCTCTTAGAACTTGTTTTTCCCAAGGTTCAAGCGTGTCAATGAACACGCAAGGAGGGTTTAAAGCTGTTCGCTCGAAAGATTCTAGTGAATTATCGTCACCGATGGACTCGACGAAAACTAAGCAATCCACTGCGAGCTCAAGAACATCAAAAAGTGGCTCAGGAGAGCTGTTGTTGTTAACTGGTTCAGGCATACTGCGAAAGACCGCAAGTGTACTGACTGATGAGGAATCAACAGTCACCAAAGACCCTTCGAAGTCCCGGTTGCGCCGGCTGCCGACGCGGCAAGCAGAATCGGAAGGCATTTTTTCTGGTTCTGGCGCCTCATATATAAAGCCGCAAGTGAGTGTAACAACGAAATCCGCTGGAAGTGAAACCGACCAAAGCGTGTCTTTCCTTTCAGAATCGGGCGCTTGTAATTCTCTTTCTAATAATGGTGTTAAAGACGTTAGATCTGAACATACTCTTTCCTCGGAACATACTAATAAAAGCACATTTGCTCGTGAGGTTAGTAGAGAATGGAAAAAAAGTCAAGATCAGATATCAAATGTTTCAGCTGAAAACGAACAATCGAAATCCACCAATAATGCCATGGCCGACACTTCCTGTAGATGTCAACTTTATCGTAGAGACCAGGTAGGGTGGAGGCATGTCCAAGTACGTGCGTGGTGGGTTATCCTGCTTCTCCTAATCCTTGCTGTTTTACATACTAAACTACTGTTTCGTACAGAAGAGATGATAAAGATTCGCCACAAACGAAAATGGTACGAGTTGTAAAGATGTCAACTTTCGCTACAAGAGCATCCATTAGGACGACGGACCTGATCTACGTTCAAAGTCGTGTTGTTAAAACTACAGAACATGGAAGCACTGCGAATAATCTAACCTTTTGCGCAGATATATGAACAAAAATAGCTTTCAATGGGCTGTATGTCGGCGTCTTCTATTTTAATTATTCGAGCTCTCTCGAAATTCAAATAACGCCTGTAGCATCGAGGAGTGATCTGTCGCAATGAAGTGGTTATTACACCTGTAATTTTGTTATTGTGTAGAACTTCTTTTTGACTTCTACTTGTCTTGGATTCTTTGTTTAGTAATCATAGGACAATATCTTCTCAGTAATGCGCGATTTAAGTTATCGTATCTGTCAAGATCAAATGTTAAACGTCTATTTGCCTTTTAGCGAAATCAAAAGAACGCTGGTCATATGTCGGTGTTATCACTCAAAGGAACAACATATCGTCCTTAAGTTAAAAAAGTTACCCACGCTTTAATAAGCCGTACCATTTATTTAAAGGGTATCTTTTTTTTCGGACGAAGACAGGTATGTGCGTCTGTGAACAATCCTCAGCTATACTGCGCATTCAACTTATTTTGCATGTATATACATAATTGTACTTTGAAATGATGCAGGCAAGCATATGACCATCAAACAAAACTCCAAAGCTCTGGATGCATTAGCGAGAGAGATTACATGTCCAGTTATCTCAAATGGGTTAGTGTATTAAAATAGCTCGAATGTGAACATAAGCAACAGTTATAGATCTGACACAGCTTCAATGGCGGCATGTTTGCTCATAAGCGGCAGGACACAAGCGAGGCGCTAGGCCAAATAAGGGGTAGCCGTCTATACTGTGCCCTATGATAGTCCGAACGTGAAACTCGAACCACTTAGGAACCCTGCCTGTGATAGAAAACGACCTATTTAATTGTACTAATGAGTTGGCGAAACTTAGAACAGTACGACGCTTAAAAGACTCTAATTACGAGTTAGGCTGCCTATCGATACTGCCGTTTATAATTATTACCTCTGCTACGAACAAACAGAACGCACAAACTCTTTTGGAGCTGCCAGTGAATACGCTTGTCAGCGACCGTCTTCATACACTCGGGTTTATTGGAAGCCCCGAAGAAAATAATTTCTCAGTAATATAGTTTAACTGAATAATAACGACTCTTATCATTTGTCACGGATTGTAAGTGCTCAACATCCGCAAAATTGAAACGCCATTAACTACTAGTTTTAAAACGCAAGTGAGCGATCCGCGAGCTTGTAGGTGGGAGTTCGGGCCTGCCAATTTATCATAGCGCTCAAATTCTAAGCTTGAAAGAGATTACTTTTTATGTTAGCATATTTTTAGTACGGCTATATTATTACAAGCTAACTTGCTTATTTGCTTTGCGTCTGGCGGTCTTTACACTAAATAATGTAAATATTTTTGGGTTGCAAACGTATTCAATCAATTAATCTCTGCGGCTGTCGTAAACATAAAAGTTGGATGGATAGACTTCACGGGACTACATACATGTCTACCTCAAGCGCCGTTGTAATATATCTTAGCGTATGAAAAAACGAAGATTACTTATAAATTTCAATAACAAAACCTGAGGCTTTGGACTGATGGCTTTCACTTATTTTGTTATACACTATGGAAATACTATGTATAAGTAGTCTTTAAGCCTAGAGCCTAGCTTGAAGCGTGAAGTTGCCGTCTGTTCATTTATGTTAATCAGTTGTAAACTAGACGTTCAAGCAGACCGATCGGGAGGACCTAGAAATCATCGAAGCTTCAAAACAGCATCGTGCTACTTTTTTAAAGATATTTCGTATCGAGGAACGCGCATACAACAAGGCTATCAGCGTATGCTATTTATTTTCGAAAGGTGTACACCTAGCAAAAGCAAAGGTAATTCTACGACAAGACGCTTTTCCAGCACCTCTCAATGCACTACTACTTGATTTACATGTGAGACAGCAACAGGTATGGTGTCCCAAAAGTTCACCTTTCTGGTTTAATTTTTTTTTACGTGATTGATGCTTTAATTGCCCTCGTCGAAGTAGACACATTAATTTACCCCCTTACATATGCTTCGGTAGTTAGAACCGTGAATATACCGGCAGGCGAAATTACAACGAAGAGCATTAAGGGGCTCAAATCAAACATGGTGTTCGGTTAGTTTACAACGAGAGTGATCGCATCTCGCAAAAGTATCGCAAAAGTATCTTGTTTCTCACGTAGTAACAATTGCAAACCTGGGCCTTCCTTTACCTGCAGAATACCTTGAACAAGACCTAACTAACCACCGTAAAAGGAACATAGCTTTTAAATTATGCTATCTACTGCCGCACGATTTATAAGATCCTTGCATCCTCTGCTAAGCGAAATGCCCACAACCAAAACTTATCTAACTTTGCTTTATACAACTATATATATAGAACCTGTACCAACGGCTGACCATGCCACATGAGACAAATTTGCGTGACACACTGAGGGTGGTGGACCGCAAAGCGGCGGCGATATCTAGGGATATCGACGAGAACCTAAACATCAACGGAATTGATCTGCCGATTACTAGACCTGTGGAGACAACAGGTTTTGTGGAACTAAGGAATGACGAGTCCGTCCGAAAGATGCTTAGAGTCTGCAAACATATTGCAATCGATAAAAGTGACCACGCTAGCCCAGGCAATGCGGAATCGTCAACTACAAACGAGATAAAGTCTCCAATAAGGCAGACACAAATGCAGTCACAAACGACACATTCAGGTTTGATGGTCGATACAAATGAAATGACTAAACCGTTGCAAAAGGACAAAGTCTCTCCTAATTCTAATGATCGGACGATACCCACTGCACCTGGCGTAGCTTCGGTAGACAGCGACGGTTTGTTGCCAACGAAAATGTCTGCAATATATCCTTCCGCGTTAATCTATCCTCGTAGGCGATCCACAAAAAGAGTTCGTCGATCAACGAAAAAGCAACTGACAAGGACCAGATGTGCGGTGATTCCTGAAGACTTTAAATTATGGGCGATAGCAGCCTTCATGTTATTATTTCTCTGCCATGCCTGGCTGTGGTACTGCGCCTTCGAAGTTGCCGGTTCCGAGTTTCCCCGTAAAACCTAGTGGCATTTTAACACTCTTGATTCAGTTACTTGCAACTACAACAGAAAGAAATCAAAATCGTATGCGCCGATGATCGACAACAATTTCTTTTATTAAGTTTTTTAGTCTGGTTTCGGTACGTCTGTTTATATACTTGTATGTAAATACTTGTTTATGCAAATATGTACTTAAATAAAAATTAACTGGCTGTGACCATTTAGACACAGTACTGACGGATGTAGCGCAAGGAAGCACCGGCTGAGCAACAACAATAAAATCTAATTTTGAAATCTGTTTACATAGGATTTACAGGGTTATTAACTCTAGTTTACATCAAAAAAGCACAACTGTTCTATGCTGTATGATCCATTATCGATACCGCCACAAACCTCATCTCTTATTAACTCTAGTTTACATCAAAAAAGCACAACTCTTCTATGCCGTATAATCCATTTACCGATACCGCCACAAACCTCAGCTCACTTTATTAAAAACGTATTGAATTGAACAATATAGTATGGAGAAACAAGTGTACTATTAAATCGAAACACTCAATCAAATGATAAATTGTATCCTAGCGAAATACTTCTCTGCCAGTAAAATCTTGCTAAATAATAAAATAAAAAAATAAATAAAAAAACTTGCTGCTCAAACTAGACGACCTGTTAAGGAAACGGCTCTAAGAGCTTAATAAATGAAAACTAACGATATTAGCCCACCAATGCAGAAGTTCCGTTTTCAAAAGTCCCTGTTGCTGACCCTCTCATCAATGCCTAAAAAAATTGACCGGAAGTATTTACCAGTGCATACTATCCAACTCAGTCTATTCAGTAACAGGGGCAGCATAAAAATAAGGTTGGTTATATTAGCTCATCTTTAATCAATGGAACGTTTATGGATCCCTTCTCAACCTATTAAATTTGAATTAGCGAATCTTTTCAAGACAGGACTCATCGCAACATGGTTAAAGTTGTGCATTTAACGCATGACGCGAAAATAACTATAATTACGCATACATCTAAAACAATAGCTAGCTATTATTACCATTACTTTTCATATTACATCATTGTTATTACGATAAATTGTTTTTATATCATTAGTTTTATACCATTAGTGATAGTTGAACAGCTTAACATATAAATATTTTAACCTCGAAACATACAAATGTATATAGTTTTTTCTAGTAGTTAATATTTCAGTTCTTTGGACGTTTTACTAACCAAAAAGTATGCGTTGTATCTGTCACCATTAAAAAGTAATTGATACATTGCTGAATTCTGCGCTGAAATTTCTTATGTAACACTGATTTCCTCAACGCTGATTTCCTCTCCACATTAATAACACAGTTTTGGGAAGCTTTCGGGACCTATCCCTCTACGTACTCACTTGTTAGAACCCTTTCATTGTACAGTTCGCCCGTATTTTGCATTGACGTTGCCTGGACTTAGGTACAGCAGCTACTACCTTTGCTGTTGACTAGCGAACATACGTAGCAGCCACCATTATAAGCGCTCCCAGGGCAGGCAGTGTTCATCTCACAGGGTCCTCGGTAGTTTGCTGAATTCGAGAACAGGTGCACATAGCTCGAGCTGTACGGCCGTTTCGAGACATTCGCTGGCTTCGAATGGCGTGCCTGATTCTTGCAGGATACGTCCAAGGTAGAACCAGGTCGTTGGCGACATTGGCTCGATAAGAGCGGCACTCTGTAGCGTCGCCTCAGCTAGTTGATGGCTTCCTAGTTGATGGTAGACAAGACCAAGATGTTGGAGTGCCGTTACACTGTGAGGTCGTACGGCTAGAGAGCCCTCAAGGGCATCCCGCGCCGATAGCCATTCGCCACGAGCCTCGTGCAGTAGACCGCGTACCAAAAGGACGTGTGGCGAGAGCGGTATTACATTTGAGGCTTCGGATATCGACTGTTCCGCTTCAGGAAAATGTGCCATCTTGATGTACAGTCGTGCTGTCAACAACCACACATGCATTTGCATCTGAAGTAGTGTTAACTCGTCCACGTGCACCCGTCGGCCACACGGGGTTAGGCGTGCCAGTGTTTCGCTAAGTGAACGATCAAGACGGGTCATGAGACTTCCATCGCCGTCGCCATCACGTTCATGCCACGGGCCACCGCCCCACTGACCACTACCGACCACCGAGGCACGGCCCGAATGGGCATGGGCAACCGGCACGATTCCTAGTTGAGAACTGGTTCCGATGGCGGGTGGGGCAAGCCCATTGGCTTGAGTGGCCTGCTTCACCTTGAGGTAGTTCTCGTATAACACTTTCCACTGCTTGAGCATTTCGCCAGCAGTGTGTAGAGCCTTCTGTGGACCCTCAAGATAATCCTCAAGATATACCTTAAGATATAAGAGGTTTAAATTATTGGGATACTCCTCAAGAGTGAGCTGCACCAATTCTAAAGCTTCTTCGTGCTTCTTTTGGGCTGTGAGAAGGACGATGAGAAGTTGCACACCAGGGAAGAAATCTGGTGCTAAACACAATGCCCGCTTCGCACATACCATAGCAGCATCAATTTGGTGTAAATTAGCATAGTGAAGACTCATTAAATACTCGGCCTGTGGATAGTCTGGATCGACCTGTCTTGCCTGTACCAGAGCCTTGAATGCCATTATGCGTTGTTGCTCTTTTGTGCGGATGCACGCTGCTTCGTCGGCCAATGCTTCGTGACACAAAGCCTGAAGGGTGTAGCACACCACAAGAATGTCACTATCAGGTATTACTTTCTCTCGTGAACTTGCTTCCTCTACGAGCCTTAGTGCCTCCGGAGCATCGCAGAGATTAACGAGAGTAACTTTGGCCGCCAGTAGCAGATCAAAGCCATATTTTGGCCGTAGTTTAGCTGACTCGAGCAGCATCTGAACGCCTCGATAATGGGACCCTGCCGAAATGAGACACAGGCCGAACTGGTTCCATATATGGTATTCATCACATGAAAATTTTGCCACCTTCTCAAAGTTCTCGCACAGCAGGCCAAACTGCGCGTTGCGCGCTAGCGCTATTGAAAGGAGATCAAGAACCGCAGTAACGTTCTTAATCGATTGTGCCCTGTCCGAAGCTACATCGGCCGACCTGCAAAGACAAATTGAATATATTGCATATCCAAAAGATAGTGGTAAAGCAGGCAGCTAGATTGGTCAGTAAAATTGTTTGGGATAACTATATAATACCTGGATATATTATAAAATGAGAATCTTAAATAATGTATCAGATAAAGTAGTCTTAGTGACCTGTCGAGGACGACGTTGCGTACGGCGATCGCATCGGAGAGAGCTAGCAGGAGAAGAATCTCCTCAATGTGCTCCCGCGGAACATAAAGCGATCCGCCGCTATAGACCTGTGGCCGCCAGTATTTACCAGCTTTGGATCTCTCCAACTGTTGTTGACGTGGCTGAATCTGCTGCCACTCGTGTTCACTTACTCCTCGAAGGAGAACTTCAGCCAGCTGCAACGTATCATACAACGGAACGTAATACAAACAGCTATATATATATATATATATATATAATTAGAATGACCTATGTATATGTATTTAGCATATAAATTTTTATTTACTCCAACTGAACTACATGAGTTGCAATAAGAGACACACACGATTAACTCCAACTACTGCTACCAGCCATCACCCGTTCGAGTCACCATAAGGAGCAAATGCTTTGGGTACCCACGAAGTGTCCTTGTAGGTACGTATCGCTATATAGACCCATGACCTCCCATTATACAAACCTATACACAGGGGCATATTGTCGCAGATCGTTGGTTTAGTATTTCATCTCTATAAACTTCTTTATGTATACTTAGAGGAATTTCACCTGTCTGGCGAGTGTCATCCTGAGAGACTGTGTTGACGTCGTTTCCTGAGCACGTAACACTCCTCGATATTGTTCTACAGCTTCGCGGATCTGTCCCGATTTCATCATAAGAATAGGTGCGCGCTGTAGGGCTGTCTCAAGCAGGATGCCGATACGAAATTCGGTACTTCCTCCACCCACACCACCAAAAGCAGGAATTCCACCGGGGGTCAACTGGACAACTGCACCCTGGAGCCCCTGACTTTTCTCAACTACCTACAATTGATAAATAATACGAAAAAAAGTATGAAGTTTATGAACAAAACAAGAAACACAGGAGTTATTTGATAAGACATAAACGTGCATAAGTATAATTTCCTCGCCATTTAAACGATAAGCTACTCAATAAAATTTAAAGGCCCGCAGCACTTTCAATTATAAACCACTAGTGAATAGAAAGGCTCCTTAAAATAGCCTTGTAAATCATTGAACAAAGAAACATGTACACATTTTAATCAGGCATATGCACGACCAGTGATACCTAATTTCGCATATATATATTATCTCACATATGAACGTACCTGCAAGTATTTTAAGCCCATCTCGCCTGCCTGAATGTAGTGTTTGATAATCGTCTCCTTTTTAGCGAGCGAGTCCTTGGCCTGCTGTTCGAGACAGAGTCCTTTGACGGCAAAAGACTCGGCTAAAATCTTTAACATTCGCGCACCCAGAGGTCGTTCCTCCAGACGTTCGATCCCTCCCTACAAACAGATGCATCGACCCCGATATATATATATATATATGCAAAGTGCACAGTTTAAACCAAGACTTCCAACTGCCAGTTGTTTCTACGCCTATATCTGAACAAAGTCGGACATTTAAGTGATTTTTTTGGCATATGTAGCTAATGAAAAAAGTTTTCAGTTTAACACAAAAACAAGTAATTTGGATATCTTATTTTCAACGCAGTTTTTTTTTTTTTATGAGCCTTTACATTTTCGCCGCCAATGTTCCTATCACTTAAATCTCTTCGATATCAGAAAAAAGCCGCTAGGAGCCAGTTCTCGTAGGCACTGTACATGACTAATCAACCCAGATTTGTTTCCATTACGATTACTGGAAAATGAGACGGTATTTTGTCGTGGTAAAACACTTTTAAATGCGGCCGTTTTTCACAACGTCTGTCTTGCTTTTGTAAAAAAATGGTAGACAGCATGTGCCCGTTACTATTTTCCTGTTTTCAATCTGATTGATTAACACAACTCTATAACTGTCCCAGGTTCCTCTTTTTTAGGTGATACGCCTCAGTATGTCAACTTTGGCTGGCTTTCAAGCAAATTGTTGTGCATCCATGTTTCACTTCTAGTTATTAATCACTGCCGAAACTTCGAGGCAGTTCGTCTGAGCCACTTCAACCAGACTTTAAGAATGTTCATTCGAATGCTTCTTTAGTTGTCAATGAACAACTGCGATTAACTTTTCATGCCTAAATTTTCAGTCACCTTTCCAAATACTCACAACTTGTGCTATCGTTTGTACTTCGACAAATGTCTAATTTTTGCCATGCGATCGGTAGCGATTATAATTTTTGGCCGCATCACACGTTCATCAATAACCAAGGCACTATTATCGCATTTTCGAAACTCAACTATAACAAACTATGGTACAGAATCTCCGTAAACTACCCAGGTACCACTCTCGTGAACGTATTGCCTTTAAAATGTAAACATTTAACGTTTAATTTTCACAAACCTGTTACTGTTTATTAAAACAAACAACTATTGAGTAACGACTAAGTACCTAGAATAACTGAAGGTTTTCATAGGTATGGTTTAGCGCATATGCAATTATATCACCAA
The DNA here is from genome assembly GCF_002443255.2 of Varroa destructor. Taxonomy (NCBI): domain Eukaryota; kingdom Metazoa; phylum Arthropoda; class Arachnida; order Mesostigmata; family Varroidae; genus Varroa; species Varroa destructor. The sequence goes on along the minus strand of NW_019211460.1, from coordinate 35,491,909 downwards.
AATATTTTTGACAATTAACATCATTTCTAAGTTGAGACTGGAAACCAATGACGATGATCATGTTTATTCTATTCAATCTCCGTTCGTATTACTTTCATTTTAAATTCAGGATTTAAACCGCTCACAAGCTTATTTAAAATGTTCCCTCTTCGAAATCTGCAAATGCCTCGATAATAGAATTAAGCGAACATTATTCTGTTGGACCCTTTGGCACAACGCACGTTTCGTGCTCTTTTTTTTTTTAAATCACATACTATACATAGTAGTCAAATGGGTTTAAATCTAGGCCATTCGGCTATATCTCTATTTCAGAACATAGGCCTCGGCCGGGGATTTGCTTTCCCCGCAATAAACACATTCTCTAAATCGAAAACAAGCCAGCGATTGTTTTGTTGATTTTTGCATCGGTAAAACATTTGAAGATGACTGACTGTTCCACGCTTAATAGAAATGAGCGATTGACATTGTCCAAATCTCTCGGCTGTATTGTCCTTGAAAAAAAACCTGTCCAATTTTCATGACAAACGACGTGCACGTGAGATCTTCCTGTACGACTCGTGATATAGCAGCTCTTCTCAATTGAAATTTTTTCGCTAGCGACCTCATCGAAACAAAACAATCGTCATTATGCACGTTCGAATCGGATACTAACAAACCTTCACTTGAATTCCGATGATGAAGCACTACTTTCCGATATCGTTATTGGATTAACTACTATTATTACTAAGTATGTTTAAGTTATAGTCTATTTACATACAGGAAGATCTTCAGAATTCCAACTAGGCCTTTTAAAAATTCACGATTGCAATATCGAAACGTTATGGAGTCACGAACGGACTACCCGAAAATTAAACCTTGATACCTGATGAACAAGCACCTAAAAAGTCATTAAACAATTACTTGCCTGATCGAGATGCTCGAGCGCCTGTTCATATTGCCCTTGGGCATAACAGCATTTTGCCAGCAGGAAGCGTGCGTCTGTAGCTACGTTCGATTTTTCCGCATCGCTTTTGGTGCAATCCGACAGGTAACTACAATATCAAAAAGCAACAGCCCGAATGTCCACATAACCAAGTTGTGTCTTTAGAGGCTTTAACAAGCTAGGCGACTAAAAGCATAAAAGACGCAAATTCGTTTAAATGTAATGTTCCTACAAAATGAGTATCTCTGTTTAGAGACATAGTGCGCATAGAATGAAAACTTACCGTTTGGCCTCGGTGAGTGATGTTCGAGCTTTAGAGATATTATTCTCAACTGGAGGGTTCTCTTCCAGATACATTTCTAATTTCGCCTCGCCTGTAATGACATTATCACTATCTCAATATTGAAAACTGCATTTGACACACATACAGGTATGTTCCGAAATACAGGATACACTTTTGTAGAATTGTATTAATGTACAACTATAGTCGCAACTGTTAGAGCTATATGAACCAAAATTAGCTAAGCGGTACCGTTGAAAAAAAAATCGCTTGCACGGGTGAAGAAGGAATATATTTAGTGTGTTTGCCAATGACCCCCTCTGCCGTTGTGGCCTGAATAACAGCAAATCGTTAACGTTCATAAGATAATCAGTTAAAGACACACTGGTGCCACAGCTCAGGTTACTTTGACCCAAGGCAGAATCATACAGGCCATTAATAATTCTGTGCGAAGCAGTCAATTAAAGTGATTGGAACCTTGAGATATTGTCTTTATGATTCTTGGTCAATCGTTTGCCTCAGTGTTTTTGTAAAAACGACAATAACTGACGTATAAAAAAGCAGCACCTTTATTTGTACATCAATGAACCGAATATGGGTACTGCGAATGGTACTGATTCTGTCGGATATCTGAAGCAAGTGAGCCCATGTGGTTAAAGACGGAACTACTAAGATGATTCATGATTTTTGCCTCTTGTTCCATGCGGTAGGACGGCAACTGGCAACGGAGTCGCCTGTAACAGGGTTTCCATTTGCGAGAATAAATAGCTATCTCCCTAGATGAAACTACTTAGTGATGCGACGGTCACGGATTGTTATGAGTATCTGCTACTGGGAAAAGAATGCCGCCGTTTCCTGTAGTTAAGTTTTCCTTTAGTGAAGACATGCCTGCCTTTTGAAACCCTCTAGCAATATCTGCCACCACAGATGATGCCTTCCACGCACTTTTCCCAATACGACTACGTCATAGACTATCACCTTTCCATAGTAAGGAGCAACAATGTTCTTTCTGTTGGGCTGTAGAAAGCCGATTTTTTTTTGACTCGCAGACTGCCACATTTAGACGTTATGCCTTGTAACGATGTGAACGACATTTTTCAAAAACAACTTAATCACGCTAAAATTTGTATGTGTCTCACAGTTATCTGAAAATAACAGGTACGGCTTTCCAAAAAAACAGCGAATGTTGCGATAGATAGTTTAAGGCACTGTTTAAAACACGAACTTCCTTTAAGATTTATCAGAACGAGTTGACGAACCCTTGCCTTCCAGCGGGTACACCCATTACAACGTGTTTTTTAAAGTGCGCCCTGGATAAAACGCATAATACACGGTATATAGTCTTCCCAATTGCAGCTTAAAAAGCGAGTATTATAGCCAGGGCCCCGCACTCTTGCTAGGTTGAAAGCAAGTACGCCTACAAAGTTCATCACCGTAATGAATGACGTCTCATATAAATTAAAGATAGTGTAGGGAATAAAACCATATGGTTTTATCAAAGTTCTGCGACTATCAAAAAATTTTTGACCATACCTTGTTAAAATGCAAAAAACGTCTTTTCGAGTATTTGCGAGGAAAGCTGGTCCGTACGAGGAAAATTATGACTCAATTCACTTCTACACTATGGCCATAGTGTAGGCTACACTATAGGCTGCTAACCCTATAGTACGTCTATAGTTCAATTTTTCTGCTGATCGGTACGCACTCGGCTTCGCGTTGAGCATGGTACAAGGTTGCATGAACCTTGCGCATTGCAAAACGTATGCTGCTAATGGTATCCCTTGACATGCATCAGACACAAGCTACGAATGGACGAAGTTTGGAATACCAGCAGCCGCAGCGTCTTCTGTAGTCTTGAGTTATCGTTACAGTGTGATTGTACAAAACTCAATTACCCGCTTCGTTAACGGAAAGATCTCTAGAAGCAACAGCTGCAGCCGCTTTTAACGCGGTATCAGATTGGCGTTCTGCCTTTCTCGGCTTTTTTTGCGTGTACGCACCATTTTGAGACCACTGGTCGCGCTGACATTATCGTTGAGTCATACTAAATTATTACCGAGCTTATTTATGGATGTACGTACTAAAGACGATTCCAAGTTCCTCGTGAGACCATACACAGTCACCATTTATAAATATGTACTAAATTGACAAATAACCACTGGTTAAAAAAGATCTCTGATTACCAAATGACGTTCATAATATATATAGAATGACAGCATGAAGGAGGACGACCAGTTAGCGCCCGTCGGCTAAATATTTTGTGCATTTAATGGTGGCTAGACTGTACGCTACCTTTACCTCGGTTGTTCGTTACTTGTAGGCTGTGCTCAGACATAAAAGTCCATTATATCTGAATATGAATTTTGAGTCTAAAATTAAATGGGTCTGAATGTTTTTGAATCGAACCGATAGAAGCTGCAATAAAACTAACTTCTGCAACTTACCAATAAGCAGATTAGCGAGATGAGCTGAGTTGCCCATCGCACTCGCCCTCTGCCGCAATTGTTCCGCAGTCTCTTGCAACTTCCGCCAGTTCGACTCATCGCGGTATCGGTAAATTTCACTATCCAAACCTGAATAATGAAAACACAAATAACGACGTATTTTTGTATTTGCCAAATCACAGGAAGCAGTCATGTACAATGACTTTAAAGGAGAAGACAGGAAATAATAATTGACTAAATGCGTATATCAAACATGAAATAGCACAAGGTCTATCGGATAGTATTTCACCACTACTATAGAAATGTCAACATAACAATTTGTTAAAGAAACAAACTATCAAAAGTATTATAATATTGCACTGTACAAGAGGGCTAACAGGGTCAGACTTGGTGCTTTCAAGACTTGACCCACTAGCGGTATTAAAATGCCGAGTTACAATAATGTAAAACGATGTCAAACATCTTGCAAGTGTTTTGTTATACATAAACCTGTTATTATGAGGAATAGCTCAACACCTGAAGCAACCGGAATAGATGATACTTATATATCATTGATGATTATCACTCACTTAATCTAACAAAAATGAATAATTTCTGTTTCCGAAAAGATTGTTCTCCATGGTAAAGCTCCCATACTTGTCAGTGGTGGCAATTTTTTTTAGCGCATTAGGCAACATTACATATTAGGCCTAGAATACGAGGTTTCAGTTAATATACACGTTTGCAGGAAAGCAATTAATCTTTACTAAAAGGTTTATTTGTCATTTAATCGTTTACCTAGCTATAATATTTTCATTTCAGTCTTTCGCATTGGACAGTACTGCTTCTAATAATTTGAGCAAAAAAAATATGAACAAGTGGTTTTGGGTACTTATTAGCCCTTGGCTATTATATTAGACGAATATCTTTGGAACAAAAGAATTTGTTATTATTTTTACTGGAACTGTTAATGAAAGTACATCCGACAAGGTTCGCCATATTAAAAAATGCCTACCAGTCGAAGTGGTACTAAAAGATTTTCCTTTTTGGTTTTATCAGGTTGAATGCTATTTTGTTGTTGTCTGAAGAACGTACAGCCGATGCAAAATGGCCTACTTCCATTTTTAGACGGTTACACACGAGTTACTCAAACTAATGAAACAGATGAGACGAAAATGGAGCTCATCGCAAAAAGCTGTCGATGATGGAGTCGGCAGCCTAAGATGACTTAGATACCACAAACTGTAAGGGACGCTCCACGCCCCAAACTTATCTTAATAGAATGCAAAGTACTCTTTCTGTTAGTTGTAGACAATTAGTAGATAATCACACCTACACAAAGTCCGTTCGTTCCAATGAACTTTGGCTAGAAAAAAAAAAGGAAAGCATTCAGAGAAAACAATGGAAACAATATTCCTCCTTGATTGAATCATCACAAACAGCTAACATGTTTAAAAATGACACATTCCTAGGCAAGGTAACAAAACATTAGTATTATATTTTATATGATAATATTACAGTTATGGTTATGCCCATTGACTTCTAACAGTTTGTAAATCGACTTTTTTTGCTGCACAGTCCAATCCCTTATTACTGCAGTTATTTATAATTGACTACTAGTAGACCTGCTCCAGCTTTAACGGAAAATCAATCTCAGAACGAATTCAATCGAATTATTCGTTATCGAAGTAAAATAAGTTCCTATTAATCTGCTGTTATAAATATTCAGGCAATGTTGCAATTCAAACGTTTGTCAATGATTGCAAGACTGGGGCATAGTGCTATGCCACACTGACCAGAAAGGCAATCACTTCTCTTTTTTCGCCTAATATTAAACTACAAATACGCACGCTTTTCCTAAGATAATGTCATACATCTATCCCATAATATCAGCTCAACCTAAGAACCTTAGTGCCTCATCAGTTGACGTGTTTTGTAGGATGTTCCGTAGACATTTTCAAATGGTAAACTGCATGTGCATATATTGTCATAAATGTAATCTTTTTTCTATGATTATCAATTTTATTTGTATAAAATATAATCGTTATTATAATTCTTTCTGAAATTTGTTAAGCTAAAGATAGGTCTACTCGACAATGTTGCAGACTGCTGATTTTTCTCTGATTCACTAATTTGGTGCGAGCTGTTTTCTTTTAGAGAATTAACTTACCTTTGGCTTTGCTGGCCGTTCTCGACGCCATTTCAATCGTTGCCTCTTCAAAGTGATGGCACCGTTGTTGCTACTGCTGTTATTCTGTTCAGTGAATGAACCCCACCAATCACTACCGCCACAGGCCGCCGGTCCTGTTGGTTCGTCTATCTTCGAAAGTAAGCCAGCGCGCAAAGCATTTAACTAGCACTGCACTGCAGCCCACCTGAACACACCGACTCGTTCGCTCTCTAACGCCATCATCGACTCTGAGATGGTCCTACGATCATGACGCCACTGACGACGACCACAAGCACGATGATAACGTTGGGACAACTGAACAGTTGTCGTGAGTAGGTGGTGGTAATACTGATAGCATGATTCCAGCTGCTCGAAGTCGTCGTTCGTCCTCACATCGACTCAACGTGTGGCCAGAGGAATGACAGTTCACCCTTCTTGCTGCGGCAGTGACGGACCGACGCAGCAGCTAGCCTGAAGCGGCCACAGAGCAGCTGCTAGGGGTGGTAAGCAGCAATCCGACATCGGTGATGCCACCCACCCCAGCATCAGCGCCCTTCGGAGGTTATGCAATCCTAACACACAGGAATACAGGCATGGCCAAGCGCAAGAGTAGGCGATGATATACCGCAACACCTCCAGCCAGCTGATCCAGCAACGACTCTATAAGTAGACGACAGATGAACGAACGAACGAACTAGCAGCTGTATAACTGTATAAACAGTAGCAGCAGCAACTAAACCCAACGTTCCAGGGTTACTATAACTTCGACTGCTGTTTTGATGATGTTGTGGTTCAACAGCAGCAGCTGTTGATGTCGGTCTAGGTAGTGCCAGAATGTCTGCCAAAATTTGTCAATAAACCCGTGTTTCTTACTCGAGCATCAATACGAGCTCAACTATAGCCCGTATGATGTGCTCTAATGGTCTTTCTGCACGTATTGTCTCCACTACTAGAAAGACGGTGCATGAGTCAGGAATGTTCGATTCATCAACAAAAATGACCACTGCACCCTCTTTCCATCAGCGTTGTCGTATTAACCGCTAAAACGACGATCACACTCTCGCCACTTTCGCTCTTCTCCTCGCCACTGTTTACAACAGGTGCTGGACCATGGCCGCGGCTATCCGCCTTTTCCCTTTCCATTCTCCTTTCACGGTGAGGAGGAAGGCAGCGGATAGTAGCAGCGATGGTTGTGCGATCATCTTGTGCCATGTTGTCGGCTGTTGGCTATCAAGGCTCTTGTGTGTATATATCTACCGATCAGTGTCCGGCTGTACTGTGTCTAGTACAGCACGTCTTCTATCCCTGCTGTGTGCCTGCTTGATGGTGACTAGTTGGTGGTAGTTTGATAATTGCCGCCGAGTATCAGTGCATGTGTGTTGACGTGCCGTTTCTGCTGGGACAAGTTATTATCCTATACCCGACCGCCTGCTTCTGCGGCTACTGTCGTTGATCCGTTGGGCCGTTCTTTTTGTTCTCGTAGTGACAGGGAAATACGTTTAGTAGTCATTCCGCCCGTTGTCCTAATGGAAGACAGAGTCCGTCCGTAAAGACTAGGCATCTATAGACCTCTGCCGAGTGGTTTGCCGGCCGGCGGGCCGGCTTCTTCCAGCATTCAGGGTGTGTTTATTGCTACAGTTGCTCCGGCGTAACTTCTATTATTACTATTTTTACCCCCAGCAGTAACTGCCGCCGCCGCCGCTTCGTGTGCGTGTATGTGTTTGCTTTTGCATGTGCGTGCGTGTGTGTGTGTGTGTGTGTATACGTGTGTGAGAAACAAAAACGGCAGACCGTGTTCACTTTCCAAAGATAAATACTCGGCAGCGACTTCTGCTAATCAAGTGGTCATCACAATATCGCGTGGCTTCGAAATCGAGCTTTCATTGGAATCGCTTTATACGAAGTGAGTGAATGTGTGGGTTCATATTTGTGCGTGACAATGACTACAGCTGACTGACCGTTCGGGGCATGCAAGTGTGAATGAGCCGCGTGCTTTTAACCAAGCTGACGACAGGCGGTCGTTATTGCAGCCGGTAGCGGTGCGTTCGGCGTTTTTATTCATTCATTTGTTTGTAACTAGATTAATATTTTAATCCCGGCGGAGTTCTGGCAGTGGAAATACTGAATTTCGTCAGCATGCTTTCGCGCGTGAGCTTCAGCGGGACTCATCTGGCGCGGGTTTTCCAGAGCAATCCGGCCCGACAGGTCCGATCTCTGACGTGGAAGGCGACTGGTAAACGAGTGACACATGAAGAGATGGAGAAAATGCTCCGCAGTTCGAGATTCATGAACAACATGACCCGCATTACAACTGTAAGTCTACTTATCAAGTTGAATATGGTAACTGTGTTCTGTGCCTTCCATCTAATTTGTTTTTGAACAAATCCAGATGATTGGCGCCTTTTTACAATGGGAACTACGTGTAAGAAGTCGATGCTGGGAATTCTCATATAAACGCCTTATACCGTGTGAAGTAAAAAATAGATATCATACCAAATATGATTAATAGCAGCGTATTAGTCAGCGGCATATGCGTTAATAATATTTAATTGAAATCTATATGCCTTTGTTAATTTATGCTTGTTTGTATCCTGTACGGTTCATAGCTGTAGCTGACTTATTTAATCGCTGCTCCGCTATGGCAATTAGATGGCAAACATTAACTAACTTTGTTAAATAGACCCTTTCGTGTGATTAAATAAGTGAAATCGAAAGAGACAAGTTAATAAAATAATATTATTATATACGATAAAAGCATAATATTAATAATGAGGGAGACCGTTTGATCTATTGGCTATATTCAATATCAGTTGACTAACGACAACATCGAGTTCGCAACAGCAAGACTTCATTTAAGAACGTTCTCTTCTTTCATTTCACAAGGTCACTAGTCGAATCGTTTGCTCCGAGGAGCTCGACGTCCTTCTTCCACTAACTGTCTATTCTATCTTCTTCATGGACTATCTACGTCATTCTTTGGGCTCTTGATTGGGTATTGCTTACGAGGAAAATAGAGCACATTATTGGAGGAAGGTCTCCCATCAGAAAAAAACAGATCTCGTTTACGCAATAACGACGCTGCTATACCGCGCACCTCAGACCAACAGCAAGCTGCAATGTCACCTGCAGATTTTCACTATAGGGATGGTACTAAGGGCAGCAGCAGCAGCAGTAAATCCTTTTGTCGCGCGTTTTTTGCTTCCCTTTCTTCATCACTACGTCCGCCTAACAGCGTGTGACGTCAATATGCGAATGCGTGTTTGTCAGTCTGTCTTTATGTATTAGTAATCGAGAAGAGAATATTATAGTCATTTAGGCAGCTATGAGGTAGGCCGGCGAAACTCACACTAACAAGTTTTGGTTGGAGACTAGCCGAAATACACAGACAACTTTCTTTCTGAGATAGCAAAAACGAGAGAGCGGTAAACAAACTTTTGTGTTTATATTACATTCCAAAAAACAGAAAAAAAGCGATCAGAGTCGCCGCAGAAATCTATTACTTCAAATAAAGAGAAACGTATAGAACTTTATCTTAGTTGAATTTCTACATATTATGTAGAATGATACGATCGAAATAAATCTCATTCCAGATTGGATTGATGCTATGGAAACTCACGAGTAAATCTCTGATCTATAAACATTTTCTGGCGTGCTTTGATTCAAGTGTATAAAAGGAGGCTCCTTTATACTCCACACCACCGGAACCAGGGCGACGTAAGCATCTTTGGGCCGTAAAGAATGGCCACGTGATACACCGGTTGAAACATAATCGATAACGAGGCACATTATCTCGTTTGACAGGAACTTAATGGAGACCCAGCGAGGGGACTTGTAGCGGCCTCTTGCCAAACAGTAACGCACTCTTTAAAGAGGTTAGATGTTATGTTGTGATAAAATATCCGATTTAAAAAAAGGCGTCCTTACCAGTTAGGCTGTTGATTTTCGTCCAATAATCTCTATGCTATAAAAAGTTTCGAACTTAACTAGTTAGCCGAAACTCGAGTTTTTACTGCATTTCATTTTCGAAAATTTACCCAGACTGTCCTATCGATGCTTCGCCATGACAATATTTGTCCTGTAACACCAAAAAAACACTTAGATACTTGTCTAAAAGTTCACCTCATGCTCCGTCGTTTTAATATTGTCTGTTTTGAAATTTTTTGTGAGAACGCGCTGGTTAACGTATTTGTGTGCTAGACCTAAAGACACGTGATGGTTTAGGTTTGATTCATGGCACAGACACGGAAAGCCAGCCATCTGAAATAATGTTTAACGACCTAAGTACATTAATTTAAAACGTCAATGTTATAGTCGCACGCGAACGTGTATTTATGCATTAAGCTGTTTTTTTGTACGTGAAATGACCATAGCGCGTAGAGCGCTTCATTTCATTAATACCAGTCTAAAATCAAAACGTTTTCAGTCATATCTACAATTGCATATGCTATCTGTTATACACAAGTGTTGTTTAAAGGAGTTTAAAGGAGAGTTTAAGTCCAAGCTAGCTGCAAAACTGAAAAAAAAAATTGATTACAAATATCAGGTGAAAAGCAATTTATGAAACGATCGAGAATAACGTGTACTAAGCTAAAGTACGTCAGATATAACTTAATGAGCTTTGTATCTCTAACATATATCCTATGATTGCTATCAGTAGATTATCGTTTTCACTATTTATCATGTTTTAAATCATTTGGATAATTCACAAGCTAGCTCTGTTTTTTACTCGCCAGATCTACAAGAATACTAAATAAAAAGGAAACATTTTATGGGATTACGGAAACTTTCTTGAAGACTGAGCATATATCGACATTCAACGATCAATCAAGTATCCGATAAATGCTTCCTGCCATCGGCATATGCGAAAGCCTATTGGCCAACATGTTCGCTTTACCAGATGAACAACGTCATCACTGATCGTATGCGCACGATTTATCAATTTAACCGTGGCTATAAGGAGAACATGCTAGAATATTGGACAAAACCTTTAGAGATTTAAACGCTGATTTTTGGGTCGGCATAGATCTAGCTACTTCCTATTTGAAGTATGAACTTGGCACGCGTCCACAATTAGTGCCACTTCGTATCGTCTCTTTGCAAATTCGTTAAGAATACGGATGTCCGCCTATTAGAAGCTAATCATTTGAAGTCTAAATAAAGCGCTGGGGTTTAGGGCGAGCCACTCAGACGGCTTCGTTGAAAAGCTCAAGCGCTTAGGGCCGATCCGTAGCTTGATTTTCTACAAGACCCTTTGCACTTTCCCATATTTCCGTAATCTCTCATTAAGTTGGTCAATACCATGCCCGTAACATTCTAAGTAAAGTTCTCTCTTAATTTAATAATTTATTGCGTTTCTGAAAACCATAGCTCAATTGGCGAGCGCTCTTTGACACCGCCACATTGCTGATGCTCGAATCAAGTTAAGCTAAGCTACAAAGATTATTAGGTCTAGCTTCAGCGTAATAATTTCTCAGCTGAGGTTCGGGAAGTAAGAAGGCGGGAGCACTTTGCTCTTCAAATAACGATCATAGACAGAGAATTATGGAGCAAAACGATTTGGTAATGTCTCAACAATTATTTCCAATCTAACGCTTTGGAAAATCACTTCAGCACATCTCTGTATAAACTGATAGATATAGTGGACAGGAGAGAAATCCTAAATTCAAGTGTCAAGGTCAAGCGCTCCGTTTTCCATCAATACACACTTCTGAATGGAGAACTGCACACCGTTTTCCGCGTGCCAGCGTACTAAATCATTAATTGCACTTTGAAGGAAGGGTGATGTGTGTACCTCTGAGAGTGAAAGGATGGTAAATTTTAAAATGGGCTGCATATTCTAATTTTTTAACTTCAGGGCAAATATATTTATTTATATCAGACGCAAAAACTGTATGTAATCAAAGCGTAGTATCATTTTCTTAAGGACATGAAACGACGCAGCGGAGGACTCGAAACATTTTTGACCTTCACACGAAATTACCTTATAATGTGGTAGGGTGAAAGCTAACATAAAGTGCATACAGGATCTCCTAGATAGGATCCTATGATCCGTTCTGTAACACTACTTAGATCATAATGGACGGAGTAGTATAATCTGACAATCCTCAGCCATTTCTAAGAATAGCGTGCAGGTAGAATGACAAGCGATAAAGTCATGCTGAGTGAAATGAAAGAATTCATTTTTCAGACGAAAAACCAATATGTAACGTACCATTTTTTTCAACGTGACAAGCATTTGAGAAGTAAAAAATGGCCGATAATTCTCTATATCTGTTTTACAACCTTTTCCGAATACGAATGTGACAAAAAAGGTCAGAAACAACACTGTTATAACAAGCTTTGATGGAAATGACGCACAAGAGTTTACCAAAAAAAAAAAAAAAAAAAAGTATTATTCTTAAAAAGTATGGGCGGATTATTATCGGGTGTAAACTTTGCTTTAAGCTAAGATAGTAGCCTAAATATATGAAGTTCAGAGATCAACGGATGTGTCCAATAGCTAAAACTGTTGGCGACTGCGGGGGTTGCTGGTATCAACTGATGATACTAAGACAATCGGCAGACGGTATGATGATACAAAGTGGTCGGCCAAACAACTCACTTTATCAATGCAGGGTGAAAATGCAGTAGCACTCGGAATACGACAATAACAGAGATGAGAGCGACTCGACTGTTATTTGAAAGTTAGCATATCAGAAGAGCGAATACAAGTCACAGAAGCCAAGCTTAAATTCCGTCCGAATCCTAAGCCCTAACGGGGCCCTGTAAAGTGTTGGCGACATAGTAGGAGGCGATACAAAACAGAGTTGATAAGATCATCTAGATAAGCCTTGGACTAAACGAATCAGAGTTCACTTTAAACCTGACCTGGTTTATTGAGAATAAACAGCAGTCAACAGGCTTTTTAAACATGTTAATTATGTCATCACTAGTGTTAAAGAAAATTTCCTAGCTAAAGCACAAAGCAGTAGATCTATAATCAATTTTGGATGGATTATATAGAATCTTTACTATATTGAGCGTTAGTTAAACACAGCTGGCAAGTCACTACGATTCACGCTAAAAAGTGCTTGGCATAAAATATTTTTGGTTTCACAAAAGCATACGTAACTCTGCGTCAGGAAACTTTCAAGCTAAAACATAGGAAAGAAGCAGAAACACAGTCATTCTTTTAATAAATGTTTTCTGCCTACAGTCAAGCTTATAGATGTAATGTCATTACCGTACCACCATCAAGCAGGTGGTACGGTAATGATACGCGCAATAGTACGACGATATAATCTCGTTGTTGAATTTTACGGTAAGGTCCTTGGGCGAACAAGACTCAAACCTTCACATACTACTTACGATTTAGATATAGACTTTTCTTGCTCAATACAAGATGCACTGCCTGCACTAAGGTAGCGTCTTACACTCATTTTTACCGAATGTATGCCGTCTGTCATTCCGTCTTCCTCTTGAAAACATCTGCAGCGCTCCATAATGTCTTAAATATCAGTATTTGCTAAAAGCATGTTTACTTTATGTTTAAACTAAATTTATAGAGTTTGCTGGTTTCGCGAAGCCGTTGTCTTATGTGCTGGCGGTTCGCAACCAATGAAAATGCATCGGTGTGCCAGGCAACTTCATGGGTTTAAAAAAAACCATGTGCAGTTAAGGGAGCCGCCTTTCAATGCCAAGCTATTACATATAAACATTTACTAAACGTTCGTGCTATGAACATAGCTTAACTGCATCCAAAACAGCAACAGACAGTCTGACTGTATGTTTTAGCAGCTTCCAGGGTTTATGACTCTCTCATTTCTACAGGACTCACTGTCCGCTCCCTTACGCCTTGCATGCGACGACTGCAATGCTTTTTTGGCCGTTACGTGGCCGGTATTCCGTCTGTGCGCATGCTTTAGATGAATTGACTATTGGAAAAAAACAGAGTGAAAGGGAGGAAGAGATCAGCTCCGTAGAACATAGCATCGTTTTGTTTTAGCAATGTTAAAAACATACACACGCACACACACACACACACACAAACACCCGTATAACATACACCCGGACAGCTGTCTCAACTTCGTTCTCCTCTGCATGTATCACTCAGTGCACTTAAGACCTTACGTTTACTATTTATACATTATGAATGTCCATTTTCTTAGGTTAGTGTTTTTTTAGCTGAAAAACTTTTACACCACCTTGGAAGCTATATATATATATATATATATATATATATAGCTTCCAAGGTGGTGTAAAAGTTATATATATATATATATATATATATATATACACACGACTAAGTCGTAAAACACCGCTTTGCTTTTATAGATTACTTCTGTAGCAGCCGTGGGAGATGGCGTTATTACTACACATGTTCTGTGGGGCTTCTATACTCCACTCAACTAATTTTTATCTAAGTGAACAAAATTGTAGCTATAAAAGAACAAATTACGATTTTGTCGAATTGTCAATATAGTGTCGAAAAGAGATTTCAAATCTCATTACAGCGAAAATCGATATTTAGTACCTGGATGTATCGTTTGATGCAATGAATTGTCGCACCAGCGAGTGAAAGTGGCAAGAAAGAGGGTAAGCACACGGGGCGAGGCGCAGGGGGCGTCGGGGGTGTAGATTTACGACGAGTAGAGCGACGAAAGCTGTAATTTTCGTTTATTGACCCTTGTCCTTCCGTTGCATGGTCATCGGCGTGACAATGTCACCGTCGCTGTAGTGTGCAGCTGCTTTGCATTTATTCGTAGACACTACCTGTTGATGCCTATGGTAATGCTGTTGGATAGAACTGCGCTTCACCAGTTACTATTATTATGATTGCTACTTTTAGTGCTATTGGTGTTCACATCGTCTTTAGCGGGCTCGAGTGGCGTTCTTTTTTTTTGCGATTTTCCCGAACAAGATACGATGCTTTCTACTTGGTGTCAACCAACATAATTCATGTTGGTGAACCTGTTTGTCTGTCGTCTAACCGATCAGCAACGTATGCTGATAGCGTAGCAGGCTGGACCACCATCTCTCTCTCACATACATATCTCTATACATAGTCATAGGACTCTATACATAGTCGATCACAATTATTAGGAAAAAACGTACAGCCGCGCAAATACAACGTCCGTAGCGGCCTTTGCCACTCAAACAGTCGAAAAAAGTGGTGCAATTTTAGAAAAAATTATCAAACGAGCATTTTTTTAAAGCTTTCGCCTAACAACATTGACGACTAGGTATAGAATATTACTGTGCAACGAAGTATCTATTGGGGCTCAATAATTATTTATACAGTGTTTACATATTGAATAAACATACTGGATCAATCTGGAATTATACTGGATCAATTGTCTGTGTTGTCCCATATCGGGCAAGTCCTCTTTCACAGGTTAGCATTTTCAGAATGCACCATCCTAGAAATTGACCTAACTAACCCCTAGGATAATTGCGTCCAGTAAGCCATCAATAGAACCCATCTATTGTATGCTTTATGTATGCTTTGTAATTACTTTCGAGGAGAGTCTAAGGTCAAGCACCTGGGTTATAGATTAGGACTTACTGCTAAGAACTGCTTTCAACTGTCAGTTCAGGTAAATGTACAGCTCTGCTAAAAAAATTCAACCAAAAGCCCTCCCAAAGAAGTTTTTACTGAATCGTGGAAACAATTTACATCTCCAATCTTGTAAGTACCATTGAAGCGGTCGACCGCAATGACGCATCTCTACGTTATGTGCGAAATAAAGCTTCGTCTCAATCGGTCTGGTTAGCGGCTATTCCCAATGACTGGATGGCCTAGTAAGATACTCGCCAAGGGTCTCCATTGGCCTTTATCTCTGTTCCCTATGCTACCACAGCGACACAAGCATATCATCTAACCTTGTATGAAACGGTTACTTTTGGCCTATAGACCTTCCCTAATCACTACAGCTAAAGACCATCAATTGGCGGTCTATCGTCTTGAATATAATAATCATTTTTACTAATTATCATATATGAACATTTCTGTAATTGCTCAAACTAGGAGATATTTCAAATAGTCGTTATATTGTGTGACCGCAGATAATACTTGTCTTCTTTAAATATGGGAGTTCGGTTCACTGGTATTGTGCCAGAGATGTATAGTATCTTCGTGCACAGTATTTCAAATAAGTTTTCAGCTTTTAACTCTTTTCCTTTATGAAGGTCCACACCGTCGTAAACCGCGTCATTGATGAGCCAGCTGCAGGTTGACAGAACGCAACCTACGCACGTAAAAGTAATTAATTCTAACACATATTTAAATAGAACTTCAGGTTTCAGGTTAAAAGGAAATATCTTACCACTCAAATATCGTGAAAGCACGGCAATCATTTTTTATCCTCCATGGCCTCTAAAATCCCTGAATATTTTTTTTTACCTATTTATCGAGTAGCAGACATTTAAAGTAAATTTCGGAGTTATATGCTTACTTCCGAGAGCGCAGTTTACTGACAGTCGTCGTCAAAAGTACATAACAAAATATAATATTTAGTATCGAAGAAGTGCCGTACAGATCCAGCCAGCGTTAATTAGTTACATCGGACCTATAAATCAAATATAATCAAATGTTATCAGTACTTTTCCTACATTCATGTATTTTGGTATTGTAAACACTTTAACGGAGAATTGAGTAAAAATCATAACTTTTTCCCGAAATAATTTAGAGGAATAGATAAATTGCGACTTATTATTGATATTGTAATGTACTGTTTCAGGGAAACGACCGTATCCGAGTGTGTCCACTAAACGTCGAAGCAGACAAAGAGTTGCAGTACCCCCGCACGGTATATGAAGGACTCAAGAATGCCGCTTTAAAAAACACAGGTTCGTGGGCAGAGCTGTGGGATCTAACATGTTCAAATGTTGCTTTTGCAAAATAAAAATTAATCTTCTCGCGGGATAAAAAATTTGATTCGGACTACACAAGGTACCAGGTTGGGCGCACAGCCAAGCAAGCAATCAAAATTTGCCAGCTTGATCTCGACACCCTGTTCACTACACGCAGGGCATTGACACATTGTGACATTACGTGCGGTATTAATAGTAAGCTCTTTTCATAGTTTGGGTCCGTTTGCATGGTAACTGAATTTAATTCGTATTGCAAAATTGATAATCGTGTTAATAACGTTCAAATTTAAGAAAAAAAGCGCCAAATTTGTAAAACTATAGGACAAGCCTATATAGCATTGATGCTTATCTTAACAACAGCTATCTTGTCTGATATCACGTTGTGGAAAGTGATACTTGCATATGGTCTATTATCTAGGTATTTTCATGACCGATAATGTTTCTTTTACGTGGATTTTCTACGCTGCCGACTATTACGCTGTGGTTAAAGTTCATTCCCATCACAAAATGGGCCGATTGGCAGTGATTACTATCAATATCAGCCAGATCGGTTCATCTTTGCTATTCGTACTTGTTATGCCACTCCATCCACTAAAAACCTAAAAACTAACTAGCCAATACTCTTTACATCTTTATTAGTTTTATTCGTCATCTAACGTTGATTACATTGAACCCGGATGACGTAGGCGAATCCGCCGTAGTAGAAAACTTTTATTTTAGTGATTTAGGGTTGCCTTTGAGTTTATCCACATCAAAAATGTTAGCAGAGAAGGACGCAAAAGTAGGATTTTTGGAAGGATCTTCTCTTAACTGAAGGCTCAGCATTGAAAATAAGCTTTCAGCTTAGAGAGATTGACTTCTATTAAACAATAAAAAAAATTAGGATAACACTGGAAACCGACGCACCTTAATTTTGTGTGTCAGTTCTTTGTCCAGTTAGAAAAAAATGGGGTCCATAAGGACCCCATTTTTTTCTAACTGAAGACGCCTATTTGATCTTGTAAGGACCTACCCCGTCCGACCTGATATATACTGGGTAGCCGAAAAAGTATTGATTTTTAAGCTATGTTAAAGCAAGTATTTTCTGAATTTTCATGTAATATCGCTAAACTAAATACGCGTTGCTTTAATTGATGAACTCTGTCTTTTTTCTGGTGCCACGATAAGTCAAACTTCGCTGGTTTAAGTAAAAAACTATAAGCAATCCTCCACTGAAATTAAATTACCATCATTAAGGGAGTTCTGCAAAGACCGAGACAGACGGTTGTCTAACGTGGCGAATGCTTTCGAATTTTTCATCTGAATTTTCTCAATTTTTGCCTACTAGCTAAATATGTATGTAATCTAACATCATTATGGTATAAGATGACGCCCCTCCTATTCATTACTTCCGGTCGACTTTTTTCAGTGGCTTGTTTTAATCTAATAAGTTGCTGATAGTAAGCATCGAAATCAATAGTATTGCGGGGTAGCAAAAGCTTGTAGTGCACGAATCCTTTCCAATCCACCAAACAAAGCATCACCTTTTTTAATGTCGGTCTGGGTTTCGCCACAAATCGTGAGGAACATTTCATTATACGCGTGTTACTGCCATATATGATCCACTTTTGATACGCCATGATCAATCGCTTGAGAAATAATTTGATATCGTTACGTGTCTGCAGAATTTCTTAAGTAGAAATACAATCGAATAGATTAGTTTGTGTTCACTCATCTGGCAGCCAAACATCGGGCCCTTTTTTTATTGCCAGTTTTCTCCGGTTGACCTAAAATTCTTTGATGGGGAATGTTTAGTTCCTTGGCGATATCGTAATTTTTTACGTGTTTGTTCTAAGATCGCTCGAATATCGTCACTAGATTTTTGTAAACAAGTTGTAGTGAGCCATGAAAAACTAGAAATTCGACTGCTGAGTATCTGAGTCCCATCTTGGAACTCCGCCGGCGGGGACTGCTTGCCATTTAAATTTTCTATTCGGTGAATGTACTGCTACGAGAAATACCGAGAACAGTTTGTCGAAAAAATTCAGCAAAGAACATTTTGGACTTGAAGGCGAATCACCCTGAGAAGGTAAATGAGGAAAACTTGAGGGCTGTGGTGAGACGCGACCCAGTTCAGAGTGCACGGACGTTAGCACTTGGGCTTGACGTACGTGAAAATACCTCATTAAAGTACATGCTCACCTCAGTCGAAGAAGTGTCGCGTGATTTGAGCGAGAA
Organism: Varroa destructor; assembly: GCF_002443255.2. Taxonomy (NCBI): domain Eukaryota; kingdom Metazoa; phylum Arthropoda; class Arachnida; order Mesostigmata; family Varroidae; genus Varroa; species Varroa destructor. Next base: position 35,473,046 of record NW_019211460.1, on the reverse strand, counting down.
CCGAGAACAGATATGTCGAGGCGCTTGCATCTTGTTGCTTTAATACTACAACAGTGACATACCCTTGCATTGAATTTTGACCTGTGATGAAAATTACTCTAATGGCAAACAATCACATTGAGACGTGGGTGTAAATGAATCGGCGGGATATTACCCTATTTGGCTGTTTAATACACCTACTACTACTCCAAGAGTTCAGAATCATAGATTATGGCTGAACTATACTATATACAATTAAATGAGATGACAAAAAAAACTCCGAATTAAGCAGCCAGAATTAGTGAACAGAAGCCTTGCGTTGCACGACGATGCTCGACCCACACTCCAAGAGTACGGTGGGACAAATGCAAGGGTGACAGTCAAGGGCTCTCGGTGATCCACCATCACTGCCATCATCACAAAAAATTCTATCTACAGGTTATTTTTAAGGCTGCGTCTTACGAAGGCGGATAATTCGCCAAGCAGTTTTGCGTGTGCTAGAAGTGTCGTTTCTAACAGTTGTAATTATTTAAATGATCACCATATACCCCGATTACATGATCAGTTGGGTGCCTAAACCGCTTATAGACTAGTTTCAGATATTATCTTTGAAAGTGTATGAGCGCCTCCCTAATGACATGAATGAGCAGTCTGATATGGTCACGTCGGGATTTCTAAATCGCATCATACAGATTCAAATCTGAGTTCTTCGATGGGCGGTATTTCGAAAAATGCTTGCATTGTCAAGCTGCCAGCTCCGCACTAATCAACTAGTGTGAACCGGCGAATCGTTTTACGCACACTTCTCTTTTAGATACTTTAGCTATCAACGACTGGACCGTAGTACAATCATGTAGATAACACTTTCTTCTACTGCGTTTGCCTTTGTTTGCAAACAATGCGGTAGCATGGCGTGGTTTTTTCGCTTGACACTCTACACGAAAACATTAGTCTTGATTATATTAATAAAAGGCGCATTTTCTGGATCGTGAATTAGCCGTCGATCACTTTTGCGGTCGAGTTTTGCATCGATGATAAATATTTTTTCTGCAGCTAAAAGCCAAACGTAGTTTGCTGCTTCATTGTTAAAAAAGAGAGAAAAGCAAATAGCACAGATCTAGTCTCTTATTTCTAATGGGCTCTGAGCGCATTTTTCATTAACAGAACAATACGTGCAATTAGAGCCTTCATAGACAATCCGCGATATGCTCTGTCCGCTCACGTTAAGATTTTCCTCTGACGCAAGGATTAACGAAAATGTATTTTTGGATAGCAGATGAAATTTGCTTCTTCCGCAGTTGCCTACGCGTTTGCGATGCCGTAGAATGGTGATTTAGCGCAACATGAAGAAAAATTGTCTGCGAACCGAACCTCATTGGGGGGTTCGTCCCGAGTGAAAGCTTTAAATACTAGCCTATTTTATCTTAAATTCCGCAAACGACGCAGCATTTTTTTAGCACTTTTTCTTAAGTATCAAAAATAACGGATACGGGCATCCAGTACAGTAAGCATCCCGCCAAAGTTTGTGCGAATTCGAAGGCCGCACCCTATAACGTCTGCTTTTCGGAGCATATAGCTTCGTCTTTGACAAACGAATCAAAAATAGTTATGCCTTCTGCGCCTTGGGACGATGACGACTGATTGAACCAAACGGTTTGCCTAACAAAGTAACGAAATTTATGAGCTATAGCATTATGCGCGATCTTATTTGGTAGCACTCAGACGTTCCTGCTTTAGCGAATAAAAAACATTCTGATAGTTGACAAGACTCCTGCATTGCAGTGGAAGCCTAATATGTTTATAAAACACTCAATAGAACCTTTACTGTTGACAATAATACCTTGAAATTCTGATACCCACTTGATTTTGCAAGTATAAATTGGAAATTGACCTATACCGTCAAAAACAAGCCGATCGATCGTATCTAATGGGAAAACAATTTTACCTGTTATCATTTTATAACTTTTTTAGTATCGAATAACATCTGTGGATGGATTGACCCTGTGACGGAGAAATTACAGTTCCTATCGTATGATCAATTTTTCGCCGAATCCAAACACATTAGCATGGCCTTTCGGGAGCTAGGTATTGGGCCAAAGGATTTCGCTGCCGTAAGCTGGATCAACTCCAAGGAATTCCTCGAAGTGATGTACGGCACTACATCTCTGAACATGGTACTTCAACCACTCTACCCGAATCTTGACGCACACGCCGTTAAATACGTACTCAAACAAGGTTTGTATCATTTAGACAGAATAGAGATTTCGACATATACTAGTAATTTGTCGGGGTTTTTTTCAACACTTAATACCCTTTCGACAGCTTGGCTTATTGTGACCGTATTTATTTGCATAATTTTTCCACTAAGCCGTATAGTCAATACTTCGGGCTATTTTATAATGCATCCAATTGAAAGTAAAAAAGAAAAAAAACAAAGGATATTCCACTGTTGAACAAAACTTTAGATGAATCGAGCTAAAATTGCTTTGACTTGTGTCTTTGTATATGAGACATGTCAGTACTTGGTTTCATCTGCGTAACCATTGTTTCTCCACCCGTGGAACATCGAAGACAATTGTTCTCGAAAGATTCATTCTTTACAGCCCGTGGAAACATTTCCAGTTGACTTGAGAAGGAGGACAAATAATAATGACATGTGTTCAATGACAGTAGGTTATATATGATTTGAAAGGCTGGCTAAGAAGTAAGCAAGCAACAGTGTATCGCGGCGTCTTTCTATTTTGAGTTCTATTACGTAACATAAAAAGCCTATGAGCTGTGAGTTATTCTCTGAGTCAACTATTAACGCATTTATGATTTGTAAATGGTTATTTAATGTCTTCCCTGTAATGTGCTTGAATGCAGGTAAACCAAAGATCTATCTATGTGATAACGAAGCAAAGTCTCGTCTAATTATAAACAGTGCCACAGAGATGCCGTTTCTAAGGACGCTTGTAGTAGGCCGCGGTCCGCCGAGTCGAGACCTTCGAAATGAGGCACAAAGCAAGGGTATTCAACTGCTCGGCATGGACGATTTTATGAAGCTTGGGGCCCAAAAGAATCATCCACTTGCTGTAAGTGCTAAGTGGGACAACAGACTCTATCTAGTTATGATCAGTACCTAAAATATGTGGTCTGTATGGACTTCATATTTCTGAAGATTATAGAACACGTCTGTATGTTCTGTATGTAAAACAAAAACTGACAGTACGGCCTAGGTGAGCTCACAAAGCTCTAACAAGTATAGTGATATCAACATTCAACTTCTCTAATGTTCCCTTTCCTTTAGTATACACAGTATCTAAGCATGTCGTTGTATGTACGCGATAAACAATAAAATAACAAAGCTTACTTGGTTAGCCTTAAATGAATTTTACTCAACTGTTTACATAGTGGCCACTTTGTATTGCCAGCTGATCTTGACTGCACCTAGTTGCAACGAATCGTAAAAATGCTGATGGTAGACACTATTGAAAGACTGGAAATATATTCAACCAAGATACGTCTGACTATAGTTGATACGTAGACTAAATATAGACTACTAATAATGTCAAAAAAATTGAACCCGTGTATTCCAGCTTTTCATAATTGTTTATTATTATACATTTTGGTAAACTCTGGGTTACAACTTACAGGTGAAACGGTTTGTTAAGTCCTCAAAATTGTGGCTATACAATTGTGTTTGGTAACAAATCCTTCGATATATTACTGCCTTTAATATATGGTATATAGATAAATGGTGTCAGACTGTTGAAGAATGATGGATGGCGACCAACAGGGGGTTGATTCTAGACTTATGAAGACGGTAGACTTTTATCAAGCACGTTCCGTATAATAAAAAACTGCACTATCTACAGGAGGCCATTCAGGTTTTCCTGAAAAGCAATTGTGGTAATTCAGCATTATGTCGTCAATCTAGAATACAAAACGTATTGTCAATTTTTACAATAGCTTGTAAAGAAACAATTAATATTTAAGTATTCTATCAGATAGCTGGCTTCTAGCACGAAATGAAGTCTGCCTATCGATAGGCTCGAATTTAGATCACAATGTGTCCCGAAAATTAGTAGGCAAATACGTTATCTACTAAGCACTAACAACCTGCTACAAGCACAACATCATCAACTTAGCGTCCTTTTAAAAATGTTAGCCTTAGGTGAAATTGTCCTTAAACACGCTGAAAGCGTTATTTGACCAATATCATGCGTGAGCGTGAATATATAATAATAACAACAAACTGACGAATCTGTGGTTTTATAAAGCATTGCTAATCCTATACATCTATGTTACACCCGGTAATCAGGCGGTTTTAATATAAATACATTTGATTCACTTTTTATTTTGGTCTAACGCACTGTAGGAAATAGAATTCGGTGGCATTTCTTCAATTATTTGATTTATGTTTTTCGAAAGTTCTGCGCAGTACCAACCCCCCTAGCAACTCCGATCATTCTATTTCCGTGATCCGGTCAAGCTATTCTGTGCTTGTTAGTGATACTATTACAGTTATTATATTATCCAATTATAGTATCTGCTTAGTTTATTGCTCCTTGTTATTGCCGTAATGCTTACGTGGTTGAATGTTCCAGTGACCTCCTCAGCTTTGTTCTATTTCAGCGCCTTTGCCTTTAAAAAAGAAGCCTAATTACTCAGGATTAGTTTTCAACACTAATAATACATCTGAACTCATTGTTCTGTAGAAGCATTCACTCAGCTAATAGTCAGTTGTAGATATCCAAGGACACGATGTAAGTATTTACTAAATGAAATTATCAAAGATTTCGACCCACTAAATAGGTCCAGGCGACATGATACTTGCACATGCCAATTTCCCAGGCCTTAAATAAAATTTAGAACATTTGGATCTATTATCATTGCATTAGGTTGCTAATCCGCATGTGCTATGCTGACAAAAAGTAATAAATCCTAAGCAATAATGCTTGCTTATATGTCTATTGTAGCCGCCTGAGCCAGACGATATTTTCACGCTAATCTATACCTCAGGAACGACGGGGAATCCTAAAGGGGCCATAGTTACTCACGAGTGCATACTTAGGGCGTACCACACTGTCAGCATTTCCGTCGGTCCCCTACGAGCCCATGCAGGAGAATATACATTTTGCTACATGCCAACAGGCCACATTTATGAGATTCTTTTTGAGGTACGTACGAGATTGATTACTTTTATCAGAAGTTGATTTAATGAAAACTATTTTTTTGTACGAAGAGAATTGCATGTTACCGTTGTTAGCATTAGCCAACAATTATTACTTAGTCATTAAGAAAAACTTTAATTGATGCCTATACCTTTCAGAGGCCTTATCCGACATAGGCTGTTTTTTACAGCATTGGCAAGTGTTAATTATAATCAGATATCTTTTCTGTACTTGGCAACAATTTGTTACAGCTATTAGTATTGGCGGAAGGAGGTACAGCTATGTTCTGGAGAGGTGACATCAAGAAGATGGTCGACGACATGAAGATCATTCGGCCGCACTATGTGCCTATGGTACCGCGGATCATGAACAAAATCTATGATGGCGTCAATGAAAAACTCGCGGGAAGCAAGCTCAAGCATGCCGTATTTACGTATTGCTACAATAAAAAGAAGAAGCTCCTACAGAGGTTTGTGAGTTGGCCAGTATTGTTGTTATCTGGGCGTGCGCTACATAAGTGTAATGCTGATGTGAAGAACAAATGTGCCCGGTGTAATTAGAAGCAAATCGGTTATTTAGATCTATATAACATAACTAATAAATGTCCCTAATTTCTTGGTTCTTATTTCTCGTATAAGGACCATATTGGTAGCACTTCCCTTTTTCCCCATAACTGTTCTGGTAATATTTTTCTGCGCTGCTACTCGCTCAGTCACTTGATTTTGTTAAGATCTGCTTGGTAGTTATGTCCGGTTCCGTCTGTGATCGGGCATTTCTCTCACGTAACCATGCTGTTGCAATTGATAGATGTGGCCGTAACGAAGAAGCCTTCCGGTTGGCCTTTGGTTAGCATAACTACTTTTGTTGTCTCTCCTTTTTGCACCGTGGATGCGGGTCGATGCAGGCGGAAGACCGTTTCACCATTTCTTAAGTGGATGAAACTGCCTGTCACTCCATCTGTAGGCATTTATCTAGCTAATTTATCCTTCACGCTCATTTGGATACTTTTTCCAGTTATTACATCCTTCCTCTCCTTTATGCCTTTGGTTGACGGCGTTCCGCTGGTTTATAGATGGGGGCATCTCATCTAGCCAGGGAATACATTTGTCATAAATGGTCTAGAGTTTTTTAAGCAAACTCTACCAACAGCCGTTCTATAGGCTAAGGATTTTAAAGAAGCGTTTTTACGGGCAGACATCAAACACTGTATATACGACTAATTGTAGTCTCTCACCATTGACCTTCGTAATAGTACGGCTGATCATGGAAATAGTACTGACGTTCCGAAACTACTTCAGAACATTTCATAAAGTATAATATAAGCTTACAAAAAAAGAAGTTCTTATTTGAATGTATTGTCTGCTGACAGTACCTGTTCTAGTTTTAATAGTCGTTTTAATAATTTAATAGTCGCGAAGTAATAGATGAGGAATTCTAATATATTTTATTGTTGCTGCGTCGCCTGCCGAAGTATACGACCTATTAGCATATGGGTAGCGACTAAGCAATCTGAACAGGGACGCTGAGGGTTTCGTTGTTCTTTTAAAGATACATTCTAGATAATATAGAATGACTACTACTATAGACGGTTGATAGGGTTCGTGATACTGATTGCGGTACTCGCTCGTAGGTCGCGGCCTAGCCCAGATGCATCTCATTGTTTGAAAGGTTTCGTATCGAGGATATCTCTAGTTCATTGATCATTGGTGACGGTCCCATAGTGCACTCTTCTTCATAGAATACGAAGTGCAAGGTCCACAAATAACAACACTATTTTCATCTAGCTAGGAACACTTACTGTGTTTTGCCTTTGCTATGCATAGGGGTGGTGTGTCATCACGAAGAATTACCTAAAGAAGCTTAATTTGTTAGTCTTCAACTACGTCATTATTAAGTACGTCCTACAAACGATGATACTTAATAACACATCTATTCAACATTACTTACTATATAGTACCTCGTTATTTAAACTAGCTGTCAGGAATCAATCTGAACAATTTGAATTCATACAAGATAATTGGGTCTTTTGATATTTGATAAGAAATGAAGCTGTTGAACGACCTATCTGTACGTTAGTGATGAAACTGTAGCTCCAAACTTGTAATCAACGCAAAAGAAATGCATCCCAAACTCTCACTTACGCAGCCCGTGCTTGTTTTTTCGAACTTGTCCTAGATTGTAACCAACCAAAAATGCTTTAGTATGCGTGTGAAGTAAAACAAACATTTTTCACGTTTTTAGCGCAGTAGCATACTTCGGTTATAGTACGGCATTTGAACATCAAGAGCTATCTATATTCGGTTATCTTGAAGATTTACATTTAGCTCTGCATCGTGAGCTATCTACTTAATTTGCAAAATGCACAATAACAAAACCCATTCAAGACATGTTTTTTAGTGCCGAAAGCACTAGCTAGTGCTGCAATGAGCATAGACTCCTTTGAGAAAAGCCCGATCCAGAGATGTGCTCTCAGTCATAAACGGCTATCACAATTCGTACAATAGCAAACCCTTGTCTACTAGTATAACTGTAGAGAACGACAGCAACCTTCATTTATTTGGTAATTATACGCATTTCAATTGCACGTTAGATTATAAAGTAAGGGCCATTTTCCGTCTAACAAAAAAGCAGTGTCTTATTCGAATTTTAGTATATATATATTTTTCATGACGTTCTTCCATCGATGAACTATTTTATTTATTTCTTCTTGCTGACAATTTTGAGGCCTGGTGTTGAAAGAACTTGTCACCCAGGTTTTGAGACCCCTCACTTGCATCTTATTATATTACTGACCAGTTTCTAGTTTTCTAGTGATCGGGAACAGGCGGCTATAAAGAGTATAGTGGGTGCAAGAGGATCACCAACCCAGACTCTCCCTGCGTTCCAATATTTGCCATATGAGGTCTGTCCTGTTGCAGAGAAGGATGACTTCGCCTTACTTCTCGGATCGTTTCGGTTGATAGCTTTTTTTAATCGATGAAACTGTTGATCGTTTCGTTCTTTTCAAATATTTCTTGAGCATAGTTTATAAGACACTGATAATCCCACCGACGACAAATCATGATTGTTGTAATGGAGACTTGGCTTAAATCTCGGCTCAACCTTATCTCAAGAAGCTACCCATTATTTTGTCTGTTTTATATCGACGTCTGCGACACCATCTATTTTACCGGTAAAAATTCTGTGTGGAAACCTATGACTGTCATTGCATGTTACGCGATGTGGAGGAACCTATTGAGAGGTAATGAGCAGCTGTGTTTCTGCGTGCCGTCGAATGAGTTCATGAAGCGCACTAGCTCTGAATTTTCGAGAGTCTCATAGACCTAAAATTCGTTATAATCCTGACTGCGATTCATTCTCTGGCATTACACACGAGTTATTTGCTAGCCATGTTTTTCAAAAGTATTTTCAGAAGTCTTCGTCGACTTCAGACGGCCGATCGGATCTGGGTGCATTTCCAAATGTCAAAGTGCAATCGTTGAACTTCGCAGATCACTAATACAGTTCAGTCCGTACGTGACAGAAATATCTTTTTGACCTTCGCGAATAATGAAATAGAGAAGGTATCGGACATTTTTTTTCACTTGGAACCTCTACTCTCGGAAATTAAACTCGAAGAAATTAAAAACGTACTTTTAAAGGGCAAAGATAAGGGAGAGGGCTTTTTAAATGGTATACAAAAGTAGATAAATAGCGACAAGGAACCGACGAATTTCAAGAAACATGTTGTCAAACTGATGCATATATATATATACAGCGTCAAAATCATATATATGCTATATATAACCCTTGAAATAAGAAAAGGTTAACATGTGTGCAGTCAAATTTTTCAGTTAGTTTAATGACGTGATTTAATTACAGGCACTGGAATAAATCTGCCGCATCGAACATTATAAAATTTATGAATGAAGTCACTGCCTGGTTTTTGATACTCCATAGCAGACGATCTTGTTATTATATGTTTATACGCTCTTGTGTCTGGAACGCGGGGGTCAAAAAAGAGGATGGGACTTCTATTATCTTACATTGTTAACTCACCTTGAACACGTAATATACTTCAGTATTTAAAAGCCAAAATAAAGAAGTTATTCGATGAACCTTCGAGTCTTTGCCAACAAACACTTTTGAAACGCTTATTTGAAAAAATGCTAGTTTGGGCTTGTGTGGTGTCATCAGATCTGGTACAAAAAATGTCTCCTAAAAGATAGCTTTGAATAAATTTAGCGTTTTTGTTGCATGCTTGATCAGTACGATGGATTCTGGTTCGAAGCAAAACGCTACCTTATATATCCACAAACACTAAATAGTGAACCAGCAATGATGGCTTAGAGTTTTTTTTTTCTATTTGCTCCATGAGCGTGGCCGTAAACTTGTGATTCCGTGCTCCTGATTGGATTGAATGGCCTGTTGTCATCGGTCTCTAGATCTGAGCCACAGATCCAGAGTTCACCCGGTTTCTTACTGAAGAAGTGGTTCTTCTGAAGTGGTTTCAAAAAGGATAGTTAACACACAATATATCGACATCTAAATTAAAGTAATTAATGGAATGAATATCCTAAATGATGTGGCTCCTCTCGCTATATAATGTAATAGCTCCGCCCAGCAATAACAGTACCGCTAAACTGAGCGAGCGTTTTTCTTTTCTTCTGATTTTTTAGAGGCATCGTGCGCAATGATACGATCTATGATAAGCTCGTGTTTAAGAAGATCCGCGCAATTCTGGGCGGAAGAGTAGCTTCTATTATCACGTCCTCGGCACCGCTTTCTCCGGAAGTGATGGAGTTCTTCAAGGTTCGTGTTATTATCTCGTAAAGATATTAGGTAGTCGAAACTTCCGATCTCGATTTTCTTTTCGATTTTTACAGGGCAGTGTAATATACTACCCTGTGAAAATATGGCTCACCCTATATATATGTGTCTATTTATTAGAGACTTGACTCGAGAGAAAAATAAGGCCGTGTTCTTTCCTATAATCCTGTAATTTTCCTATAATCTTTGCTAGACTATTCGTATTGTATTTTTGCACCCTACATATCAGATATTTGTCTGCATAGATAATAATCTATGTCGAGTCAGCCAAAATTCGCGCGTATAAAATGTTTTCTTAACACTGGCATAAATGATTCGATTTGGGTGCGTATTTTCTAGGTGGCATTTGGCTGCCATGTTTCGGAAGTGTACGGTAGTACAGAGACCCTAATCGTGAGCGGTACTTCTCCGTACGATCCCACCGGAGGACATCTGGGTGGACCCTTCCCTTCAATTGAGATAAAACTCATTGACGTTCCCGAGTTAGGCTATTATGCCAAGGATAACGTAGGCGAAATCTGTGTTAGGTGAGTTGTAGATAGTTGCTGTTTATGTTAAGCTAAGAACAAGTCGCAGGGGTTGATTGAAAATTAATGACAAAGTAAAGCAATTACTGCGATGGATAGGGCCTTGCATTTTCTGATGGTTATCTCAGTGATAATTGAAACTCCCGTTTGTGCTTGATTCTCTCTATAGGTCCCCATTTGTATTCAGGGGTTATTACAAGGATAAAGCAGCCACCGACAATACCATTATCGATGGGTGGGTCGTCACTGGAGACGTCGGGAGATGGACAGATGTAAGTGGTCATAAGTTTTTATTCTTCAACTAACATACTACTCAAGGGATTCTATTATCTCTAAAAAGGATTTTCTGTCGTTGCGCTTTGCTTATGTTCTAAATTAGCTTTATTGAACTGGCATTATAAGTTAATTAAATTACGTTACGCACGGATCTTTGTATCATGCTACTAACACAAGATAAGTTTTTTAATCATTACCCTTATGACATACTTCAGCGGGGTACATTGGTAATTATCGATCGAAAGAAGGATATTTTCAAATTATCGCAGGGCGAGTACATCGCGCCCGAAAAGGTGGAGTCGGTGTACGCACGCCTCGATCAGATTGCGCACATCTTCGTCGAAGGCCGAGGCGACCAGGTATAATGGTCTTTCTGCATCTCGTTTCTTGTTAGCGGCACCATAATGAAGTGGTTGCTACAATACAGTAAATTAACGACAATGAATTATTAGGATGTGCTACAACAAATACCAAATGTCTAGCAACGCGAACTGCTATTTAGAATAGACTATATTTATATACAAGAGAGTAATAATAAGTTTTTTTTTACCTAATACGACAACTTCACAGCGATTTTGCGTGGCTATCGTCGTTCCTGAAGAAAGCCTGTTCCGCCAATGGATAAAGAATCACGGTTTCGAAAGAGAGTCTGAACTACCACTTAGTGATATTTGTTCCGATATCCGAATTCGAAAAGCCTATCTCGAGGAGATGCGCAATTTCGGGACAGCCCATGACCTTGGCAACCTACAACAGGTACATTTGAGAGGAACAGCCGCGTTCAACTTTTTTGTCCTTTATCTCATCATCTTCTGTAAAATTGATTTTGCTTTTGTTCGGCTCTTTGCGTATAAAGTTCAGTCGATCGTGAAAAACGCACGACAAAACAGTGACTCGCCGTTTGTTGGCATTTTTCCACAGACAACTCTGCAGTAGCGACTAGAACTTTTTGGCAATTAACCGAGTCCGTTTTGTCCATTATTATTGCAGATCCGAAATTTATGTCTTGAGGTAGTACCCTTTACGGTAGAGAGCGGACTTCTAACTTCGACCCTCAAAGTGAAGCGCAACGTGGCACGCGATATGTTCGCTGAGAAGGTTGATCAACTATATCGCGAGGGGTCTCTAGTTGAGAAAAATGTATAAATTTCACGCGCTGCAATTGTGGATCTGATGTCCTTTTTAAATAATTGAGTCCAAAATCATCCTAGGTTTTCTTGAGATTACGAGTGTCCTTGAAAACGCGTCTTCACAGCCATTGTGGCCATTACGGTCCCATCCATAACTTTAACTCGACAACGAACCTTTCATATTTTTATCGTGGTTTTGACACTGTCGAATTACCGAGGAAAAGAACGATTTTAAACGGGGCAGAAGCCTGTCGTTGACAAAAGTTCGGTTTTTTTTTTATAGGGGATGACGACGATGTTGCACAGAGCTCAACAAAACGAATTATCTAGCTGTTCATGTTGATCGAATCATTCCCCTAAACTACAATATATTTTGCCTTGGCTACCGTAGAGAGCGTTATATATATTATAGATCATAAATAAGTGATGAGTCTAAGGCAGAGCGAACGCCTGCAGAATTCTGAGCAGGTCGACTTTTTCCATTGGAACTGGGATTAGCTAACCACCTGCGGTAGTTGTGATATTCATTTTCACATAAACACAAACTTCTTTTGTCCAAAGAATATCTAGCGAAGTGTGCAAAAAAAATATCGAAAAAACCCAATATAAATAGATTTTATATATTTATATAGTATATGAAGATGTTTTGAAATAGTTTTATTTATTTTTATTATTGACCACTATTATATGCTAAACTATATTTACACAAGCGAATACGTGGACACATATGTAGGAAGGCCAAAGCACAATGAGTCCTTACGCGTGTTATTATAGTCTTTTGGTACGTTACTTTGACAAAAACATGACATGATGAGCTAAACTAAAATTGTTTTGTAATCAAACATCACTTGAATCATCTCGAAAACGAGAATGAAATTAAGCAAGGCGTTGTTCCCATCTTTAGGCGCTGCATAGCTTTTACATTTGCCAGCAAATGAGATGAGAGGGTCACCTGTACATGCATATCGACATTCCACTCAGTACATCGTGGAGCGCATTTGTACAAATATTGAACGAATAAAGTATGAGCTATTTTTGTTTTAATGGAATAACTCTCATTAAGGAGTTACCTTTTTACAAGACACTTTCCGCACTAAATAAGTAAGTTAAACGTCAAGTCAAATTAAAACGATAACTATGGCCGGACCATGTAATCTAATCGTAATGAAACTTATCTGTGATAACTAAACTCTAGGTGACCTAATCCTTTGAGAAGGTATATAATATATGTATATAAAATTGAAATTGTTCTCAGAGTAATAGTTAGTGAAAACTTCAAAAATAACCTTAAAGAGGATACATCGGGTTCCGATATTACAAGAAACGTTTTTTTAGCTATGCTATAATAGTTTTGTTTTAGATGAATTAAGGGCACAAAAAAAACACTCTAGACACAGAAACAGAGATGCCATCGAAATGTGTAGTAAGCTGGCATTACGAACCACGGCTTTCGTCGAAAGTGCAAGTGCTTTGAAATCCGTCTGTAAGGGGACAGACTGCGTGTTTCTCGCTATTTCGAACTTGGGTTTTTAGCGTGGCTGAGCTAGCTTTTCGCTATTTTGATAAAGTAAAGGAAACCGGCTAGTATTCAGGAGGACAGTTTTATTAGAATCGAAACATTGCCTTATATTTGACAACTCTTAAACGTATGCCTTCGTATTGGTCTACCAGTTAACATGAATCGATACTTGAGTTTCGGTTATAGATGCAGCCCACAACTTCACAGATTGAAACATAATAGCGCTATAAATAGTTGTTTTCATTTAATACCCTTGTTCATATAATGTCTATTCCTGAGTCCACATAATGGCTGTTATCTCCTTGTAACGGACGTTCATAGAATATGTTTCCATAACAAACTCGTTTGTTATATAATATATTTCTGGCGAGGCATTTAATTATACTATCCTGATAGTAGTCACGGTCTTAATTCTCCTTGTTCTACTCAGTCCAATAATCATTTCGGCCACATGTTGAAGATTTAGAACTAAATCTGATAACGTTAGGCCCGGGACGGATATATCTGCTTTTGGCCTATTTACTATTTAGTGTTCTGCATGTAGGCGATGCAAACTAGCAGTGATATAAGTATATAGTCAAAATGATTCAACGTTTTGAGCTATTTTATGTTAGTCGGTGGCAGTGTAATGATTGCAAGGTGACTATATACAACATCAACAAGGCTTCATCCCTAAAGTTTCAAAGAGTTCCGCATTAGATAACACACTTCGCCTGTTGGGTTATGATTACGGTCTGTCAAGGTTTAGTCTAATTAGTTCGCAACCTTGAGCATTTTTGTCTTGATACATTTGTGTACATACACGCACCATACGGTAGTCGAACCCCCGTTTTCTGAGTTGTTTGTAATTGGCTAACTGGACCAAGGGAATAGCATGGGATACCACGACGCCATGCTACTCATTGGCTTCCTCAAATCTGATCAAAGTTTAATGGAAGGCAGTTACATGCGATACATTTATAGATACTGTGCTGAATGTTTTAAAAGGGGTCACCGCACCAAGTACTCTGATGAAACTGATGAAGCATGATCAATATGGAGCACTCAAAGACATGATGTTCTCCGGCTAAGCAGAATGTTTGGGTAAAAGCGTTTGCCTGGGCAGTCGTAAGTCATGATCAGACACTGGCGATTTTGCACCTGGCTAGTTGAGATAGTTTTTTTTTGTTTACATACGTGTCTATCTTACATGGGTGAAGAATTCTATGAATGGTCACGTCACTAATCAAAACGCTATGAGCCTCATATATGTAAAGTCGACGTATCCACCTAACGGCAAACATGACTTCCACAGTTGACAAAGGTCCACACTCTATGGGTGCCGACTGCAAAGTGTGAAGTTGCCTAAACAAATACATATAGCGCATATGTTTTAAGATATTACCCTTTCTTCACCTTCATACCGATTTTGGTCAAATCTTTTTATGGTCATGTCATCATTACCTTGGAACTAGTTAAGCATTTTGCTTTCGACATCAGCTAAACTCTTCGTTCAGCTCTGTACTACTTCGGAATTACTGATACGGTGAATTTATCAATTTTTGTACTAGCTAATAATAACTAGTAGTACGTATACATACATTTCTATTCATATATTGAACATTTGAAGGTATAATTGAACTGGCTAACTAAACGTCTGCTAGTACCTGTTTACAGCGCCGCTGAGAACTAAAAACCCTGAGTGAATGTGGGCATAATGAACTTTCATTTTCCTGAACCGACACCGTTTGTTTGCTGTTCGAATTATCTGTTCGCCTGGGCTGTGGCTCACATGAGTTGGGTCCAGCTAATCGGAACCCACTTCGGTTGGGTCTGAACTGAATGCCAGATGGCAAGCAAGGTAAGAAATGAGTGTTCAATGTCTTCGTTGACGATCACGTCATCAAACCACTGCCCGTAAAGATACTCCATTTTATGAGCCAGAAAGATAATGTTTCGTAATTCGTCGTCCTGTAAGCGTCACAAACGAAAATACACCTTGTAAATGCCCACCCTTTAATATCTCAAAGGGCTGCTATAGAAATCCAGTATCTATTGACATCTTTTAAGACGAGTGGGCAGATTATCTTGATGTTAAATTCACAGTTCAAGCATAAAATAATGTGGTAAGCAAAATTACAGAAACGGCTGCGGAGGGTGAAAACGGCTTTCTTGAGTGCGTAGCCATGTTTGGCGGAACGCGACATGCTCGCGGTTCCCGACCACAGCAACCTATAAATGTATTGTATATGTCTGTTTTTCAAAGTTTCATAGATTCACAGTACGAAGCATTTCGAATATCTTATTTCCTATTTGAATCACATGTCTACTTACGGCAATCAATTACTGCGTAACGAACTTCGTTTGAACCGAGTACGGCCGACGAGTACGTATCGAAGAGAACGCATAAAACAACGTCTGACTCAATGATTATATTTGAGTCATAATAACATTTATTAGCTGATTAACTTATGCGATGCTTCAAATTATCAAAGATACATTTACAGACTTCTACTTCTAGCTAATACTGAATTCGGCACCAGTTCATGCCACTCGCAAGAAATGGCCAGGGGTATATTACTTCGATTTCAGCTGTGTGGCATGGTAGTTGTCAAAAGCCTTCGTGACTCCATCTTCGATCCTTTTAGTCTGTGTTAGGTTGAGTATAAAGTTCCTGTTGGAGCCAACAGGTGGCGTAGGATCAGCTAGTAATATCTAACTGAAGCTTTTGAGGGTGACTGTTTCGACTGTCGGGTACCTGCCCCACTGTTTTCACTGGCCTGTTGTCGTTAGAAGCGATCATTCGATACGTTAAGACCTTGAGCTCGCCTACAGTATTTTCATGCCGGAAAAGATCTTGCCGAAGCAAAAACAATAGTCTGCGAAGTCGAAGGCAAACGTTTAGTAAACGTTACCATTTCTCAGATTTGGTTCGATTGTTCCAGAACCAAGTCACACGACGAAGAAGTATACACGGTTGGAAAGTGTGCCTCTGCATACGGTAGGATGAGAAAGCTATGTTATGCTATGGGCTATTCAAATCTGAAAAAGGGCTAAAAGAGATCGTGACTTAAATAAACTAAATCGAAAAAAAAAAAAAGTTTTACACCGGCAAAGGACGACGCAAGTAATATTGCCATACAGTGCTTTGATGACCCAGCGAGCGCCAACAGATCTTCAATGGGAAATTAAGCCCGACCCGACGTATAGTTTGGACATCGCACCATTCGATTATCACTTTCTTCGGTCATTTTAATGGAGAGGCTTTTAAGGATGAAGCTTTTTTATTGCGCGGGAAATACTGGCGACTGGCAGAAAGGCGGACGAAAGACGAAGGATACTTATTTGACTGAGATGTGTTGTTTCGTTTGAAAGTTACGATAAATTAAAGTGGCTAAAAACGACCGAAAATTTCTACTCAACTTGATAACATATGTGGTAATGGAAAGGTCTAGGTTATCAGTTAACTTACTATAGTTATTCTATTTAGGTAAGAATATAGCTGGGAGTTAAATCTTATATATAATGGAATCATTTTCGTACAATCAAATAGACTGCGTTTGATTACATTCCGTTAGTTTGAAACTTTTAACTTTACGCGACTCTTTAGTTAACAAATGAAGAGAAAAGTTGAGGATAAATGACTTGGCAAATATACAGTAGATTTCATTAGAATCATGCGGCCTGTGAGACCGACTTTTGTGAAGTGGCTGATGGTTGCTTTTGACAGTATGCCCCCATGATAACGTAATGGCTAACCCATTTGCCTGCTAAAATTGAAAACCTATGTGATCTACATTTGAAGTCGGGCACATTCGTTTCGTACTGGTAGGGGCCAAGCGTCTAAAGTAATGCCTACCGATTTAAGTACGTTACGTAAGGTACTAGAAACAACGTTTTGATTGTTTTCTATAGTACAGTATGCAGCATAAAACGCCACTGTGCGGAATAAATCATTAGTGGTGGACAGATCTTTCCCTTTCATGTTAAGGGCTTTCAATAGGTCAAGGTCGTTTACAGCTTATATAAAAAAAAGTTGTAAACGACCTTGACCTTCCTCCGAGTTGTTCAAGGAATAATAATGCATAAACCCGCCTAAAATCGACACATGCACATAAACAAAAAATGGCATAATCAAATATAATGCTAGATGTAGCTAAACGCTAGCCCGAATTTAATACTCCAAAATATATGTTCGTACGTTTAGTGCCACCACCCCTTGCGGTATTGGATCATTCGGTCGATTGTGATATCAAGTCTTGTTTCTCCAGACACAATATTCTAGTATTTAGATAGACAATGTGTGGGTGTTATGAGTAAATTTTCCTGTGTATACTCTGGCCCTCTTCCAGATGAGTCTGCATATGAGCTTAAACGAAAAGCTGTTGTCACGAAAATTATGAATGCCCATTGGCTTGCTATACTTTTCTAGCACGATGCGTTGCGCGTACTATAGACGGTACTTACTGTAAAACCGCGATTTCTGTCCGGATCGAAAGGTGACCGGGCGTGTGTTCTTAATCGAGTTTCCTTAAGGATTTCAAACGGAGGCGGTTTGATGAAGACGATATGCGGCTTCAGCTACGTGCAGCCATATAATAGTCAAAAAACGCAAAGAGTTACGGAAAATGATAATCTTCTAATGCTTTAGCCCATAGTTTTGAAATAATAGAAGCTAAGACAATATGACTCCACTTTACTAGGGTAACGAACATTAAGCTAGTGCTTTGATTTTATACGATTGTTGCAGGAGCTCTTCTGACGCACCTCTGACGATCGAAGTAGTTTGAGCGCATGTAGATGAGGTGTAAGCACAGCTGTGTATCCAGTAGCCATGAGGGCACGAAGCGAATCCAGTGAGGTACCGTAAAGGTTGCCTGCAAATTCGCCGTGTTCCATAAAACGGCCTTTTCGTATCTCCCACTCCATCCGCTGACGGCTAATGAAGTGATAATCTCGCCCATTTACCTCATAAATGCGTTGCGGCCGAGATGTGTCTGGCAAACGATGAAAGCGTAGAACGGCAGAATAACACCCACCCACGGGCATTTTAAATGACAAATAACGAAACTAGTTACAAATACGGCTGTTTTAAAGTATTTCAGCATAGAACGTAAACTCGTTTTTCTGAAACTATTTATCATTATTAGAGATTAAGTTATTAATATACTAATAACGTCTATCATTCAGTTAACTTACGAGGCACAGTAGTTCTGAACAAGTTCGGATTAGTTGCTATCAACCTTCGTTTTAGCTCATTTCGACCAACTCCAGGTGGTCCGATGAGTACAACCGGCCTCATAAAGTTGATCTGCGAGGACATTAACAAGGAAACTTCCTCGTAGGTGGAAATATGCTCGTGGTCGAAACTATCGCTGTCCTCAAGTCTGTACATAGTCTTTTTCACTTTACGAATTTTTCGAGCTCCGAGTATCGGTGACTTTATTGCTCGTCGGCGTTTTAACGTAGTGAGCTCACGCTGTGCCGCAAATCGTCTCTCTTGAAGTAACGGCGTAGGAATCAGACCGACGCGCACCGTCTCTTCATCTCCTATTTAGGTAGAAAAAGAGGCCAGAATTAAAGCAGATCAAATTCGAGAACGAGCGCCCATCGTGTCCATGAGCCCGTTACGCATTAGCATTAAATAACATATATAACATTACGCACCATATGGGATTTTGATAAAAAGGCCCATTAGGCTGTTCATATGTTTCTGTTCTTATATGGCAAATGAGTATTAATCACAGATATCGAAATTCGGGTTATTGGATTAGCGCCATACCAATTCTGGCTTGCCACCAGTACATGTCATCCTGGGCGATCACATGAAGTATGTCTCCTTTTCGAAATGCAAGGCCGGCATCAGGACATTCGTTACGTGGATCCTAAAACAACCATGTTGATAAAAGAAATATGAGGCTTTTCATGTACGAAAAACTTTCATTTATCATTTATGATACGCATCACAAAAAAAATGTAATTCAAACCCTACTTCTTTGGGCCGTCTTTTAATCAACAACTTCATCCTACAAAATGACTGGAGTTGAGATGTATGTTGCGACATTTTGACTTACTCGAAAGGGATCGTAATCGAATAGAGCACGAAGGTGAAACGGATTGACGTGCGTTGCCCGAAGTGGCGGTGGTCCACCAGCAGGAAGTAACTTAACAATACAGTTGGGTGAATTTCGGACAAGTTCGAAGACCTCGTCGACCTGGGCAGCGGTACGGCCCTCTACATCAATTCCATTTATCTCGATTATTTCGTCATCTGGCTGGATCAAACCTGTGAAAAATGAAAGGTGGAGAAAATGAAACAGCAATAAAGTATTCGTTTTACTACACAATGTACATGTGTGCTTTTTAAGTGAGCTAAGTAAATGTACTGAGTCCCAACGACAGGGGACCTTAAACAATAAAAAAGGTCTTCGAGCACAATATTAGAGTAATTTTTTATTTCATCAGGACATAATGAGTAAGGCTAACTGTATAATCGATTGTTTTACCACTCCTCCAATAGCGAAAACATTTATCGAAGGTCTCATATTGTAAATAAACCTATATCTTGCCCGAACGAAACGCAAAACACATTGTCGTCATATCTTGCTCTGTATATTACGAAAAATAAAGCCATTCAATGAGTATTAGATCAATAACTAGACGCAGATAATGCGTAAGGCCATTTATTTATCTATGCTGATTCCCTATCATGTTTAATTCTCAGCGCTTCTTTTAGCGCATTGCATCGAGCATTCTTTGAGGTATGGATAGTTTTTCTTCCTCCTTACCGCTTCGGTCGGCCGCGCCGCCGTGTAAAACTCGATGAACTTTAACGGCCCCGTTGAGTGGGTCAAACTTCACTGTAATTCCGAGTGGCTCCGCTCCTTTTACAAGCTGGACCACTTTCACGACCTCTTCATCAAAATCGATTGACGGAGACGGCAGGGGAGGCTCGTAGTCCCGACGAGCAATAGAATCGTGCGCTTCTAATAGTGCCTGCAGCAAATCATGCCACAATGTTATTATTCACCGTCCGCCTTATAATTTACCATTTGAATTTTAAGGCAAACTTCCGCACAAAGAATATCGAAGTTTCAAATAATGATTCGATCGCGTATGAGTCACACCCATCCAATTTTCACACATGACCCTCAAATGTTTTTATTCCGCTCACTGAATTAATGAAAACGTCCTTCTTGGGACAATCGCATCCAGTACATGTTAGCTTATTGACCCCTAACATGTATTGAAATTCCCTTGCGGTATATTGTTTTAAATTGAAAACGATGATTTTTATGACGAAATGGTTAGCACGTAGTCGGTCCGCGATTCGAGATCCCATGAGAACATTCTTCTGCCCACGAGTATAGTTTGTTGATGAATAAATAGGTTAAATTAATTTTCATTGAACGATATAATTTCGTTATGTGACTCAACGTATGGTGCTAACACTTTTTGTTGATATCTAACCTTAACATGTGGCTTGTTGAGAATGGCGAACAGTTGAGCAGCGTCGTCATCATGGTAAGCCTGGTAGGCCCCGATGAAGTCTTTTACTTCTTCAGCTTTTTTAACGGCGTGTTTCGACCGTGGTTCCCGTTCTTCAGGTTCAAGCTTTGAAAATCGCTTCTGAATTGAGAATAGCGCATTCAGCTTTGGATCCAGTAGAATAGCTTCATCTTCCGGCGGAGTCGAAATATTGGCAACCTGACGTAGAAGCTTACACTCTTCTTCTAAAATGAATTTTTCGTCAATGAAACAATATAAGATTTGAAAAGAAACTACCTTACCTCAATTCATTCCATAAATCCGGAGCGATAAAAACACCTGGTCACTTCTCTAGAGCTCTACTATCTGAATGAATGTAAACACAGCCTGATTTACGAAATTCTATAAACAAACCATTTTCATCTGATAAATATATAATATAAATAGTGTTACTTTGTAGACGGTCTCAAATAAAATATCGATCTCATTGTTAAAAGGACTAAATTGATATGTAAGAAAATCTAAACCCATGATTGACTTAATTTAGCCAGATACTATAGAGAGCTATAGCTTCAGTCATCTTCTTATGCGATCTAATCGTACGCACACGATTCGACGCTATGAAAAAAAACTAATACCTTATCAATGAACAGCTCGAATATTCCGTAAAACTATATTTATCAGAAAATTCTCTATACTTTATAATGTGGCAACGTACAGCGAAATACCCCCTAAAAATTGTGGAAAATTTGTCAAAGATCATGCGCACAAAATTGGAGATGGCTTTCGTGGCTATAAACGACATTGGTCACTAACCGAGGCTAAGGATCACTTTCCAAGTTTTATCTGGGATGTTTTCGCTAAGGTGTCCTTCACCCCTGTTCGCATCTTCCCCGTTGTGGTCCTCCTCTCCATTCGTCTTCTTCTGACGGTACCGATCTATGAAATGTTCAATAGCCATCGTTGCACCTGCCGCCCTTTTTCCAGCGCGGCCCTCTGTCGATTTCTCACGATTTTTCTTGTCACCGCCTGGGGAGGTCGGCGTGCCAACCACTTGCCCCCTATTTTGTCCGTTCTCGACGCCGTCCCAGTCCGCTTCATGCCACCCTCCTCGAGGAAGAAGGGGAGATCTGAAATTGGTATTATCCGTAAGACCCGTAAAGCCTGCTTCTTGACATGCATTACATAGTAAAGGCGGAGTTAACGTTAAACATAGATGGATTTTAAAATAATAGTCAGTTGAGCTAGCAGTCATTTGCGAATCGTTTACACGTAATGATGACTTTTTGGTAGGAATTAGCAAGTATCATACGGACAATATAACAAAAGAAATATTCTTCAAGCAGTGCATTTTGCTTAGATAAGTATGGTATCTCGTACGATGAGATGTCTGATTCGAGCTTCATCGAATCATTAATTTGTTTGTAGGCTTTATTTGAGTGAAAACCAAATAAAGCCTACAAGTGAATAGTATGTTTTTGCTGGATGAACGCTCGGAGGTATGAACACAAATGCCACTACCAGAAGTGAAGTTCTTACGCGTATATTAACAAAGCTTCTTCATTACATGTCAAACCAGGATCCTCAAATGAACGGTCTTTAGCTTTGCATCCGAGCCTCCGTGATAATATGAATTGAACAAAGGTCACTTGCCGTAGTGTTCAGTAATTGCACGGCAAAGGACAGTGAGAAGAACTCCAAACAAGGGGAGACTTTATAAAATATTAGTAAAGATTAACATCTGGTTTACGAAACAGGAATTTTTTCCCGAGCGGGTATCTATATACCTAAAATAATACATATTTCAATCGTCATATTTCGTACTTGCTTTTAACTTACATAACGATCGGCAAGTCTACATAATACGGAACTTACCTTTTGCCATTTCTGAATTTTTTTTAGGGAATATAATAATCTCCTCCAATAAAAAGGATTGTACTGTAATCAAAGGTATTATTTCTTCTTACTTAGCAGGCTTGTAGATGGACAACGCTGAGCAGAAATTTCGACCAAACAAAAGCATTTATTTGTAGAAAAAACAAAACGTTTATTCGCCGTCATTCTTAAACTTTTCTTCGGAAGAATATCGATTAACACATAAATCAGTCGTCAGCCATATGTACACTGGGCAGAGTGGTAAGTGGCAATATGAGCTTTTTAAACTGTGTGAGAATCTATCTATGCGTTAATTAAAGAAAACTGTATCTTATCAGTAAATACCAACGGCTCCAGTGCAACATAAATTAAAGCCGAGTGTAAAATAAGCGAAATAACGAAAGGTATTGAATTCTAGATATAGATGCACATTTCGTTTAATAAATCTGATAAATAAATGTTTCTGGCTTACCTATGAAAACAATAAGCAGATTTGCAAAAACAGCAATATTCCATAAACATTTGCTTCGACATTTTAGCATAAGATGGCTAGGAAAACTACTTTTTTTGCTCTTAAAGCCTACGAGTAAGCAGGCACACATTACGGAGCTACTTAGTTCGGGTGATAAACATTGAACATGCACCACACAAATAATTATATCCTCCTGCTAAGCAATCCTGTCGATTAGCTCACGTCACAGCTTTGCAGCCCAAATCAGACACAGGCAGATCTTTCAGCACATTTGTTTAGCACACCCCGATTGCCATAACCCTTTATCGCTTTGGCCACACAAGCATTCTCTTTAAGTAAATTTACTTGCTACTAAAGTTTGAATCATGTTCCCTTTGTAGGCCCTGGATAAGTGAATGAAAGAGGTACGCCGATATCTAATGCAATGGTCCTATCGGGTGTCGCTTGCCTGCTTTTCTAATCTCTGCTAGAAATATCCATCCGACTCGTCGTTCAGCCTTCGCCCCCCTTAGGCGGTTGTATGTATGTATGTATGTATTATTAACGAATGCGCGGTGTTCATTGCACTGCTGCTGCCATTGCAGCCGGTACCTAGCACTAAAACAGCACTCTCATCGATGCTGCTGCTGCTGCTGCTGTTGCTGCACCACAGGCAAAACCCAGCAGCTGGCTTCGTTCGTCAGTTAGTGCCACCACTACCACGAAGCTCTCTCTCTATTCCGATTTCCGCTATTGGGACTAACAACCCATATTACCACGGCTACTACCGCCGCAGTCACCGTAACAAACGCAGCAAAGGAAACAGACTACGGACGATATGAATAACCCTCACACTAACAACATCTCGCTTGTCTCGTGCGCTTCCCTCTGAACACTACTATGTTATTACATATGGCACATATGAGTGCAAAGTCGCACGAGTCGCAAAAGTCTAATAGGGTAACCGGTTCCTACAACAGTCAGTATTAATTGTACGACACTAGTATCGTCGATGCTTAACAAGACTCACGAATTAATGAAGAACTGAACACAACGGAACTCAAGTACGTGTGGTTATGGTACAAATAAACATCATTAGGCTCAATATAACCTGACTGCCTGGATAGACAGATATATATATACAGACTGCAATAAGGGTTAATAAAATAGTTTTTATCTTTTTCTCTATTCTTGTGCTGTACTCAAGTGGGAATTAGCTCGGCTGAGTCATTGTTACCAACTCTGCTGTGATGGCCGTTAATTGGTACAGTCGTCTGCGACAAACAAAGCCGCGTTAGATCACTAAGACTACGAAACTTGTCGTCCAGTGACAACTCAAAGGAAAAAAAGTTTTTACAAAAAAAACAATAAAAACTGGAGGAGACATGAAGAATATGAAGCTTTGTTGTCTGATTCACTCAGGAAATTAGGTCTCGACAAGACAGCAGTCCTGATCTTATCTTCAAGCCCTCTGCTTTTTCTACACCCCTGAAAAATGTTAATTAATCATTCGTTTTTATCTGGCTGAAGGAATTGAATCTACCGTTAAAAGTAAAGTTTCGCGTAGAGACAAATATTAGGCAAGTAAAAACTATTTTCGAGTTCTTTAGTGAAAGGGCCATACACTATAAGCGTGTACTTCCCAGAACTCTCTCACACTTCTGGCAGCGAGTGTGTCTTTGAGATTTGAAGATCTACAGAAATGAGCAGCGGGGATACCTTTTCTGTATAGTATTTATATCTAATTTCCTATAGAGTTTGTTGCCTATCACAGTTGATTATACAGCCTAACCAGAGTCCCATAAAATTTATCGAATAGGTGAACCAATGCATTTATTTACCATGAAAAGGTTATTTATTAAATAATAGTGGCTTTTTCATGTTCTATTCTACTCAAGTTACATTGAACCATCGTACTGTGATTTCCTGTTGTCGTACTGATTCGAGCGTTAGATTGTCGATGCAACCAGGCGTCAAAACAGCGTAACGGAGAGAAAGTCTACAATTGTTATGAGACTCTGTCGTTACTCTAATTAATGACACACAAATTTCTTCTATAGTTGACCCCCAGATACCGCATTGTTTTACTACTATATGGACTGGTTATGGGATTACCTGTCTTATGTAGCTCTTATAGGCAATCAACAGATCGTTCCAAAAAAAAAAAGTAGCTTTCGGAACTCTGTTTCTTGATAACTGGTCAGGAGCTGATGCTTTGCTGCCCACGACTGGCCAAAGAACTAGCTCTTGTTTTGATGAGTAATCTGTACAAATTATGATACCGCATACTCTACATATTCTGTTTACCTAACATACATATTCTGATTACCTGAGTGTACGTTTTGTTCCACTTGAAATCTTAAAAATGCATTTCAAAAATTGCGTCGCAATGTACTAGCTAGTATCTAGAACATGGTATTATTCGCAGAGGTCCACTATACTAGTAAACTGCTTCTAACCTGGCACAGGTTTATGCGTGAAGCTGTCAATAACAATAGCCTCAGTTGCTGGCCACACGTGGAACCGCATTGAAAATTGGCTTCTATCACTGTTTACATAAATCGCCTGCTCACGCATCCTGAACTCTATACGGAAGCGAAAGCACCACGCAAGATACATTGCGAAGCCAACAATGTCCTATTGTGTCAGAGATAATGTCTCAAACAGAGCATACGATCAGTCGAGGTTCCTTGTTGTACGCGGCAAAGCGTCGTACGTCGAATAATCATTTGGAAGTAGATACTAAAGCGCAAGTGAGCGGAAATAATAGAAATGGAGCAAGACTAATCAATGGGAAATAGTTTCATGGATCTGAATAACCCTGGAAACATGTAACGTGAATAGAAACCAGTCAATACTGAACATTACAGAGCAGTGACATTCTATTTTCGATCCTTTCATTCCCGTGTGAACATGAGCGATGCGATGTCATTTTATCCTCTCCTTATTTTCCCGATACAGATTTTTTTTTTTTACCGAAATCGATACGCAATGCTCAGTATTCGGTGGTTCGCACTGCGTTTCCGGACATCGGTAACATCTCCACAAACAGAATCTCTGATAAAATTGGCTGAATCCTTCGATAACACAACAGGTTAATTCGTTTAACAGGTAAAATACGTTTCGCGCTAAACTCAAAAGCTAAAACAACAAATCCTACTAGTCCACAAAGGCTTATGTCGAAGGCTCTCCTTAGCGAGCAAAGGTCAATGTATCATCGCTTTGCCAGAGCATAACAACAGAGAATGATCAGAAAAGTCAATCCATTGCCTAAATATAATGCTTTATTTTTTACATTTGTTAATGTTTTATCATCTATTACTATATATTTATATTTAATATTTATAGAAAACTTTATTAAAGTGATTACAATTCAGATCGTTTTTGAAGACGAAAAGAAGCAAAACGAACATACGGCCGCAGCCGAATTGAAAGGAGACGAGAACCTGTTTTATGGATTATTAAATGGAGTATAATCCACCACAATTATTGAAATTTAGCCTATAACGCACACTGAGTTGCACACTCTAGCGTACTAAACTTTCTTGAGATATATTAGCTTTTGTTGCTACTATCCTTTTAACAATCCCACCTAAATACATACTGTGTGAATTTGCCGGTCCCAATAATCATTTCCCGAATGCTGCGTCCGATATCTTTTCTAATTATGACAGAAACGTTTACGCAGTGACGCCTGCGTGACCTACATTTCGATGTGGAGGCGATGTTGGCTAGTAAAACATCAAATATTAGTACACAAATTCGCGCCCTAATTTAATTTAAAGAATAAAATTATTTGCCATAACCACTCACCATCAATTCTATGCCAGTTCCGAGTGTCGAACCATGCTCGATCAGCTGTTTCGACCGAGTTGCAGTCCTATCCTTAAGTTACGCCTAAACACCACTTAGGCAAATGTCCACTGGTACAATGGAATCCAGTATGGGATAAGTACTATTACGAAATTTATTTATGAGGGTTAAAGAAGAGACACTCGTCTCTCTGATTAACTAACATCGATTTCACGTCGCTTGTTTAGTTGCAATAGGGAGCATACAGGATTGTTATGAGACAGACCACTTGTGCAATGGTGTTTGGTAAAGGCATCAACTAGCTTGTGTAATGGGAAGGAGCTGTGCGTGGAGCGAAAGGCCCAGTGTTATAAAACTGCTGAGTGCCCTCACCCAACAATAGGACAACTGGAGAGCTGATACTTGATGATATCACCCTTTATGAGGTATCGGTCTCAACTAAGCTCATGAGCATTTGGTTGATTTCAACTGGGCTGATTTTTATGACTTTACTTATTCAAGTTTTCTATATCATTACAATATGAGTAGGACATATTTTACATAGCTAATGTTTATTGCCTGCCTATTGAAAACAAAAGGAAAATTAGGCAATTTGTGTTTAATGATTGCTTTTAAGGAAAAAAAAAAACGTTCCAATGCCCATGAGATAATTTCGAGCAATTTTTAGATACTTGGCTGAATGAGTCCGAAGCATATTTAAGTTTGCATATCCTAATTCGACAAGCACGTTACACGACGAAGATATACCTGAGCGGGATGGGGCGTCAAACATGCCGATAGCCAATTAAGTTCAATACAAATGGATATATAAGCACATAGTTAATATAAACTATGTGCTCGATTTGGCGCGGTAGCTTCCGCGGCTAAAACGCTGGTCAAGAGAGCCAACGAACGTCCACTGACTTACTATTATATAGCACTTATACAAAGCCAAGAAAAAGATCCAATGATACAGTAATTGAGATTTGTTATAGTGCTTTTTTAATAGCTTTTACGGTAGAGGAGCGAAAGTGAAATCCAACATAATTTTTAGAGGAGGAGAGTCGGCCTACATTTTATCGATGTAGATTCTATTTTTTTCGTGCATTGCTCGGTCTAGCCCTGAGAACACTGGTGAGACGTTTCAGTGTTTAGACGGATTGCTCTACTTTAATATTATTGAATTATTCAAAACGGTCAAATATGCTGGCAATTTAGTTTATCCTAAAACTGTCAATAGAGTTATATAGAACTACTTCTGACAACGATTCCATGTAGAGCCCGCTCTACGTGCGTCGGTGCTATCTAACTGCTCCCTAAGCCTGCGCTGTTCGAAGACGTCCCTTTACTACTTCACTATAATAACATACGGTAAAACTTCGGCATTCTGTGCCAACATGACACAACATCAGGTACTTAAGTACTCGCCGTATTTTAATTAAGCCTTCCTGAAGCAACGACAGACTACTATGGGCGCACATCTCACTAATAGATTGTTCAGAAAATAAAAAAACAATTTTTTAAAAATGAAGGGTGGCTACGGTTAACGCTGAACCCAATCTTGTGTGCTATTTTTATTCTTGGACGTAAATATGCTTCTAGATGATGACAAGATTCGCCAAGCGCCTTCACTTTTACTTCCTAATAAAGCTGAATATGAGATACTTAAAGCGACAGAATCAGCTCGAGTGACCCTGACGGATAGCGGACTTGAATATTAAATAGTCTTCAATAAACATACTGGGCGCCAAACCTAAAATTAAACGAAAGCGAAAAATTTACAACGTCGTTACAAACGAATCTGGTGAACTTGGAAACCGAATAACTGATGAAATAACTGGGTTAGAATGATGATTTTTCAAGATGTGTCGCAAATACTTTTCTTTATTTTTTGCACACCTGTCAGAGCAGTTTGGCAACTTCTGTACCTATTATTCGCGTTCCCATATATAATTTCTTTATCAGTGGCTTCTTAAAGTAGATCGATAGTGAGACAGGCTTGGTACCAGTTGCCTTGCTTGGACATGAAAAGCCCATAATCATACGAATTCAAATCGAGCGAAAAAGAAGCGGGTTGAAACCAAGGTTGGATATTTCTTTACTCAACCCAGAAAGAAACTGAGGTATGGTGACATAGTCTGGCGTGGTGACAAATTAACTGTGCCAAGAGTGCACATAGTATTTCAAGGAACTTGAGATAGCGGGCTGCATCCATCGTTTCATTTTTAGCGTGTATCGTATAGTAGCAGGTGCCTCTTATGCCCGCTGCAAGTATTGCCATCATCTTACGACCAAACCTAGCTGACATCATTACTCGACTTTTCTTCAGAGTGACACAATTTCCTGGTCTGTTTCTATTAGCCACATTTTGCTTGTTAGTGGCGCGTAGTTCAAAAGTTATTCAGTCTTAAAACCCGCCGGATTCGTTTATAGCAGCCTCTCTATATGGTTTATTGTTATTTAATAAGCCATAGATTATTTCCAAGATATATAGTGCCTTAAAAATGTATATACTGTTTAACGAATTATTGCTTTAGGATTATTCGTTTTGTTCATGATGTATTTAATTGGAAATAATAAGCGTATCAACAATTAACTTTAAGCAAAGGAAATTTATTTTAACATGCTATTGTTGTTGCTTATTGACATTGTCGATAAGGGTTGAAATTAAATAAATAAGAGATAAGTTTGAAATGAACAAAACTGCTTAGGATGTTCACAAGCAACATAAAAAAACCAAGAACATGAACGAAATTTTCGCTAGAAAAGCTATTTTTGCTAGAGAGTTATAGGAAATATTCCAAAAATCTATAAAAGAGATCAGAAGCTTACAAAAGTGTTTATCGTATTTTAAGATATTGTAAATGGACGTTATTTTGCCGCACATTCGAAAAGGTTTTGGTAAAGGGCGCAAATTAATTTCCAATAGGAAAGAGCTCTTGCTCACCATTATCTTTGATAAATTTCCGCAACATTTACTTCTCCATGAAACAAAAACCTAATAACTCAGCGTTGGTTTCCTTCTGAATTTTTTCTCCATGAGTAAACTTTACCGGTTTTTACTTATATGAGTATTTTCTAGCCAAATTTCCTAGTGTAAAAGTTGATCAATCTAAAAGTCAACGTTGGTAACAGCCTCATATTGAGGAAAAATAACAATAGTTGAGTTGCAAGAGTGGCGAACTAGATTATATTACATTGCCTCAATACGAAGTAATAAACGTGCTCTCTAGTAATAAGTGTTTTTGCCTTTTCTTGTGAATATTGCTGGGAAAAATGGCCTCCTCACAATTTCCCCTGTAGAAGTTTGTAAAGTCTTTTTCATGTATATAATGTAATATATATGATTTAGTTAATAGGCTCAGAATGCAGTTCAAAAAGCGCTGCTAACACTATGATTCAAGATATTTTTTCAATATTAGATGTACTATATTAGCTAACATACAACAGCAAACAACTTTAACATCAATTACTGCATACGATACTAAATAAATATTAGTAATTGTGAATAGAATATTTTGTGTGAGTTTCAATGTAACGGATAAAGGATGGCGGAAAATTCTGAATGTAACAATGTTGAAAGCTAGGAAAATTTACTATGTAGTTGCGGCGTTGCGTTGCTTGAGCTAACGATTTCCAATAGTCATTTCTAAAAGGAAATTTACATAAAAGATTAACGAAGCGACTCAGAGAAGTGGTTTGCTCCATCTGAGTACATTGATTTGTGCGTCAGGCCACAAGCTTGGAGTGCATATAAATGCGAAGCGGTAAGAATGCCATGCTGATTGAGGAGACGCGATTCGTAAACGGAGTGATATATCACAGATGTATAAAATATTACTTAGTTAGCTGATATTAATTGAAGTTCAAGTACGAAGAGAGACTTACAGCGGACGTTACGTTCTAGCTAAACGGAAAAAGGTTGAAACCCATGAAACCTACCTCGGCATCACTTTGCGTCTTGTAGGTCCATGAGTCGCGTGACGCGTACTTTCGTATGTATTTTTCCGTGCAGCATACCATGAGAATAAATGGCAGGATGTCGTTCAATTAAAGAAATTAACACTAACATTTTAGGACAACTAGAATTATTTGTTGTTACTACCTGATTTAGGTAAAAAGAAACTCTCATTATACGCAGTGTAATAGGGTAGTTTGATAAGTGAGATGAATGCCATAAAGATAGATCATTGAGTCTGACCCTGACGACTTCGTCCAGTCTAAAACTAATATTTTATTTAAAAATGTTCTAATTACTAGAAAAAAAAAGTATGGATCAAAAAGTCAGGTGTACACAATATCTGCCACAGCATTGCTCAGCTATAGCAATTGATGGGATTCGCGAACAAGAGCAAGAAAAACTAATTGGTGACTTTATCGTTACACACGTTCAACAAATGGCCAGATTTAACTAGAATTTTCGTGTATAACTACGCACTAATCACTGATAAAATATATAACAATAAAGTTACACAGCGTAACTTCGCCTTAGAAAGTTTAGGAGTTTTAACGAAGCCTTTTCAGATCGATTTCACAAACACCATAGTGTGAGTGCACTTCATCTTTTCTACATACTATTCCTTAATTAGAAAAATAATCTGAGCACTCATCAAAGAATAGCATAGCTCCTTTTAGGACGCATCGTATGTTAACTCGTGATTTGAAAGGTTGTTGGCCTATTTTTTTGTGTGGAACGTTAAAATAAATAAAAAAAAACCATAAATTATTGATTCGAAGAATACAGGAGCCACAACCTAGAAGTCGATCTTATAACCTTTTCCTTGGGACAATGTTTCGACCAGTTTAATACGGTGCACGATCATTGGCAAAGGTAATGTTTTGAGCTTAATTTTTAGGCTAACCATTTCGACTTTATATTCTCAAAAAATATCACTTTCGCCTAGGTTGGACTCATCGCATGGTTACTACTCGTAACTTCAGAACGAGGATCATTATGCCGATTCAATACCGATATGACAACATCATCCTAAATCCTATTTACGGTTCCCCTTAATCTTTTAAATCATTAGTAAATCAATCCGGCTTACGATCGGTTAAGGAATCTTGTCCGTTAAACAACAAGAAAGGTATCATTGCAATTATGAAAATAAGGTAGTATTTTATTTAGTTTATAATGTTTTCTTATGACGGTGCAGTGATAATTTTCTTGCTTCCTACATTTAGAAAACGTTTTCCTTTACCGACCGCCGGTCCTCTGGAGTGCCTCATAACTTCCGACTCGGGAATTTTTTCGCACTCCGCTACAACATAGGCTGAAAATTGCACACGCTTGGGCTCGTAGCTAAGCAAAAAAGAGCTTGTAAATGTATATATGTAATGATAGCTTCTAAAATAGGCAGGGTAATCCAGATTCGAAACTACAGGAGGAAGGAGAAAGGGTAGATGCACGTTGTTTTGTGCTGGGAGCAAGGGATCAGGAGCAGTGTCTAACGGCACTACCGAATGTAAAAATGCAAGGCATTCAATGGGTCAAAACACCTATCCATACTAAGCATGTCCTGTTGCACGAAACGGAGAACTGATATTCAAAATTATGAGGCACAAAGCTCTGCTAGATCTCAATACCTTTTCTATTCGATGAAGGCGCTTGAAATTTTAATGTTTTTGTTTTTCTAAGCAAATACATTCATTCAGTCGTTGAAATGAGCCGCCATTGAACAAAATATTTATATCTTTCTTTTTATATTATTCTTATTATAGACTTCTTTTTATATTATTGTAGACTGGCATAAAGAATTGAAGGTAACTATTAATGGTGTAAACGTATTTGTATGAATCAAATACACGCTCCGTTTGTCTCTAGGAGCATCCATATTTGAATTTCGCGGTTGTCTCATCGTCTAAATCGTTCGGCACGGAAGCCACGCGCTGGCTTGCATCCGGTTTCGATTTCTTTTTTTTCGTGGACTGCTAGGTGTGTGGTTCGACTTCTTATAAAATTTCAACTATTTTAGCGTATATATTCGAAAATCATCAAGGGTTAATGTGTCTAACACGATAGGAACGAGTGTTCTCAACTAGTTGGCAGTGCGAGTATTATTTCTTAACTAAAGCGAATCAAGTGTATAAGTGTGTGCACGTTGCCAAGCCGGCCATAGTCAATCTATTGCCCTACCGTGACAACGTGTTTGATATTGTGGAACGTTGATTTGTGCGGTTCATGAATTCGATCGTATTCTAATTTCACCGGAATCACCGTTCGAGCTGAGAATTTCTAACATTGTTGTGTTTCTTATGTTACAGTTGTTGCCAAATGGGCCGCTATCAGACCGAACCGGAGAACACGACTAAGTGTAAGTAATCAATGCAGCTGCCTTTCCCTGTGTAGTTGTCGGCCTCATTTTAGTTGAACTTGACATTACTGCATTAATCTAGCACTTCCGAAACTGAATTTCGTGTGTGGAAGCAAAATAAAATAGTCACTAAGTTAACAGTTTCGCCGACCTAACTAAAATCAGTGTATCATATGGACGTAAATATTTATATAGCTGGCATAGGTAGTTTCTACGGGAGTAGTGACTTAATAGACTAAATCGAAAGATATCGATGCATTGGCTCTTTTCATAGGCTATGCACTCCCTAAACGGTTTACGTGTTTTGGTTTTGGGAATGCTACTGAATGGCTGATGTTACTGCTGATGTTTGGGCGCTAATCGGCGAACACAGATCTTATTTGAATTATACTCTAATTTGTACTAACCCTTATGAAGATCGTTTTTGGTAAAGAAACTGGCAGTAACTCTGTATTGCCACCTTTTTGTGCTTTCACCTCGCAGCGGCGAAGAGTCGCGGACTGAATCTTCGCGTGCACTTTAAAACCACGCGAGAGACAGCTCGCGCCATCAAGGGTATGGCGCTTCGCCGAGCCAAAAAGTATCTTGAGAATGTCATCGAGAAGAAGGAAATTGTCCCTTTTGTCAGGTAAGGTTTTAGTGCCTTTGACATATTTTTGACTGGAATAGCCCTTATTGACATGAGTAGAACCACTAATTCCAACGTAATTTAAGATCTAGTTCTATTCTACAAATTTAAAGAAATCTGAAGAACACTGAAAGGGTTTCGGAAACATAGTAAAACTATGCTTTGACAGGTTTAGAAGTTAAACATTAACCTGTGTTATATTGATGCTGAAAAGTATGCAGATCCAGATAGCACCTAAGTTGCTACGTAAGTCAATTCCTCAGCCTATCCTCCACACTCGGAGATCTTCGTGATTGATCAAAAACCCGATCAATCAGCTTCCCTTGGCCACTCCCCCGCGTCTTACCATCGTCCACTTTTACCGTCAAATATTGATGGCGACCTTTCTAGCCATAGTCGGCTTCAAGTTGTCGTCTAGGAATGTTTTTGGGAAATTCATTTCTCCAGCCAAAAAATCCCATAGTAGCATCTGTGCTAAGACGAGAAGCGCTTCATTCGAGACCGACCAATACGCCCAGCTTATGTTGTCCAGCAGCGTCCTTTGGGCCAACGATGATGGACCCCTATTTTTTTACTGGTTGAAGCGCCATGTCTTCCCAAAAAGGGACCGCCTTACAGATGGCCAAAGCGTCCGGCAAAATAGGACACAAGTTAAGCTCAGGGCGGTTCGCTGTTTACTGTTGCGTATTTAACACATGCAGTTCTTCTTAGCTAGATGTCAGGCATGGCCCCAAAGTATTTCCCATCTTCTATGATTTCTATCGGGTGTCTTGTGTCTATAAGGCCAAATATTGTTGTCCTTTTCCGGCTTGTTAAGTACACGACTTCTATCTGTTCAGACAGAACGAAAATTTAAGGCTA
The DNA here is from genome assembly GCF_002443255.2 of Varroa destructor. Taxonomy (NCBI): domain Eukaryota; kingdom Metazoa; phylum Arthropoda; class Arachnida; order Mesostigmata; family Varroidae; genus Varroa; species Varroa destructor. Next base: position 35,438,262 of record NW_019211460.1, on the reverse strand, counting down.
TACGAACAATAGTCACTAAGTACTCGATAGTTTGACGTGGTTAAATTTTGTATGTGTAACTAAAGTGAGTCGAGCTATTGAAACAAAATACTTAGGATCGGTAAACCACTGGCTACAAAAAAACTCGGGCGTGTCGTTCGTTAATGGCGCTAATAATTTGATTGAAGGCAATTATCACTGAACTGTTGTCTTGTTGTGCAACATTAAACTCCCAGGTTGCGAAAAAAAATGAGTCTTCCCAGTTTACTATTAGTAATCGGGACAGAATAGGCCTATGATAAATTAACGGATCATTGTACGAGCATGCAGTTGAGGTAGAATTTGCAGAAGGTTCGCATTGTTTAGTGATAAGGCAAAGCGTTGCAGATGATCCTATTATTATTCCATTCTAACAGAAACAGTGACTGTCTAGATTATGTGCATACCTTGAAATTTCTTATTCAGATATTGTAGTGGCTATCTTAGGCCATCCAGCCAATGATGATTGTTGGCGGATGAACGCTATTGTTTACAAATAGCATAGCCATTTAGTTTACAACACACAACTGCTTTTCTTCTTATAAATTTCTTCTTGATTATAAAGCAAAGTTTGCACATAATTTCATTTGTATAATAGATACCGAATGCAACGTCTGATATGGAGTCTAAAGGTGATTAAGTAAAAAGTGTCATTTGTAGAAACGTACGCTAGACAACTCAGTGCAAAATCGCTGAAAATATGTCAGCCTGACTTAGTGTTGGATGTCACTGGCTGAAGCAGTGCATCAGTATTAAGCTACTTTTCGTCAACCAGCCGCAAAAAAACCTGGCAAATTCACTGAATCGTACAGAGTACGTCGCTACCGGTAGTTGACTTAGCTTTATTAGAGTAAGACTAATGACACGGCCGAAGGGATTGGCCTGGTCAACGGGTAAAGGGAAGACCAGGGGGCTAATTTCTATGAAGAAGGCATGTGTCCATTTGGAAAGGGTGTAGGAACATGAGTCCGCTGGAGCTGGTCCCCGAGGCTGCTAGTTTTTTTTTGCGGGTTTCATTGCCTCTGGCCGCTACTCCTGCTGCAACTAGGGAAGTTGCAATAATTTTCCACAGCACCTGATCGACGGCGGATAGGACTGGACTGAGTCGGGATTAAACGACTGGTTGACAGACAAAGGCGCCTCTAGGAAAATGAGTAAGGGCCTGTAAAGGAGACGGAAAGACTGGATTGGAGAAGTGTAGTGAGCATTAATTGGAAGTACAGCTTGCTTTGTCAATGGTGCCAAGATCTGAACGGAAGTCTGCGGTGACCAGAAGGTAGTAACGAACTTTGTAGTCCGACCAGAAAAAAGGACGCGTCTGTTGTGTTGAGTTTCTTCCGACTTCATGAATCCGAATGAGGACCATGGATTTTACATGCCCCATAGACAGACGCGTACTTAAGACCACAAAGGACACGTCAGGTTACAACCACAACTTTCATTGCAGACGGTAGAGAGATCATGCGAGAGTAGTTCTGGATAATGGAAATCGGTACTACTTCACGTAGAACAGGTTGTCGTACACGGTGCTTAGAAAGGAAAACTAACAATTATGTGCAGTTGTCAATAAATCATGGGGAACGTTTTAGTCTTAAAAAATAAGTTTTAGAGAAATATGTCCGGAAATTTTTCTGACAGGCATAGACTCTTCTGACAGGTGTGGTAATTTGTCGATTGATAAATTACGTTACAAAATGTTGTTCCCAATGGTGTTTGATGTCCGAAATTGAGCAAACGACAATATAAGGTGCGAGCAACAATGTAGCTATACTGACAACTATTGCTATAAAAGCAAAGAGTTCTTGGGAGCTATGGCGAAAGTTGCTTCAAATATTGGCTTAGCTGTGCGACTGAAATAAGCAACAAGTTCCTCATATTTCACCAGTGTAAAATAGTCGTATGTGCTTATGGAAAACTGTTAGGTAGGAGGGATGATAAATAACCAAATGTTGTTCATCACGAGGATGTGGTCTCATGGTTACCGATAGCGGAACGTGGTAACGGCATGTACACCAACGATTCGAGCTGATGCTGCTCGTAAATGGAATTGGTTTCCTGACCGGTGATGAAACGGCATAACAGCAACGTATTCAGTATGCCCCTGGCCATTTGGCTAGGTCGTGCAACAAACGAGACATCGATTGTTGGTCCGAATATAGCCTATAGTTGCCATTGATTGACGAATGACTTTTTTTCTAGTACTGTGGGTACCAGTGGTAAGCGGTGTTATAGATGCAGATTTTTCTTGCGTTCTTTTGCTGTTTAGTAGCGTTGATGCTAGCTTTGTTGTTACCGCGTCTGTTTTGTTTGCTTTCATTTAAGGTGTAACGAATATGAAATGAAAAATGGAGGTTTTCGGCATCACGAGTCAAAGATAAAAGCAGTAGTAATAACACAGAAAGCAGATAGGCAGCTATAGATGGTTCGGTGAATCATGCAGCAGCTGTGTTGCAATTGCAAAATTCTAAGAAAAAGGAAAAGCTGAGTGGTTCTGGCCTGGCGTTGCGGAAGAGTACCAGTGATATGGGCAGGAATGAAAGGCAGGCGAGAGACTTTGGCTGTTTCTCAGCTGACTATTCGGCGAAAGGGGTTCTTTTAATGGGTCTTTCCACACCCCAATAAGAAGCGGCTGCGTAGCAAGCAACAAAACTCCACTCTCCGACCTCAGTCGTAGCCGTGCTTCTATTTCGATGCTGCTGCTAAAAATGTTGTTGATGCTAATAATGGTGCTAATGATCGATACTTCATTGCGGAGATTCAAGTTGATTCAGGTCAAAGATTCAGTTGGCGTTGGCTTTGCCTTTGTTTGGGATGAAGTTACATCTCGTGTCACGGCACCTCATTTATTTGTCACAACATTATTCCGCATTAAGCTAATTTACGTTCTGCTTCCGTGTCATGTTTTTCGTTTTTGCTAGTTATTTTGGAATATTTTATGGCCTTAAACAGCTGTTGGTGAAAATACGTGGTTGCTAGGTGCTAGATGGTGTCTAACGGCTCATTGTCAACTCTTACTTTATGTTGAGTAATTGTAATGTTACTTGTGATTTAATTTGTGGTTTTGTTTCTAATGGTTGCTTTTTGAACATGAAATAGGTTTAATGGCGGCGTAGGTCGTCACGCCCAGTGTAAAGCCTGGAAGACTGCGCAGGGTCGCTGGCCAAAGAAGAGCGCCAAGCACCTTCTGCAATTGCTCCACAACGCCAAAGCTACTGCTCGTACGAAGCAGCTCGACGTCGACCGTTTAATCGTTGATCACATCCACGTAAATCGAGCTCCTAAGATGCGTAGGAGGACATACCGTGCCCACGGTAGGATCAATCCTTACATGACTTCGCCTTGCCATATCGAGCTTTTTTTAAGCGAAGTTGAAAACATCGTCAGCAAACCTTCTGTACCCGCCGAGGTCGAGAAGAAGAAAGTCTCAAAAAAGAAGCTAGCCCGCGCGAAGGCCATGAGCCGCGAGTAACCACAGTTGCTGCGTATAACCTCATCCAACTGTGACCTGCAGGGCGAGATCAATAAAATACCGAGCAGCGTCGTCGCTCTCTGGCAGAAAAAAAATCTCTTTTTATTGGTGCTAGGTAGTTTGTATATTATTACAAAAATCGTTTGTGAATTAGGGGTCGTTCCCCAAAATATGACAGATGTGTTGCGGTCAACTTTTTGTTAGCCTGATGGGTTTGAATTTCAACGCATCGTATCATTCAAGATAAACACAACGACTACAAACAAAGATCACATTATTTTGTAACCCAGAAGAGAGCAATAAGAAACTATTTCTTTCTGACTACGTGATTTGACAGCTGATTTAGGTGACTATGTAGTTCGATAGCTGTCCGTGGGTTCCGTAAGCTGCGCCTTCAGCAAAGCAGAGCTTACAGCAGTGGCAATATTGAGCTTAACAATACATTACAAAGCAATTTTCATGAATGGTTAGAACATACAAAAGGGATTCTTCAGATACTAACAGCACCTAAATTGTTATATCATCGACGTTATGGGAGTAATGTAGAACTAGCGAAAACGACAGTTCAGATGTTAGACATATGATATCCAATATATAATATTAAATATATGAATATATTTATATATAAATATCTAAAAAAAAGTTCTTCGCGCCTCGGGAAGGGGAAGGTAGAAAGAGAACGAAAGCGTAGCTTTAATTCTGTTGTACGAAATCACTGCTTTCTGTTTTTTTGCTTCTCGGGCAAGGATGTGTCAGTACATAGTCCTTGCATTTGGCGGTTACCTTGTGCTTTGGTAAGATTACCATTTGAAGAGTAGCGAAGTGTTGAAATTTTATCGTATAGAGTATAGAAGTATAAAAAAGTTACATTGCAGGGCAATTTTAGCACTACAACGAATTAGCGTAATTTCATATTAATACCTGTATTAGTAGAAGCAGGCTAAACTAAAGTTGAACTGTATCTCCTAATTCAAACAGCAAAGATTTTCGAATCAGATTCAGCACAAATAAACTGCACAGTTGTTATATTTTTTACACATCTACACAAATGAGAGAACAAGCTCATTGCAAGATTGCATTCATATGCTTTTTTGTCCCTATCTCTTTTTCGGCTCATGTAAATTTACCCTTTTTACATCAGTAATGTAAGATTGGCTCATGTTCTGGTTCTAGGACATAAAAAAGATTTTCCTACGATGAGGTTTAGGCCCACCTCTGCTCAAATCGAGACGATGGACGCCTTTTTTACATAAACGATACATAATAAGGGTAATTTTTTAGAACTCCAAGTTTTAAACACTATCTAAGCAAAACCAAACATTTCAATGAAATAGTACGCATATGTTAGAAGTTTTGTTTGCAACCGTTATGATTTTTCAAGATAACCATCATCGCCACTGAAGCTTCTATTCAGTACTTAAACCATTCACTAACCAGTTTAAAAATAGCCCTTCTTTAATTTGCCAATCATGTTTAAATACTAACTGTATAACGAACAATATGGGTAGGTGTAAACTAGTAAAAGTGTCGCCCCAATACACGGTATATAAAAATTCCAACGGTATCAATTTTCGGGGCTGTAATAGGCCAAGGGCCCCAAAAATACAAGGGCCTAAAAAGGACAATAAATAAAAGCGGCGCGAAAGTCGCGAAACGACTAACTGTTAGAACACATCGCGACAATCAAATTGGCAATTGATAATCTCCTCCTTAAGCGCCCGCTAACTCCTGTATTAAAAAATGAGGTATATCAAGAATAGCTTTTAAACAATTTTTAGCTTGTTTAATCCAAACCATATTGCAGACCTTCCGGTTTGGCCCATGGAGATCTTCTTCGAATTTTTTTAGAAGCCGTACAGAAACGGGCAACAAAGCAAACCATTAATCTCAAGCAAAAGAAAGCCTTCGGTTTTGTTGGATATTTGCCCAGTGAGAAAAGATAGAATACTAATAATTTACGCTTTTTGTATGGCAAGTTTTCTTGCCTCTGTGAGCGATCCTTTTAGCCGGCTCTTCTAGTATTAATACTGCGAATGTTTGGAAACATGTCGTCAGAGAGCATCAAGAAGATTTAGAAAATAATATTTCAAATCAAAAATGCCTTTAGATTCCAACTGCGGAATTTATAGAACACTATGACGGGAGCCATGAACCGCTGGCTCCTCTTTTAGTCACGCAGCCTCCGTATATCTTTCCGGCATCATTGGCATATAGCAGCATTTTTTCTTCCTAGCAGACGTTTTTCCAATTAAAGGTCGGTTCAAGTCATGGCCGTCATCATCCTTGTGTATTCATATAGCTACTTATAAAAAAAGACCTCTCAAAAAATTCTTAGCTCTGATATCCAGATCCGAGCACATGTTTTAATTCTAACTGGCTCGTAATACTAGCCTTGCTGTTGCTTCAGCCATTACCGGGACACGCATACTGACTCACACTAGGCACATGCATGCTGCATTATCAAGCATTGTTACTGATCTTAAAGAAGTAGATATCGTTGTCATTTACTACCTCCGAAATTTCGCTACGTACGGCATATTGTCATGTTGTTGTTACATCGCAATCCTTTAGCTGGTACATGACTAGAAAATATGTGTGAAATACAATATTTGAATTAGCTAATAAAATCCACTGTGCTGATAAAACAATATTCTTAGTTCGCTCAGTTCGTCTGTAGATATTGTCATTACGAACTTCACATTTAAAAGGCACTTCCGTAAATACGTCTGGATCTTTAGTTTGGGTGGTCGACTATTGACTGAATGGAGTGTAACAGGAGCTTAGCCTAATACACAAAAATTTTATTTAGCTTATGCTTAAGCAACAGGTAAGTAAAGTGCATCAGGACAACATAATCTTCTTCACGGATAGGCGGTCCCTTTTCGAACGGGTCGCATACATCGCCCATGTCGGACCGATGATAGCGAAAGAGGCTAGCGTTAAAAATTTACGCTACGCTTAAAAGGGCGATTTAGAAGCACATTTTGTTGGCAAAAAGGGGTTAGATTAGCGCTTTGTATCAACCGCTGATTCTCGGAAACAAGACCATATATGACGTCCTAGCATTTTCACTTTTAACACAACATAATGTACACACAAATCATCTGAATAAGCTCAAAGTGTATATTTTGACTCTATCTATATGACAAGTCGGAAAACTATACAACCAAGTGACGACCACTTAATGAGCATTCATTCCCTCCAACACGAAAAAAACTGCGTCTACGCTCAATTGGTGTGCAAACCAATTGCAAGTTAACGCAGGTTTTCTAACGTTAAACAATTTCAAACTGACCCTACAAGCAACGAGTGTTCTAGCACCACGACTCGTGCCACAATGCAGCACTACGACATTCAACACGAGTTCACAAGCAGTCAGAGCGATTGCAAATAAAATAAAGAAGAACACACACGTTACTGACCATATGCTAAACATCTTCGAAAGGAAACTTTAGGAATACATATTATACCTGCAAACAGCCGTAGTATGACTAGCTATTACCTTAGTAGACATTAAAAGCAACGAGTGGTGGTATCATACGCGAAAATTCAGGACTCCAGAAATCGAATTGGGGCTCTCTGCAAACGACAAGATCCTACTGTACCAACAATGCCCAGATAGTCGATTAAGACAACGAATTAAGAAGGCTGATTTTCTTTTTGATGTACTGACTGCATCCTGCGGCCTTCATTAGATATCCTTTTTTGTAATAATCTACAGGATATACTCATTAAAGCAAACGTTTGTGAAGATATTTTTCCTAACGAATAAGAAAGGAATCGAATAGTAATTCATAAATTCGGCATGTGCTCTCCTCAAATTCTACTTCAGAGCTGACATTACATCTTAAAGTAACATTTTTGAAGCTTTTATTAGCTGTTAAGTCAGTTCAACCTTATACAATACACACCTCTGCTTTATTATTAGGAGGAAAGGATACAGTAACTGGAATGGCCATACGGCGGTTATAACAAGCCGTGCTTACTTTATTTTATCACACATAAATTGCAACATAGCTCCTGTGCATTTTATGGAACATTTAGGACCCCTCTGGCTGAAATTTTTATGCTTTCGCTTTGTTAAGTATACTGCTTGTCTATGTGGATTTTGAAAACCGGGCCATCGGATTTAATCAAAATTAGTTAAATTGCAACTATATATTTGCAAAAAATAATGAACAATGTGATATTTAAAGGACTGAGGTCAATTTCACTGAGAAGATTGTTCAACTCTAAATATTATACGTCGGGAATTTGGGTGTAGAGTTAAAAATAAAAAAAAGATAGCCATACTTCGAAGCTGCTAGAAACTGCATTGAAACGCTAAACAATTAACAACGTAACGTGCTGGAAGACCAACATGCTTTGCAACTTGTGAACACGTCACGAACTGTACAACTTCCAGCGATCAATATATGCCGTAGGATCAACTTTTCATCATAAAAGTGCTGTTCGCTTAGGCCGAAAAGAGGAAAATCTAGTTGGAAAGAGCAAAAGTCATAGAGCGAAAACGAAGAGTGGAAAGTTCGGCGTAAGGAGCGATGGCAAGACTATCGATAATTTTTGGTGAGCATAAGCGCAGTGCGCCCAGTGAGGAACGTATATGAACGACGCTTGCTGAAAAACGAAAGAGAAATCAGATAAAAGAAACAAAATGGTGCACGCTTCTTTATGACTGTACCTGTCTGGCCTGCCGCCTATCTACACAAGAGATGAAGGTACAAGATAGGCAAACGGTTTTCTCATGGCGACCAGCACGCAGCAAGAAAACCCATCAAGATTATCCAACCACTAACCAACTATGGTTGCTACCATCACCACGATTGATGTTAGTGTTAGTTTAAATGGCTTAAACAGCCCTGGCCTATGTATATCCTTTGCGTTATACCTCACACTCCGCTGGTCGGTTTTTGCAGTTGTATTATAACGATTGCAGCTCATTTTCCACAACAGATATTCAATATATATGGTATATAATGCTCACGAACGTTCAATCGAAGCACGCTACATGCATTTCGTATTACAAGCACTCTTTATAGCAAAAAGAAACTGTAGGACCTGTATAAATATAGATATATAAAAATGTACGTAAACTTGTTGGTCACTCAAACAAATCCGTCACAATGCTGACTAACCGTTCGTTGTTCCAACAATGCCTTTGAAAAGGGAGGCCTTCCAAAGCCATGTGTCTGTCCACCAACTCGAGCCTTTGATGTAGCTTATCTGAAAGGCGAATAGGCCAAACTTTTCTAGTACGAAGGCACCAAAAACAGTTCATCAAGGATGGATTGTAGAGGACGTCGAAGAAAAGAACGTACAATGGCAGCTCAAACTGTTTAACTCCGCGCTTGTTATTCTTTATTATTATTACTCGACTAATCCACTATTTATCTTACATAAACTTTAGGATCATAGCACACAAACACAGTGTCCGAAATGGGCGGTTCATCTGAACAAAGAATAACGTAAATGGTGCAGAGAGGTGAACAATAAGGTGAATGGTGTAGCTTATGTATGTGCTATGTTTTATTCTTAATCAGCGTAGATAAGCTCATTTGTCAGCAAAGCATTAAGTCTGCTTTGCTTACCTTGCTTCAGCTCTCTAATCTAAGTATCAAAAAACTTCTTGTTTTTAGTTTTTAGAAGCTGCCTGATAAAAGTTAAATAGCAACAGCAAAGCACCTGGTAGTTCCTATACAAATCACGCAGCTCTTGAAAGAGGCTTTAACAAAATAGAAACATGTCTTCCAGTCCAGGATAAAAATTAAAAACTTATTAGATTCTTTATATTAAAAAAATATTAGATTCTTACAAGTATTAAGAAGAGGAAATGTATGACCAAGAACTCCACTGTTGATGATATATATTACAAAATAGCAGATAGTGTTAAAAACAAGAGCTCAAATATACGTTTAAATCATAAATAGTCAACAATGAAGCTGGGGAGGAGCTATACATGTCAAAAAAAAGACCTTATGTTTATATTACTTTTGACGTTGCATTTGCCTTCCATGGACGCAATGTCGAAACGCAAGCCATTGTTTCTCGTTGAAAATCTCTTTTTTTTAGGGTTGATAATTGGATGATTGAGGATGTAAACCCAATCCTATTATGTGCTTGGAACAAACTCATTCTGTTATGCATCTTCATCCAATATAGGTGAGCGTAGTACAGACCTCCAACGTATGTTGTAACGTATCTTCCAGCCCCGCAGTGCAGAGGACACGTATGTCCGATGGGGTTTTACCGATTCTACAAATCAAGTGTTCAAAAACTTGAATGTTTAAATGGCTGGTTAATACGCAGTCGCTTTTAGCAGAATTTGACGACACGAAGCCCGCGCGATGAACTGAGGAATACGAGCGGCTCGCGAAGGAACGGAAATGGCTACCGGACCATGTCGTAAGGCGGGCGCGTAGACATTTGCAAGGAGTGGCCAGGGCTTAGTGCGATTCGAAAATCGGCTCAGGGGAGATGTTGGAGAGCTTTAAAGCGAAACTTTATGATCATTTTCCTCCAAAGGAGACTAACTCTATTAAAGAATTCTTCCGCCACTACAAAGGAGCCGGCGGGATATTCAGTGAGCTTGAGTACCAGGCGGTCCCTTCTAGATGAGCTGGGTAAAGTTCGAGTTCAGCAACTCTAAGGAGGCAACCTCTCATGCTGGTTCCGCATTAAGTGGGTACCATGCAGCTCGACAAAGAGAGCCAGTCCGACCGCCTAAACCTTTCCAACGGTTTCTGCGTGATAACATAGTAGGTAACGTAACTGCTAAATTTAAGAACTTGTGGCGGTCTGGGTTTGAATCCGGGCATGAACACTTCGTTTTGTGCTGCGAGCCAGCCTTCTGAGGTAATACTCAACGACTTACGTGCCGAACATAGAACACGAAAAAACCTTCACAGCGATGCCGGCTTTGCACGGCGCATCAAAGGGCACACCATCAGTGAGCACCAGGAGCTAGTGTACTGCAAACAGCTTGGAAAATAAACGGCTCCCGACTTCCAAGTCTGGAGTGGATTAGAACGCGTACGTACGTAAATGAATCTACAGTGTGCCGATCTTCGAAAAAACGCCGCAGAAATATGTTTCTGTACACGGCAGCGAAAACGGATCTACTAATTCGCCAATAGGGGAAAATAAACAGTGTCAATCCTGCTGAGCAGAACGAGCGGTCCCTATCGTAATATGCGGGATGTTGGGAGACCTCGTTGTGCGAGCCTGCTACCGCGAACTTACGCAGGGCATCCCCGACCGCGTCAAAGGGCACTGGTTGTCTAACAAACTAATCGGCTTTAAAGATAATGGAACCCTGACTGGCACCAACCCGTCGAGATAACGAACAAGTCTACAGGGTGCTGTAGAACTAAAAGTTACTGGGCGCTAAAGAACACCGGCCACGCAGTGAGGATATCTCGCCGGTTTATTATGGTCGAGATATAATAGATTGAAAATTCTAGCCTAAATCACGATTATCTCTGGAATAGATAGAATACCCCCATGGCGATTATTATATAAGCGCAGGGGAATAGGGGTGAAGTGCTCTTTTCTGCCAGATGATGACAAACATATGCCAATTCGCTTCATCAGCAATAATCTTTGTTTTCGAAATGCACTTTTATTTTTAAAAGCTTCATCCGTTCGTATGGATATGGTCACCCGCATATCATTACTCGTTATTATTATGAGCTTGTGTTCGGTAAAGGATCTACTAAGAGCCCCTGGGCTAAAACGTTTCAGAACGGAAGTTTTGAACTTGAAATAAGGTTCTGTGAGACATTATATATATATGTAAATGTTTATTCATATTACAGCGGTAACAAGTTACCTTTAGCTAGTGCACCCGCGGCATCTGATTAAGAACTAAAACGAATTTCTTTCTGATGAGCGTTCAACTGTAAGACAAAAACGATATTGGGCACTAATTTTTGAATGGTAGTTTCAGAGCTGGCACACAAAGCTCTGAAACTACCAGGCAAAGACGTATGGCTAATATTTCTGTTTTGATATTCTTTCAGAAATTAGTGCCCAATATCGTTTTTGTCTTACAGTTGAACGCTCATCAGACAGAAATTCGTTTTAGTCCTTAATCAGATGCCGCGGGTGCACTAGCTAAAGGTAACTTGTTGCCGCTGTAATATGAATAAACATTTACTGTAACTATAGCAAGTTTTGCATCAATTTCACCTCCATAAAATTTAGCGAGCTCTTTTCACGAGAATGAAGATATCATCTCTCCTAGAGACCCGGTTCTGATAGCGGTCACTGCTGTTTGTTCGTTATCGATGACCTTCCGTGTCATAACTTGAATGTTAAAATTGTATCCTAATTATGAATATTAGTGAATGCATGTAGAGAATTACAAACGTTAAAGCTGATAATTGAGTGCACATCAAAACGTATTCACTTGAAGGAACTCCTTAGTGTCGATGGAGGCGCATGTGTTACCATCAAGATGAGCTCTCTTAAATAGTTGTATGTCATGTCATTTCTCTGCGCTAACTTATCTGCCCTTAAGAGCATAGATTTGGCGCTAAACTTAAATGATGAGCGAACGGAGCATCCTGGTAGGGCATGGAGTTGTATATATATATGGTTGTATGCTGTTATCGTGCGCGCGTGCATTCTTTCTCCATTGTGTTGATGGTGACAATGCACTTCCTGGATTTTCCTCTAGACATATATAACCTGGCATACGGCTGCGAAATACTTCGTCATTTTTCCTTGTTATTTCGATTCCGAAGTGAGGGTGTTCGGCATGCCTGATTTTTCGTTTCTGTTGTGTGGGGTATAGGCTTCGAATCAATATATGAAATTTCGCTTTAGACGAAGCTAGACTTCAGCTTGGCTAAAAGCGAAAATATCCATTTCTTTTTATAGACTAAATAAATAATAGAATTAATTGGTTTGCTTTGTATTTGAACTATTTTATGTAAGGGAGGAAAATGGACTTCTATAAACGGGTATTATAAAGGCAAGACCGAACAGTGAGACACTTAAGCTGCAGAAGGCGGTAGCCTGCAACCCTCCGAGGCTCGGGATTTTCCTGCTTGCGACCCTACCCTTTTTGCGTTACTTGGGCCTAGGTTTAGACTGCATCGTTATTACTTCAGATGTTTATACTGCAAGCAGCTCTGAGCTCCTTTTTTAGGCTGACCTTGAGCTTCTATTGTACCCACATGTGTCGAAAAAGATGTATTTCTCTTTGTTCGGGAATTCTTATCTTTATGTAATATTTTGTTTTTTCTAGCCAACCTTTAGAGAGTATGTTGTAGAGTCTCTCAGAGACATTTTGTCAGTTTGTAAATATATGTATATATATATATATATATATATATATATATATATATATATATATATTGGAAAGGGGGGACTTGTTGTGTTATAAAGAAGCTATAGAAGTCAGCGAATGCCTTGCCCCCTATCATGATCTATTCGGGTCACGGATGCTTTAAAGAGTTGAAAAAAGAAGTTTGACCGAAATCATGATAAAAAAAACTTGAATGTACATTACAATTTTAAAAATTAAAACTAAAGTGTTTTTTACTCCGCCTAGCGCCATCTGGGCCGTCGGATCCTGTTTTAAAACCGTACGTATTTTGTTCGTATGTAGAATATATTTTCTATATCCAGATTCTATATCCAAAAGCTAACATGGTGTATTACCGGATACCCATGGCTCTAAAAAATTTGGTACCCACCTTCATAGCGGATGATTCTAATCTCATTTTAGTAGCGCCTGAAGCTTACGATGTTGGAAATCGTTGTTTTTGCAGCCAAAGGCCCTTCTAGATCTATTCTTAGAAACCTTTTTTCCAGTTGTTCGCGTACAAGTGGAGCTTTGATGCGACCGGGAAGATATTGGAATAACCCATAGATAATTTTATAATAGTCACACATGGTGAAGACTCATGCGATTTCGCATACTTACGATTAATGACTTATCAGACGTTTATATATTATGTGACATTATCAACGTTAAATATGTTCATTGTAAGCCAAAATACTTATTAAATATTGGTATTGTGAGTTTCGTACGATTACTAGTAGATGACAGATAAACATTTTCAACAAAGTAGTACTATTATTAATTCTGCAGTATCAACAAAGTTCAAATCGTAGCCGTTGCCAATATAAATCGTAATGCAGACTGTCATTATATGAAAATTGTTTTTGCCGGATTTCGAATAAAATACCGATGAAGAGGAATTGTTTATGCGACCGTTTTTATGTAGATAGATTACGTATGTCTAGAGGGTATGTTTTATCTAAATATATCATTTACCAATACTAAGGTTCACTATGTGCCTGATGGCCTAGAAACTCCCATAGGAACAACTTTATTTTTCGACTCTCCACTCTACGTAGAACGCGTTTGTGGTAATCGATGTAATTTAAATAACGTACTAATACTTTTTTTTGCATAAGATTAAATTTTTGATTAGAAACTGATGTGTTCGTATAAAGAATGCAACGTATCGGTGTTTTTTTATTTATGGGCACGTCGTGTAGGCATTTATTGATCTCTATATATTTAGCTGATCATGGAAATTACATTATAGTAATAATAATAATAGAAACTAGTGAGATCAATGCTGTTAAATCGACATGAAATAGTCATAGGAAGCTTATTTTCACTTTAGGAACACATAGAGCAGTCTACGCACAGCAGCCAGGTCTTAATTCCTATATGGTCTGTTGGCTCTGGTCAACTCAATCAAGCAAATCGAATATTTTTTTTTACTCAGCCACCCTCTATAGTAAAAATCCATACATGGTGGGCTAAAATAGCCCCTAAACTAAATCCAATGCTCCCTCGAATATTGCTTACTGAAGTGTATCGCGGCAATGTGCTTGTGAAATAATCTTTAAAACTTTTTGAAGTTACAAGGCATATCATTAGAGATTTCTTATTTTTCTTTTTATTTTACTTACTAAAAACTCTGAAAACCTAGCCTTTGTCGCTTCGAATAACCATTTTGTGAGATCGAGCAGACCAGATGACTCTTTGCTGGAGCAAAGCATAGCCATTCAGAAAAGCCGGAAATATGGGGCAAGCTGCTTTATCTAGGAATCTGTTTCGAAATAAAAGGTTTAGGCGAATAGAAGTAATCGCACATTCGGGAGCGATCGGGAATCGGAACGTTCAGAAATTCTTTCTGCAGTCTCTAGGCAGCCAGTGTGAGATCAAAAGCTTTCCACTGCAAAATATAATACTGGATTTGAGCTCACTAGTTTGCTGCTGTCACCTCAAACCTTCTTAGGTTTTTTGCTACTATCCTATCCCGAACAATTTCAGGTAATTGTTTCAATCAGGTGTCTATTTCAGATATGCATACCCCTAATTCCATTCACCCAGCCTGAATGAAAACACTTATAATATTAATTCGAATGGATACCAGTAACTTAATATCTTTATTTACTTTCATTGATTTATATTCTCATTTATTGTATTCCGCTCGTGTTTCATCATCGCGTTTCGTGTTCGCTTTTTATTTTTCCCGTTCGAGTTGTTACCTTCGCCTCATTCATTCGTTGCGCCTGCTCGTTTCGCACTGTCTTTACATGGTTATTATTATTTATTCATTTACTTGGTCGTGCTATAGTTTCCTTTGGTTTCCATTGCCCTCATGTTTGTTTGCCTACAATGTCATCGTTCATGGCTAGTAATTATGTCGTAATAGTTACGGCTATATTTGCTTACTTTCGTTCTGAATTTAGATCTCTTTCACTGCTAGTCTCCTGCTGGTGTTACACCATCTCCATTGGCTAATTCTCCTTAGCTGTACTGCTCAGTTTCTGGTTAGCGCTCAGTATGACTCATTGGCAAACTTCGCTTTTTGGTACGCGTCTGCGTTTTGCTTACGCTTTTTCCAAAATCACATAATTTAATCACCGTCAACCACCGTCATTTTTCACACAGCATCGCATATTAACGTCTCATCGTCCTCCACATTAATATTAGGTATCGCAAACAACCGCGATCTGGACAAACTGTGTTCTACATCGCAAACTCGAAAAATCGAAGTACCTCACCTAGTTTAGGCGCTGTCTTTGATACATTAGGGGGAGATAAGTGTTAGAATTGGTGGTAAGTTTCAGACACTTCAACTTCGCACGCTGTAACACGTCGTCTATTGCCACGTGTCCGCTTGAATCATTATTACGGAAAGCGGCAAAATACGAATTTTCGGCAGCACAATATACAGGTAGACACGTTTCGGCACTATAACAAAAACAGTCACTTTCAATCATGTTTGAACATGTGCATGCGTGCTTGGACATGTTTAATTCGACACGTTTGGCATGATCAAACACGCTATGATTTTAACATAGACACGCAGGCATATACAGACATGAGACGTTCAACGTGATGATGATGACGCTCGACAGGGGTTGTTATTCGATTTGTTTTATTTCACTTATACAATGGGAGTGGGATGTGTATTGGGTGAGGTTAACTAGCATTTCTGCTAATTTTCGGGAATTATAAATTTTTTAATGTAATTTATTGATGTCTGGCTTGTTCAAAGCAGACCAAACATCGTAACTAGTCCCAGGGCACAGGTAGATATTAGATCGCCCGATGATCTACAATATTTCCTTGACGAATTCATTTTTAACAATGGCGACCTTTGACATTTATTGCATACAAAGGAATCGATGATTATGTCATATCATGAGCAAAAAAAGGAGTAATTTTAAGCCGAACGCAACAGATGGTATCAAACGTTAGTCTGAACTGTAGTTGTGTTGGCCTCTAGTTTAAGGTGCCATACCTCTGAGATAGTTACCTAGACTTGTTACCGGTGGCTTAGCAAATGTTCATTTAATCATTTTTTCGTCATTAACTCGTCAATAATTAGTCAACCTGCCCAGCATTGCTGCAATTGAACGACAGGTCATCCAAATCGTCAAGTTAATTAACCATTACTAGTATAGTTTATTATTATTAACATTCGTTTTATCAATGTTTATGTTTAAGGATAGCGGCTGCAGGCTGCTGCCGTTGGGCGAGTGAAACAAGTGTCGCGTTCATGTACTCTTTATATATAGATATATATTGCAAACGGGCGATGGATTGCCCTCGGTGGATCTATGGCTCGAGTGGAAGACAACGGTCAAGCTGATTTAGGTATTAACCAGCGAACAGACATTGAGTTATATTGTAAAATTAACAATTTCTTATAATGGCGGTAAATGAACCTCCGAATCGAATTCCGATTGGGTTTCTTGGGAAATAGGAAGAAATTTAATGGTACACCCGTTATACACAGACGGCACGTACAGGGTACACGGCTTCAGAGAGGAACATTGTGTTCACTGCATAAAAATAGTTTAACTTGTTTTAATCTGCTTAAGAAAATGAGTAAATGCAGTAAGAAGTTAATTATATTAGTACGATTATATTTTCATTGATATCACAATTACGAGATGAGTCATACGCCAATCCTCAAAACAAATTGTTTTGTCAAACAGATTTCATTAACTCATCCTCTTGGAAGCCGGCTTCAGGAAGAATTAAATATTCTGTGACTATCTTTCTTACTTCACCCTCGCAGATCCAAACAGTTAACTTGCACGCGCATTATAATTGTAAACCGTATCTATTTTTCAGAGCTATTCCTATTCTTTCAATGCTTTGCCTACGACTACTATACATTGCGTTATTCCTTGTAATCATTTTCCCAGTCCCGTTCCATATTTTCTTTGCTTTTTTGACCTCTCTCCCTTCCCGTTTTCTCGCCTAACCAGCGCTAGCTGATTGTTCTACGCTGGATGTGCCATCAAACTCTCCTTGTTTAGATTCGTAGTGCTGGTGAACAGCTAGTGCAGCAGATACGAGTTCGTCGCCGGAATTCACCATGCTCACGTCATGAACCGAGGACACTACTGCTACTATGTTATTTTGACATCTGTTGACACCCGCCTGTTCCGCTAAAAAGGGAAGGTCTATTAGCTGAGAACAAGAAACAAGCAGACGCATCGAATGTTGTTTGCTTCTTGGACATATCAGAGTTAAAAGAGATTTCTATTATTGTACTACCCTGTTTAGTAAACAAATGGACTTAAGTGCAGACCCTTTGAGAAATGAGCAGGCATACTTAACATAAGAATACGAAAACTGTACATAAAGTCCAGACAGACAGAAGATAGTTAGTGCGGTAGATTCAAGCTTAGAATCATATCTAACATCAATGGCGGTCTTGGAGCCACGGCTTGCAGCAGAACCGGGTCACCAGTCATTGCGAAAATAGCTATTTGCTTTGATGTAGTCTTATGTTTATCTACTCACTGCACGAAGCCTATACTCATTGGGAGTTTAATTGCAGAGAAATCAATCAAACATGTTCAAGGAGATGTCATTTAGACGGCGCCAATCGTAAGGTTTTGGTCATAACGTGCCGTTGACGTTAGAGCTCCGGTAACACTGTGTCTGTACATGTAATGAATGTGAGAGATACTGGCATATAAACAGTGTTGCCGAGGAGTTACTGCGGGTCCCAAAGGTCAGATCTATTCACGGATTACTTAGCACTCTGAATCTGAAAACCTGTTATTTATCTACATAGCTATTGCGATTTCTACAAGCTAATCCCTAGCAAGCTTTTTCCTAGCCAAATCAAATGACCAAGAAGGTTTGCTCCTTTGTTGTCGTATGGTCGCAGAAAATTTTTGGATATAATTTGCCTAACGCATCGTCAAATGTTGTTCTCTATCTCGTTTCGGTAAGAGCAACGTTAAACTTTTTTTTAGCGTTTTGAGCCACATACAAAAGACGATCGCGTTGTCCACGATGAAAACTTTTCTATGCATGATCGAAAAGCCGTAATGCTTCATTGCCTTATTCGAATCATTACATTATTTTTCGCCACTGTGACTCGATTAATTGCCTGCTTCTTCCATGTTGGCTATATAGTCACCTAAAACCTATTATTTTTTTCTACAGAGGAGTTAGTGTCCTTTTTTTAGTGTTCCACTTATACTGATAGCTAGTAACAACAATTTGTCTCTTCTTCGTGCAAAGACATGCCCCTGTCGTTTTCGGTGGTGTCTCGTACGAATCGATAGTTTCGATTTCGTCTTACGGTTGTTCCTGCTTCATGAAGAGGCACGCGCATGCAGTACGGTATGCAGTCGTATCATTAACGCAAACTGCAATATAAGCAATGTTATAGGGTTTCTCTTCCGATGCACTGATTATCGTGCCTCATAATGTTAGCGGTTAATCCAGTACAATAGTTTTTCCCATGCTCTTAGATCACCACCACCACCATCCTCGCCACCTTTTACGAGCTACATAAAACTATATGCTTGCTCTATTTCTATAGAATGAAAGAGCAGTTCTTTATTTTGACAACATTATGTGTCTGTTTTATGAAAAAAAGTACAACTTGATGATCTCTATGTGAGCCTGTATGGGTCTGCTAGTTGTTGTTGTTGTTGTTATTATTGCTAACGCCTCCATCACTTAAGGCAGGTAGAACTGTTACAGCGGCGAGGTCGTTAGATGACGTCTACACGTGGGTAATAGCAACGTTCATATATATATATTTTTTTCGCCTCACCTGTTCTTGCTTTTGTGATAAAGTAAAACGAAACGGGCCCAGATGTCAAACGCGCCGGTGGTCCGGTCGAAAAATGACATTAACATTTATGTGCAATAACTAAATTATAGTCATCTGTGACCGTAACAACAAGAACTATGTGATAATAATCATGATTATTGTAGTATGTATAATGTGAAGATGGGTTGGGTTTGAAAAGGAGGAGCGTGTATGAAAAGTGACGAGCGACTTGCTGTAACAGCATTCCAGTTTGGCTCTCGGCTACCGTTGTGTAGAACAGAAGATTTTTCGTCGCCATCTTTATTAATACAACGACAGTCGCCATGGTTATCTGGTGGAGAGCCAAAAGGTAGGAAAAATTGAGGTATCTGTTTTCGTATTCTTAAACGGAGTCAAATTCTAAGAAAACTTAATCTCTTCCTTCTACATTTTGTTGTCGACGCTACATTTAGGCAGTCGCTATTAGCAAATGGCAGAAGTTTTTCAATTCGATTCTACTTTGGTCGTGACCATTAAAATTTTTTTTTTCTTCCATGGTTATTATCTAATTTGTCACAATGTTGTGCTAATAATACTGGGCTGCTTCTCATAGTAGTAATAACAGTAAAGAGAATTGTGGCTCAGCGCGTTGAAGGCGCGTTGAAGGCCGTGGCGGTGTTTCCTCGTCCAATACAGTTCGTTCAGAAGCAGCTAACGAAATCTCAGCTGATTTTATGAGCAGTAGAATAAAGCGTTGCCACCTAAACTATTAGAAATACATAAGAGTACATTTATCTATATGTGGCTATATTGCTCTTCTAGTACTGACTGATTGTTGTTATTTGGTCGTGTGTGTTTTTTCAACAACAACAACAACAATGGATACAATGCGTTTCTTATATTAGTGTGTTGTTGCGGTTGCTATGTGAATACAATTGTTACTTTCTATGTTTCGACTCGATTACACTTGAAATCCTCAGGATTGTTCTTGTCAGAGCTGAAGAATATAAAAATCACACGGATGTCTGTCACTAACCTCGGTGCTGTGGCTGCGCATGATCAGAGCTCTGACAATGCGGTCCGTCGCCGTGAAGTGCCGGCAGAACAACATAACTGTGGTACATATCTTCGTAGAATAGAATCTGCTTCTATTGTAGGTAGGATACCTTCTTGACAACGTAACTAAGAATCGTGACGTTGCCATTTTGCTAAGCGCAAGAGGTGCATGTATATACCGTGATGGTAATATAATAATCAGGATGGCTGGATTGTTCTAGAAGAAGGGTCCTGTACGGACTTGTTTCATTCAAATCTAAATTTGTAGGAAAAAAGAAATCAACTTATTCATGCATTCTCATTAACTTGAAGCGTCTAACAGAAGATGGCTCCCTCACTTCCGCGCTGATTGTGACTGCTAGTGATTCTAGACGGCGCTAAATGCTTCTGTTAAGTTTTCGCTAGTGTCAAAAACGCTCTTTTGGCATTGATTAGTGATATTTCCTTAATATTTGTTCGATGACAGTCACTCGAATAGTTCTAACGTTCGGTTATTTGTTATAATTGCAACAAAGCAAATTGTGATCGAACAGTGTATTTTATTGGACGTACTCCCGGAAAATGGTGAAATATTTCGCTTCTATATTAGCAAAAATTAGCTCTAAGGATATATTTGTCGTAGAAAATCCGAAGGAAGAGTCGTCCTCTCGTATCATCTGCGCGCGGCACGAATTGGATCCATTCCCACCCTAAATGGACGATAGCGCAGTTTCCAAACTACTCAGATTAGACAATGTTATGTCTATTCGTTCTTTGGCCAACCTAGAACCGTTCAATTTATACTGACGCAGACTTTAATGCGGCCACGATGACATATACGGTCGGTCCTCATATAACTGACGCTAGAGACGTCCCATTTAAATCTTTGACTGCTCGAATTTGATAAAGATCTATTAGTGACTCAATGGCCGAAATATGTCCTCCGACTATAAAAGGTCATGACAAAAGGATAAGGACGGTGTACAATGCCGACTATGGCACGAGTCAACAGCTTTCGTCATTTTCGGTTCACCTTTTACCACCCAGAAATAAGTAGTCAAGCATGTAATTTAATAACAGTAAAATATCATTATATATTCTACGAACTATATAATAGTGTACACACAACAGTACAACGAAATCGCAGCATTTTTAGCAGACACATTCAATTCCATTACAGATTCGCAACGGACACTCACTCGTTAATCAATCTTGCCCTTATTATCACCATGCTCATCCTCATTTTTAATAGATAATCGTGATTCTTAGTGAATCACTCGATTACCACTGATCATCTTCTCATGCTGAAATTATTGGCAGGACAATAAAACAACGACCTTATCGCTGTTGTATTATCGTTGTTATTATTAAATCTGGGAATTGGGTGAGAAAGGATTTTTATTATATATATATATATATGTATATATATATATATATATGTATGTATATATGTATATATATATGTATATATATAGAGAGAGAGAGAAAGAGAGAGAGTGGTAGTAGTAGTAATGACTCTACTTGCGGTACGTATTTTCCTTGCTGCTGCTGCTGCTGCTGCTGCTGCTGCATCTCTCGAGCTTCATCTTACCATTGTGTAACTACTGGGAATAATAACCGACGTCATAATAACGGCTATTATATTATTAAGTAATAATTATAAGGATTCATTTTCGCAACAACCACAGGACATCACAGGATTGTATCCAACACTGCCATTGACTTCGAGATGTTCTCATCCTGTAAAGACAGAGGAAAAGGACAAATGGTCTGATTAGACTACGACATGCGAACTCTTGCAAATAAAACTTTCTGCATTTTGAGGTCAGGTCCGATTCTGTTTCAGTCGGGTCCGTAGCAATGTCGGTGAATATTGGATTTGGCTTGAGCGAGAGGCGTACTTGTACTTCATTTCCGATGCGCAAAATCTTAGGCGTTCTTCCAAACAATTTTTCCTCTATCTTTCTCTAAATAGTAACGCTACGAATGGTCGTGGTATTCCACTTTAAAGTACTACGCTGTGCGTAAATATCCCAGTGTTATTTGATCATACACGTCTGTATGCGTAGTGATAATAATGCGGTTGCTATGTGTTCACTTGGGCTATGTCCCCGAATGTTATATAGGCATGCATCTCTTGCCATAGTTTCACAGAAAAGGTAGGCGAACACTAGAGGAACAAAGGTATATTCGGTGAAGAATCATCGGGAACAATTTCGAAATTGTCGATAAATAACACACTCATTCGTAACAAACATTTAACAGATCATCGATTAACGTGAAAAATACAAGCAAGCGAGAGAAGCTGAACCGCTTTAATTGGAGCCGAGAGCGTATGACGATTTAGTGGCAGAGTTCATTAGTTCAAATTTTATTACAACTAGCGGTAGACGTTACGGATTGATGCAGTAGCGGCCTCCATTTAAATAAAGGTCCTCAGACTTTCCTGTGTCCACTTTCCTCTCAGCTACGATTACGTTGAGAATTCGTCCTATTCACTTTGTCCGATTGGGGACATCATCCGAAACGACATTGATATAACATGAATTGTTGGAAAATCTAGCCTAAGTCAATACGAGGCAGGTACGTTCTCATTAATGCTAATAGCTTGAAGTGGTTGCTCGGCGTGCGATTACCTCTTTTAATCTACTAATTTGGTAACGCATTGCTTCCACCTGAGGTCCATATAGTAAAACAAATCTTTAACAAGTTTTCTTTAAAACTTTATATACGCTATCTTTTATATATTAAAAATATATAAAAGAGCAACATCATATCGACATTTGGAAGGATAGTTTTCTCTAAACTTAAAAGCATGAATCACTTCAGCAGCGCAGCTGGACCAACTATTTCGTGACGCTTACGAGCCGGCTTCCAAATTGAACATATAATTTAGTTTTTCAGTGCGGACCCGGGAAGCTCTTGGGTTTAAATTGAGTTCCGAATGTCGTCAGTTTTCCTATATCGACTGTTGTCATAAAATCGTCATCAAAACGAGATAAGCGTGTAAAAATGCGATCATATGAACCATTTTTTTTATTCGTTGTTAAGAATATAGCAAAATGATGACATACTTACTGGAAAGGACTTACAGAATGTATTCTTACAATAGAAGGTATTCAGGCCTAGGCAGGCGTGGGGTATAGGTGAGCCCCCATCTAACCGATTGTTAGTCGGTAGTCAGCAGTCTAACCTCATCGTTGATGTAATTCAACGAATTTGCTCTTTGAGTCTGTTCCAGTATATATAGTATCCACGCTAAGCAAATGGACGACAGAAACGATACAACAGTTGAGCTTCCCCCTTTGTTTTAATGTTTCTAACAACAATACCGATGCAACGGTCTAATTGTAAAGTATAGATCGCGGAGCATTGATTCGTTCAAACCACTGCCTCTTCTACGTACAGTACTTCAACCTGACTGCCGATTAAATGACTGACTCTAAAAGCAAGTGAAAGTTTGCAACCAACTACTTCAAGATGATGCTCGAAACGAAAGTCAAAAGCCTGATACGCTGGTCATTATAAAGGAACCGTAGGGGAGCTGATTAAGGCATTTGGACACAGGAAGAAAGAGTACGGAGCACTGTTGTGTACCTTAGTTCTTTCAAAATCTACCCGTGGCCTAGCTACCTGAACACCGTAGTGTACCCCAGGCTGACAGTGTCAAGTGTGACGCCTACAGATTGCGTTTCCTCTTAATGTAACTTAGAATACAGGCTTTAGCCACTCTAAAGCACTAACGTAGCACAAAAATCGATGCTCGTAGTTTAAGCGTTAAAACCACTTTATAGACAGTTGTTTGTAGGAAATACCATACTTGGAATCTGAGGCACTTGGATTAAAGTAGATATTTATTTATTATTTATTTTGCTGTAATTGGATGTGTAACGTGAATGAACCGGCACAACGACAGAGTCTGAACGATTAGGAGATTATACTTGAAAGTATTCATGCTAGAATTAAGATGAGCATTTACTGTGCACAACAGTCGTGTATATATATATAGATAGAGGAGGCATTGGATTAAGACCGTCTAGGAGAAAATTAGTTCCACTTGAAATTGAAAGACTTGTCAAACGAAGTCGGTATATATAAGTATGTAATATACCTTCTCCATTAAGAACCATAGCATGTTACTGCGTACAACTGGGGCCGAGAGGAACTTCGAGGGGTCTGGGTGTCGCAATCACGCTTACTTCGTGTGTGCAATCGTCATACGTAGTCGACAGATAGGGAGGAGCAAGTAGCCGAACGTGCATCCCTTAATTTAGCTCGACTCAAGCCGAAGTTACTGCGGAAGTAAGATTATTTGTGCTTTATCATTAATACAATCGTTAGTTGCTTAATCTTCCAAGCATTATTACCATCGCTAGCTGCGGTGGAAGCAGGTACAGGATAATGAAGGGAAGATGGATGGTGCTATCATTTCCAGAAACGTCGGCGGCAGCCCTATAACAATAAGCGTCGATTAATATTTTAAATGAACACAACGCAATCACCGATACTGCGCGGCTCCTATAAATGAAGCTCCATTAAAAGATGACGTCTGCCATTCTAAGTGGCGTTCGGACTGTAGCAAACCCCAACGTATTCATAGATATACTAGATAACTATTTCTATTTTGCATACGTGAGACGCGTTACATCTATCCGAGTGCGTATATTTAATCGTTACATTTATCGAACACATTCGGATGTATACGCAATACAAACACACGTATATAGAGACGATAGGTTGCACGTATTACATATAGCCTTTGCTAATCTCGTGATAACCCAATGTCAATTCCCTGCCTGCTATGATGGTAGAAAATAACTCTGTAAATATTTCCTGCACTTGGTCGTCCCCGCCATGGTGTTTACTTACAGTTTCTACTTTGTGTCCTTTATGTAATGTAAGCGATGTTAATAATATCTTAAAATAAAGTAGTGATACTGCATTTAGTGATCGTAGATTCGCTTCTATTAGTAAGGTGCATAGTACAAGGTCGATGGTCTAAATGTGTATTTGTTGAATGTTTTTCTGATGTTAAACGAGCCATTGTGGCGCATTGTCCAGCGGCTGTTAGAGTCCCTTAGGTCTGTAGTCGCTCGGCGCCATTTTCGTTGTCAGCGCCCTCTCTCTTCTTATCGCTCTATATCTTTGTAAAGGCCTTAGTTGGGCACAGGCAGTGGCAGGACAATGGGTCTCATATGTCAAACTTCGTGTAGAAATTTCTCGACCGTGGGCTCAGTCAGCTCATTTCGTCTGCTCTTCTCTACTACGGAAAGGGTGAACTGACCTCTCGCAATGGCAGCCATGTGCCACAGGAATGGCTATAGAAGCCGTTGAGGTACTTCGAAGGGGTGGCGGCATTTCCGGTAAAACGGCCATCTGACTGGCATACGCTTACTTTGCCTAGGGTGTTCTGTCTAAAAGCGTTGCTTCACAGGACGAAATGTAGTGGACAAACAGCACTATGAGCTGTGCATACAAGCCTCCGTGATATGACTTCTGAAGATGGTTCAAGCAACTAATAGAAACTCTGTTTTTGCGAAAATTATATACTGAATTTGACCAAGGTTAGAAGAACTGTTCACGGTTATTATTAGAAAAAAATTTGTATGTTTGTAACTCTTTTAATATATGGTCCAAATGAGCTTATTAAAATGTGTTATTCTTTTCATACTGCGTAGAGCCATGTAGGTGTGCTGAGTAGATTTATATGGGTTGCTAGAATTGTTGAGGTTAGTGAGACTTACTGAACAAAACTAATAAATAAATATTTTGTCTTACAGTGAGGACTGTAATTATCGTTAGAAAAGACGATCTTTGTAATCATTCATTGCCCGCTTAGGCGAGTCGAAAAGCATGGTTCGTCTATTATATGTCACGTGAATTTCTCTTACGTAAAGACTTTCAACGGCCTAAATACTGATTCATAAGCAAATTTGTTGTTTTTTTTTTGTTTGTTTGAAAAGTGAGAACGAACGGTAACAATGTACCACTACATTTCGATATCGCCGTTAGGCATTCCATCAGACGGTTGGCTCCCAGTACAAAACAAGGTGTGTCTACGCGAGAATTCGAACCTAGACCGCGAGAATTCGGACCTAGATAATAAAAGATTATTGGGCAAATACGTTACCCACAAAGCTTTCACTGAGACAGTGGCAATGTGGCCAGCACGACTGCCTGAAGCCTGTATAACCATCATCGTTGTGGATGAATCTAACATAGTTGTCCATATTAGATTTAATCCATGGTCGTGATTATCCGCAACGTGGTGCACGTCCAAAGGATGTGCTATGCCACTCAAATTGGCTAAGTTTTCTTCAAGAGTTCAATTGGGCATGTCAGTTCAACAACGACGCGTTTGAAAATACAAATGTCTTAGTTTCAATTAACACATCAATGCATACTTGCTAAGTAAAGTTGTATTGTGGGGGTCACTTAGTTCTTTAGGGTAAAATGAACATCGACGGCATCCGGTCTCACATATAGTCGAAATGCGGTAGTCTTTTTTTTGCTTTCAGTTTGCCTTTCAAAACTTAGGTTTGGGGCAGATGAAACGATGATGGAAAAACCAACTAGCTAGTTGACTTCTTCATCATTCAACAACATTTCTCTGAAACCCAAAAAAACTCCCATGTGAGCCCACTTTGAAACATCTGGTCAAAAAAATTAGAGAAACGGAAACTGCACTAAATTTCTGCACCGTGTGTATTTATCAAATCGTAAAGATTTAATAGGATTAAAATTTTAAATCAACTTTCTATTGTTAGAAAACGACAGCGGCTCATTTAGCCCTATTTTTTTTTTACATACAAGGTAATTAATTAGAAAATGGACAACCCGAGAGATTTTGTACACCATAGCCTTAGCATATCTCTAAAATGCAGCAGCTACACCAGTGACCCCTATGGTCGTTCAAATAACCTTCTTCACTAATATCATAGCGTCCTGTAGAATATTTAGAAATGGCATGAGAAATGGTAGAGTGCTCCCGTAGCAAATGTGTTACATCATTAAATTACAAGGATTCAGCATATCTGAAATGAAAACTCTCCAACTGGGGCCACCCTGTAGATATATACGCATACAAATATGAGCATGACGTTGCACAAGTCTAGTACGTACATCTCAGAAATATTATAGCTTAGAGTAAATTGAAAATAATATTAAGACGGAAGACGTTGTCGTCTTGCTAGCGTGGAATAGAACAGAGTATTCGCTGGTCAGATTTTGCTTGGTCTTTTCCACTGTGTCGGGAGAATGAGGTGCCGTAGGACATCTGTAGGACACAGCGTTTTGAGTATAATGGTTTTATAGAAGAATACATAATTAACAAGACCCTAATATATGAAGTACCAAATCAAGTAAATCAAGAAAGACAACGCGTCTTTGGTATCTACCTTGGTACACGAGTCCATAAACTCGTCGATGGTGACGACCCCATCCTTGTTGAGGTCAAGTCTGTTGAAGACGCGCTCCACGTGCTCGCGGGTCGTGTGTTCTTCCACCAACGGCTCAACTGCTCGGCCCATCAGATCGTAGACGGCCTTCACGATCCGAGACAGCTCATCCTTGGTGATATACCTGCAAGTTTGAAGAAATGAATGTACTTGCATAAAGGCGTATGCCATCATTATACCACCATCGGCACTCGTTTAGGTAAAGATATTGGCTACAACAGCTTCTCCAGCATCTCGTCCGAACCTTTACACAGGTGCTAGAGGAAATTAGGATTTATTTTTAAGGCATCTGTGAACAAGGCCGCTTTTATATATCACTTTCCAGTGAGCTGCAAGAAGAACCACAACTGCATGGTTGCGGAATCGGATATCCAGAATTGCTACCGATATTAAAAGATGCAAAAGAAAATGATCGCTGCCAGTTTGAGATCAACTCGAGTCTGAGTCAAAAATGACTGAGGAGCGGCCGTTTTTAAATCACGTAATGTTCGTGATAACTCAATGAGCAACGTATTGGCATGCTAATCTTGTGAACGCACTGTGCTTCGGCTTCGAATCTGGGCATCGACATACTTTCTTTTGGGCTGGGGGCCAGTCGTGGGATGGAAAACCTGACGGCGATGCCGGACGCAACACTCGAAACATATAGAGACCAAGCAGTTGGGTCATCGGGTGTAGACGGTTGCCGAGGTGATCTCTAGTGCGACCAACGTGATTTGAAATACTTACAACATACAAACACGAATTTACAAATAGGACACCTAACTTCGTCTTTATATAATGGACGTACACAGGTAAAACAAGCACGCTAGAAAGGCAAGCATATATGTTGACGACAGCATTTCACAGCAGGTTGTCCTCGGTATATATCAGATGTCTACCAAGTGTAGCTGATGCAGAGGGAAACCAGCTTGACAGTAGAATGGGTTCATAGTAGAAAAGAAAAACAAAGGCTAATGGCTGAGTTTATAATTTACAACTAATCTATTATAATACCACACACAATAAAAACGTCATGTCGGATAAGACTTTCGGTGGCGTACGAAGCGGACGTAACTCTTGCTCTTTGTTTCCGTTTCTCTTTCTTTTACGTTTTAAAGAGAGATAACACCGCTTTGATGGTCCTATTATTCTGCTATATTATATTATGTATACGACTTCGTCTAGTAGAGGAGGCTGGCGACCGTCCAACAAAACGGTTTAGCTGTGTCGACAAGGACGGCTGTCGCCGAAATGATATTTAGAGGAGCTGTGCGTTCGTCCTCTGCTGAAGAACAAACCTCCTTGGTTCCTTCGTTTTCTCTTCTCTTAGCCTGCTTCATCATAACTCAATGAAACTGTATTACTGGTCCATCGGAGCTGGTCAGTAGCGGCAACAGCAGGGTGTAGAACGAAAATATTTCAGGTTCTTCAGAAGCGTTGTTCAGTTGCAGTCTACATAGAGCCATCCGGTGGACGAATATAGTAGACGCGCGCAAGTTCTTTCGTATATGGTAATGCACAGGCCAAATTGCATTGCAGACGATACGGCGGCTCTGCCAGACACAACGCACATAAATAAATATATAAATATATATTACATTACTAGCAGCAATTTGCATGCAGCGCCCTTTACAAAGTAGGCGGCCTTAGACAACACTACATATCGAAGGGCAATGAACAGTAGTTGACTATATATTCAGCACGAAGCTTGCGGGAGGTTGATCGTGCGGCGGGTGCTTAGGGCGTAGGAGCAGCTAAAGTGGATCTCGTTGTAAATTCCAACTTGGCAAATGGTAAGTTTCTACGTCATACGCGCACTAAGCAGATCGATGATGACACTGAGTAACATATGTAACGAGGGTTTTGTACTTATTCGCTGGCGGACGTAATATATTTGCGCAGTTCGAATGTTAGACGGGCTAAACTGGCCTCGTTCACTATTCCGGTACCAAACTTAAAAACAAACAATCGAGCTTTTCATTTGAGAACAGTTGACAAACAGAAAAGGTACGGGTCGCTATAATGTGCTTATCCTCCGAAACCTGTTATCGTATGTCTCACTAATTTTACTCGCATACCCGTCTATTGCGTTTTGTAAGGCTTCTTAAAATGCTTATTTTTAAAACAGAAATGATTTAGCCTTGGTACGGTCATGAGCCGTTGTTGTGATGATAGCAGAGAGCTGCCGTCATAGTTTCAGTCAAACGGGTTAAAGATTTTAACGTGATTTTTGTATTTGAGACACGCCCATCTACTGTGTTCGAAATGTTGTTCAAAATAATAATAATGCCGCCACAACCATAGCACGATACAGATTGATTATAAACATTGACGAACAACTGTATAAGCAAACAGAAATTAAACAGATTGACTAATGATCATGACAGAAATTAGATATCGTATAATAAATGTTAATCACTACAGATACCCGTTAACATGGCCCACTTGAGCTTTTCGAAGGGCCCAGGATTCTTTCGTAGATAACAGCAGAGTTTTCCATGCTAAGATCCTCCTTTGAAATGATCCGTAATTGATACTTTTATACGAGTTCAGTTAAATGTGGTACACACTCGCGTCCTTAAAACTGTGGTCGAACGTTTCTAATGCACAGGTACCAGAGAGGACCTGGTGTAAATTTCGCTCAAATGGTAGTAGACGCTTTTTGCATGGGGCACAATTCATGTTGATCATAAATATCTCATCAGAAAACATACATTTTTCTAGTAGTTCTGTTATTTTTTTCAAAGATATTATGCTTTTTTAGAAGTTTTGGATTTCGAAACAGAGTCCCCCACATCGATGCGTTGGTAAAAAAAAACTCGCTTTTCAAATTGAAGGTTTATGTTAAATGCCGGCCGTTTAACGCAATGCTTAATGGAGTACTGGCTACCGAATGTAACACTCACAGCCTTTTCTCCTCCAACTCGTACCAGCTAATATCTTCTCGATAATGCCAGCGAAATAACTATATGTTTGACACGAATGTCACGAAGGAACTGTTAGATTGCATTATTATTTTTCAGTGATCTTACGGCTATATCAGCTTGTTTGAATGTAACATCAGCTCATTGAAATTTGTAGAACTCTCTGTTCGATAAAGTCAAATTAGCGTTTAAATTTTTTATTTTCCCACATTGCTTATTTTTCAGTTGTTGAGAGCAGCTTGTTTCGATCTCATCTATATTATCTATTCTTTCGTTAGAGAAATTAGCTATCTTCGCCTTCCTAGTTCACCGTTTGCCGTACTTCTCTAAAAAAGCTCTGCGACGTATTTTGCATGTAAGGTTGATAAAGCGTTTGTGTGTTCTTTGCCGTTTACAAAATACAGAAACGAGTAGCCAATACGAGCAACAGCGATAGCAAAAGTGACACCGCTATCTTGAACCTTCCACTCGTTTACATACACACTGGCTTATCTCGGCTTATCGATGTTCTACTTGTTGTATTCATATTATTATGCATTAGATCAGGAAAACCATCAACCCTTTAACGTCTTTTTTCCCACTACTTGTCGTCCTCCCCCATCCCTTACAAGGATCCCCGTCTCTTGTGCGCAGTGTCTGGCTTGATGGACTGCGAAGAATGTGTAGCTAACTCCTTGTTTCAGAACATGCTAATAACGCTTTGCACGAGACCTGTATAAGCATTTAGTTTCAATCGATCTCTCTGTCTGTGTAGGCAAATAGGCGTCAGCATAGCCAAGACATTTCAGACATAATGGAAGTATAGATATCAAGTGTAGCTCGTTTGCTGAAAACGTCGAGCCATAGTCGTTTAAGTCATTAAGGAATTTCGATTGCTGCGACTGCTTTCTTGATTGAGAGCTGTTATAAACGGGAATCATAAGGAGAAGAGTTGCCACATATGGTAAAGCGTGCTACTTAGCCCTTCTGAGTAACTGATTCCGATGTAAACAGTTGTCTCTGTGAGAATGCGGTCGGGATTTAATCAGGAAATCATTTGATTTTTGAGTGTATGCGCATTAGGGTCATTCAGCTATACGTGAAAAAACAAACACCCGTAGTACGTCTACAATGTCTATGGTATTTGTGTTACCTACTATGGAACATGGTATCATTCGTTTTGAATCCTCAGGCAACTGATATTTGTCTCGGCCCAAGTTACTACTTGGCCTTAGCTATGGCCTGAAGTGAAATGTTCCGAGTTCTACTGCCGGTACGCATCCTATCAGACGACTGCTTTCCAGCACGAAAGGATATGTGTCCACACTGGGACTAATATCCAGATCGTCACGTGTCCTTTAAATTTAGCAGACAAACAAGCTACCCCCAATGCCGTCATTAGGATTAGCTACTGACCCATCAAAACGCAAGCGTTCCTATCATTATCTTTTTTGAAGAAGATCTGCAGTAACGCTGATTCCTCAGTCTAAGCACTGTATAAAAGCAAAATTATCCTAATTTGAACCCAAATATAAAGAAAATTAGGCTGAATTTAAGAAGAGAATTATTTGTTAGAGAACGCATTTTATTTTTCTGAGTATACTAATTGATAATACGGCCGTTTAATGTGTTGCGCGCCTATATCTTTCACGCCACATAATGGCTTCCATATTAGGATGAAATTTGTCTTTGATAATAGTTGCTCTTCGCTCACGTTCGGAAGACGAACCCTCTTCTCCAGTCATAGCGAGTTTGTAGCTTCGTTTTAGAAAGAACTGGCTTTCCTCTAGCACCAATGGTAGCACATTCGCAAATTCTAGCTACAACCAACAGCCCGATAAGATTTACCCAAAAGGCCATTCTATGTATATGTTATAAACATATCTTGGGCTATTTTAAGTATTTTTAAACTTATTTTTTAAAACAGTCCGGGATCCTAATTCGTCTAAGTAATTTTGATCATAATCTATGGTCTCCCACCACCTATCAGATTTCCTTGTCGTTCAATTTTCAGTTTTTTCAGTCAAAACAGTCAGAGACCTATTTCTTTTTATTTTTTCGACGGCCGGAAGTAATTTTCTGAGCAACAGATTTTTAATCCACCTAAGTAAGCGGCAATGTGAAAGAAGCAAGACTGACAAATACGCATGAAGGAACCTTCTCAGCCCAACTGGAAGACGGTTTCCTGCGCGGTTTAAGTTGTCTGAACTGGCAAGTGTTGTCAGGCAGGAAAAAAGCACTCAAATAAAAAATTGGACCTAACCTTTATCAAGCAATATTGGTTAAAGTTTCTTAACCGAAGACGTTTTAGAATATTAAAACTTTGAACCGTAATCGAGAGAACAATTACTTTCACGAAATACAGTTAACCACTGCGAACGCTAATAAGGTTCATCAAAGCTAAATTGTTCAAGCAGATACAAAGAGCTTCACCCGAGTACTGAAGGCTGAAACTCTTACCTAGCTAGCCTTTTTATGGCATGCCAATTTTAATCATTTTCCATAGGATTGTTGCTTATAAAAGTCCAATTATCAGGAATATGCAGTCGTGACGTGACGTCTTGAAGAGTGAGCGCAAAAAAGGGGAGAAATCGGGGTTTAAATGTTAACAATTAGCGTAGACTGTTTCTGTAACGTGGCCTTGGTCCCAGCGCAGCCGTGTCTCTCCGCCCGTTGTGTATTCTACATCTCTCTTTTCAGTCTCTGTGCCTTGCTACCAGTCAGTCTTGGACAAGTTTCATTCAGGCCTCCAGACTATCGGCGCCACTGTTACTACTGACACAGTCTGTGGTGGGCTTTTTCGAGCTCTCGGGGCTTCCGTCTACTGTCGGCTATGGTAGAGTCAGGTTTCGTTGGCGGTTCATAATGTATAATGGTATAAGCTCTGACAAACTCTACTCGAAAAGGAAAGACATGGTAGAGGTTAAATAAAACCTACACTGAAGTAATTCACAATTGTCACAAAATGTTTGCCATCTGAAAGAGTCGCATTTTATAGTTGATTTTTTAGTTGGTAGGTAGCAGGCTTTCATTCCTGGAGACCTTATATATATATATATATATATATATATCGAGAGAGAGAGAGAGAGAGAGAGAGAGAGAGAGGGTCGACAGCTAAGCATGTCATAACGGTTGTTAAATGGTAAAGAAAGCAAATAAGTAGCGCTTCTTTTTTTTTACTACAGTCTCGCTTATCCCAGAGTTGCAATTTCAAAAACAAACAGAGAGCAAATTATGTTTTATAAAAATCATTTCGTTACGGTATGTTACATGATCATCCTGAGAGCCTATATGGGCCTATCGAATGTCGGAGCCAAAAGCGGAATTTTACAGAGATTAACGAACTGCGTGGCCTCAAGGCACAATTCAGCTTAGTGGAAACGCTTATATAGGAATGTATGTATGTCGGGTTAAGCTAGAATCATTGTATTTGAATGGTATAGGTTAACGGGTTTATTGGCATAACGTATCGCTCGGACAAAAAAATACTGACGACGGATGCACCACATTGCAGATACTAGTAGATTATTTATACTGTAATCATGCATATCCACTTAATATACATATATACTTCAGTTGCGTTAAGTTGGTTTTGAAGAATGGACGCTCATAGTTACTGTTCCCTCTTTCTTCTCGGATAAAATTCAGCTCTTAGACGTGCCAGTATCTAGGTCACCAAAACGACAGCGCGCAGCTGTACGTCACATTGACCTATGATACATAAATATACTATACTACGTATATAAAATACTATATAACCTAGCAGGAAAGCATGGGGTTTGTAGAAAGACAAGCATTTTCCCTTTACTTTTGTTAAACGTCTGCGTTCGTGGCACGAAATCATTGATCGTCTATATAAACTTACCTACGGTATATATGACTCCACCTTGTGGGTCTACATGGGCCAAAGACATAGAAGTTTTCAAGTGACATTTTTTGCTACTACTGGAGAAAAAAGAAGGCGTTCCAACGGTTTATATGCGGTAGTAAATGCATACTGTTTATTAATATGGCGTTTAAGCTTGAATTTAGCGTGTTTCAAGCGAACTGCAAAATTAGCTACTCTAGTAAATCTCAGCACAGTGGCTAAGGTCAATTCTAACACGGAATTCGTCCGAAAGATCCGAGATTCTATGCCAAAAAGTCCGGTTCCGGACACGCACCCTACAGAGGGAACGTTTTTCGCTGTTCCGAAAGAAAGCGCATCGTTCGTGGGTGGGTCCTACAGTTGTCGCGGTGAGACGGGCCCAAGTGGTGATGTCCAGTCATGTCGGCATTGTAGTACCCGAAGGCGATGCTGCGACACTTGATAACCCGCTTGTCCGCATTTGAAGTCGTGGAAACCGCGCACTATCAGTTAGTGCTAAGGGAATGTCTACGGGTTGAGAAAATGGCCCGTGCCGTTTGATCTGGCCCCAGTTTACTAAATGTGCATACGAAACAACTACAGAGATCAGTTAAATTCTGGCTTAAATTCATAATATAATACAATAATTATGTATCGTATAATACGCTCTCTGCGTCAAGACGCTTGCTTCGAAACGCAGGAGCCGTTACGCAGGAACGTTACAACGTTGAAGTACCGATAATTGGAGAAACGTAGAATTTGGTCGGTACAAATAATAGCTTGTACTTCTATATTTTACCAGCCCGTGGCAAAGAAGGACACCACACATGCATACATTGGCTCAACGTAACACACGACGCGGGCATCATAATCCACGATATATATATAACTTGAATTCTGTGTATATTTAGTGGCCACTTACCCATCTCCGTTAATATCGTATAAGTTGAATGTCCAGCGAAGTTTCTCTTGAAGCGAACCACGCGATAAAACAGACAGTCCAATTACAAAATCCTGGAAGTAGGAATAGTAACGTTAGTGTGCCTATTTTGCGCAAGGACCAAACAAAAATATTATTGTATTTTTTCACGTAGTATACAAATTAACAGAGTGGTGTATAGCATAGATTTAAACGATAGCATTTCTTAACGAGTCACATAAGTCTATGCAATTTGTGGGAAACTTAAGCCTTTAAAAATTTCTTCAGTCGTTCGTTAAGTAAGATGTATTGATAGTTGCTTAGTAGTGCGAACGTACAAAAATGATCCCTTCACAACACCGTGCACGCATCAAGGGCAACTGCATATATTATTATTATTATCATGGTAAAATTCTGCTGAATGGTTTGAAGTTGAAGAAACATTGCCATATCACGTTCGGTATCCGATACTCTCCGTTCTACGAACATTTGTATATGTATCTATTGTTCATGATCAACGCCATTGCGCTTGACCAAATCTACACTGGTTGAAGTAAGTGGGGAAATTTTGCAATCTGTCAGTGATTCTGATTCGTCAAGTATTGGCATATAGGAGGTAACTTTCTTGCGTCATCCCAATAGCAGCATTACCATCGTTATTTTCGTAATGACACACAAATAGTTGTAAATCTGAATAAACGTATTGCGCATCCGAGTTATAAACATAACGATACGTTTCTCATTCGCCGGATATTGGTTGGTACATGATCAACGGCACGCGAGTCCACACAACGCGGTCTATACGCTCTCCAGGTGCAAAGCTGGGACGCGTTGCCCGAGCATCGCTATTGCCTGCACAATGTACCGTAACCAATAGGGGAGCGAGATCATTCTGTCACGTCGCGACCTATTTTTTCAAGAGTCTTGGTAAAGCGAAAACCATGTCGTCAACAGGAAGTGTATAACAGGAAGTTCGACCAACCTACGAATCTTCTCTGGGAAGCTTCTTTTGCCGCTGTGACAAGTCTAAGAAAAGCTCAACAAACTACAACGAACGTTACCGTCAGCGGTCAAGTGAGCGGATCCAACTTTATCCTTTGTTCAAAACTGTTTAAAACTTCCCTTATAGAAAATACGAAGATCATAAACCGCACTCGAGCAGCAGGTGAGTCTACAGATAAGCCCAGCAGAAATCACTCCGACTAGCTCCTCAGGCGAGCGTGTCTCTGACGCTAAAATAATTGCCCCTTACCTTGTTTTTAGAAAGTAAGCATATGTCAAGTGCTCAGCTCTATTCGATTTCCTGTTACCCCGCTTTCTACATGTCTGCAGAGTGGCAAGAGTCACAAATTCTGTTTCCGTTGTAACGGTGGAAAAGCGAGATGGAATATATACACTCATTTCAATTATATGACTTTACACTTCGTACTAAGTACTTGAAATGCATTATAATGTATCTGAACTATTTTTTGGGCCAGTAGGTAGTTCTTATGTACGATTGGCCAACGCGTTAGATCATTTAGCACTACTGGAAAATTTTGAAAAATACATTTGTTGCATTCCTTTAGTTTATATTTGTTTAATTTTATCCGCTATACACACTTGTTGTGCGGATCATAGATAGATAATGGCTATCTTCAATAATTATGAAAAAGCCGCAGCTTTGGTCACGACAACTGGAACGCACACTGTTCGACAATCGTATGAGGCCAAACAGAATTAAAAACAAACCGTATTAGGTATCGTTGATCCTTTTTTCAGGCCCCTGGGCTTAGGCATCTCGCTAATTACATAAAGGGAAAATATCATCCCGCACGATCGATTTCGGCAATAAGGAAACATCAACGGTAATAATGTTAGCAAATCCTCGCAGTTATTTTTCGATTATTACTATTATTATATATGCCGAGCACTAATTCATCTAGGTTGCAGTATAGAGCGCTTTGTGTATAGATCTTACGTGCTCGCCAACCACTACGTGCTACGTACTACCGTTATCAAAAGCCGGCAGCGGCGCAGGTTACACACGTCAGTGGCCCATGTATTTTGGTACGCGTGCATAAACCTATAATGGGCTGTGGCCCGTAGGCCGGTGCTCTAAGAAGGCGATAAATAAAAGAACGATATTTAGTGAATGGTAAGAGGTCTTCAGGCAAAGCTAAGGCAAGTTCATCGGTATACATTATATATAGATACTAAGGTCTGGCAATAAAGATGAAGTCGTTCAAATAAAGAGGATTTCCTTTGTCATATATACTACTATCATAGCTATCCGATAATGGGTCGGATGTTTGAGTGCAGGTTTGGTAAATTTAAAAGAAAAGAGTATATGGCCTGCAACTCATACGGGCTGAAGCGTCGTCGAGTTGTAGTACTTAACTAGTAACTATAAGAAACCCTTTTGTCGTGCCTTCTATTTTTAGGCAAACTAAATTGCATTCAAGCTTCTTAATAAGTCTGCTCCACATCTTCCCTACGTGTATTGCGTAGATTTTCTTGTGCCGCCGTCGAGCTCTTGTTAATCAACAACGTATTATTTGACTATAAACCCCATGTAGCGATTATGGCCTAAAGGTAGCACAACACAATGGAAAACAGCACGCACCATGTTGCAGTCGATCTCATTTGCTCATGCACCATGGCTTATTCTATTTTAAGGGATTTTTAAAGCAGAGTAAATGAACAAGTGTGTTTTTTTTGTCACGCACCTGTCGGACATGTAAATAAGGGCATTATAAAGCAACAAAAAAATTTCTTGTTGATTTTTGTTGAACGAGAATTAAGAAATGAGCTTCAGCAAGTTTACGCTACGATTGTATGGCTCTATGAAGAATTTTTAAATGAAACGAGTGAAAGTGGCTAAAAAGATTTTTTATGTTTCGTGACTATGCCCGTCGCCAGATAAGTATCATGATAGCTCAATACTATCTGACTAGAGGTATAGCATTGACCACCCGTTATTCAGCAATGATATACGTATGCACCTGCGCATACCACGAAGACTCTCTACTCTTTTTGTTTGCAGACTTCGACTTTGTACCTACAATTATCCTGTATGTAAAAAAATAGCGCATACATGTTTAAATATTCCAGTGCCGGCTAGCCATATACAACAATATAAGAAGAGGAATGAATTCGATCAAAATGACCCAAAAGATACAACTCAGTTCGCAATATTCTAGCGTATTGAGTGTTTCGAGTCTTAATAAGTTATCACTATTAAGTTATACCAAGCATGGACCTTACAAATGCAACTCTAAGTATTCTACCTAGCCAAAGAAATATATGAACTTTTCATGACTACCATAACACTTACGCCACAGCACGAGTATTAAATAAAACGGCTTCTGGCATTAAGACACTTTTGTTGTTTAAGAGGACCTATATCTATATGAGGCCCTGTTGACACATAATGCAAACCGTACATAATTAGCCATTACTCAAATTGGCTATAATCTGAGGCATGGTCCCAACGCACTTACTAATCCAAGGCTTTGTATCTCGCAGAAAAGCCGAAGGTTTGAAACTCAACTATGTCGATTCCGTTGCAAAAAGTAACCCAAGCATGTCTAAGGACTTAATTGTCCGGTTAGGACAATATAATAGATGTACGTCTGGTGTTACAAAAAAAAAAGTATAATTGCATTCACAAAAGAGCTAATATATAATAACGCAATTGAAACGCCCGTGGTGAAATTGTGACTGGGCCGAGCATTCAGCGTCGTAGTACGGAGAACATTATCGTGCCGTATTTCTAATTTAATACGGACTGCTTATGTATTTCCTCTGGATCAGGCCATGCTGTCATTTCAGCAGGCTTCAAAACAATGGCGCCCTCTAGGACTCTTCTGCCTTTCTCCCGTGACTATACGAAGCATCTCGTTCTCCAAGATTTCTCAAGCGTTTTCTTTCGGGTGTTGTAGTGCGTTTGCTTTAAACATCTGTTGAGAATCGGCTGACAACTACCTCGTTTCATTGAATATAGCTTATAACTCACAGAAGTAACAGTTTTCGTATTAAAAACCTTCAGTTGGAAGGAACTAAGCTAGATTTTCTAAAACATGCAGGGCGTAATGATGTGAATGTACATTTCAGAAGAAAGCTAAAATTTTCATAAATATGAATGTTAACAATATTAGTACTTATGTTCGATAGAAAGTTTATCCTTTTTGGAAAATTACACTTACCAAAATAGTAGATTATTAAATTTAACACAGAAAATTATTGCATTCAGAATCGTAAATCCGAATTGTCTACGGCAGCATTTGAAAATAAGCTATTTTTCATCACTTCAGTCTGTGCACCGAAGTGCTGGAACTAGTTTTTCTTGAGTGTTCTCATATGAGTTGACAGCCAGGTTTTTATCCAAAGACTCTCCCCTGAGCTCTCTTCTTCATGTCGGTCAGTTTATTCAGGAATCGAGAGGGGAGTCATAGTAGAGAGAGATTTCTCACCTTAAGTTATTTTACACTAACTCGCGAATCTAGAAGGTGCCGTAACCGAAGTTTCACCCCTTTTAGAACCAGGACGCTCAGCCAGGAAGGTAGAGTCCTTAGGACAACTCTGTACCTGTACTATTGAATGCCGCAGAAAATTCACAAACGATCGCAGAATAATAGCCTTTATCGTGAAGACTTTTCAAACATTCTTACTAATAAATGCTTAATAGCTTAAGCTTAGGCTTACATTGTGCACAGATTGTATGTGTACACTTGATAAAAGCATACGGTTATCGAATCATACAGCAGGTAATGTCCCCTCTTAATCCACATTACGTCCTAGCTTCATTCCACAATCTTTTATTACCTAGACCCGCTTGCAGTATTGTTGGTTTTATGTAATAGTAATGCTTAGTTGTGGCCTGTTCTGTACATACTATGCATGTATGTACCTATATCTGCAGGTAGTCACCATATTTGCTTGTCCTGCGATTTTCATCATCACACGCAAGGACGGAGGGTATATGTCTAAATGAGAATGCTCCTTGCCGGGGTCCGCCCGTTCATCTGGCCGTCCGTTCTTCCCTCTGTGACCAAGTCAAAGCACTGAGAAAGCGGCAAATAGACGGAAGAGGGTAAGCGCCACCTGCAGCTGTTATCATGCTGTCATGGCCTTCATTCCTGTTGTTGCCGTCGCCGTCGTTGTCGTTCTGGCGGTACCGCTCCTGCTGTTGGCGTGCTCATGGGTTATGTGATGGTAATCCGTTTATCCCTTCAGGGGTTCAGCTGACGTGTGATAGCCTGATTGGGCCCAGTCGTTTAGGCTGAGCTAGTCTTTCGGCAGAATTCACAGGTCGTTAGCGAAGAGGTAGCACCCGCCCTGTCTCGGCTGGTGGTATTTATACATCCTTTTCTTTCGTTGGCTCTGTTTAAGGTTGTTGGGTCGCGAACAGGATCAGACAACGAGGGGTGAAGGGAGCTAAAGGGGAAAATAACAGCGTCGGCAGTGGCGGCGACGGAGTCGGGAAAGAAGTCGGAGAAGAAGTCGCATCATTGGCCGGCGTCGCCCACCGGTCATGATAACGCTGGCCAGATAGGTCCACGAAGTCCGCTCTCATGATCTCCCTGTCAAGTAGGGAGGCCGTTAGAAATGCCGGCAAAGTAACGATTTTAAAATATGCAGACCGCTCTTATCAGACAACGACGCCAATTCCACCCATGCCAGCCCTCATCCGCGAACATGCGCACACAAATGTTTGCCTATGTAAAAAAGATTGCCCACGGATGCGCATTACGGATGCATACTATACGTACATTACGAAGCCGACGAGGACTACTGTTATATGTTCGCAAGCAATAAATCTTTTAAGGTAAATTATCAGTGTCAGCTTAATAATTTTATTGTCTGAACATATAGAAACTATCTCTTCATCCCTTCTTGATAAAGAGGAGGTGAATTCAATGGAGAAGGGAGCATTCAGAGCGCACTTTTCTGCTGTATAAGAGGTCATCTCTGTATTGTGTTTGCTTAAACTATATACGATAGGCCTTTCCCTGTTGTTATAAATCAAGACAAAATGACGACATTTCCCAAATGACAACAAGCTTGAGTTGCCATCAGTCGTTGTACATTCTCGACTGCCACTCGACGGTCTTGTTTTTGAGGATATTGTAAGATCTCGTTATGCACACACGTTTATCTGTAAATTACGCGCCAATTGCTTAGCACATGTTGGCTCTCTGGTTGAAGGCTAACGAAATCAAGGATGATGACCAAACAAAATATTATACTCTTACAAGCCCCGCAATGAGATGTGCTACGAATGCTAACCGCTCTTAACCAAGGGGATATTTGACCGATTCCTACGGCGTACGATTTTCACACAACCCCAGCAGAGTCTACCTTCGCAGGGCGCCCTGCAGCACTAAAAATAATGGCTCGTAAATTTTAGAATTGAAGAAACGAGAGATACGAGGATACCTTATCAAAATAATATAACCATGCAAAGTTTCTTTGCTGTGGGTAGCAAATTACAATGTGATAGCATTTGATTCGTATGTCGGTAGGCGATCCGGATAGAGATCTTCGAAGTACATGTACTAGACGTCTTACTGTAAATGTGATAGCTCCGGTGTTGTCCTGGTCGAAGGTGTTAAATACGAAATGAGCATACTGAGAGGCGTCCGCTCCTCTCGGGAAAAATTGTGAGTAGATCATCTTAAAGGTATCTTCCTTCACCATCCCCGATGGGCACTCCTGAAATACGTAAATAAGAGGTAACGTCAATGCGCGACTTTAGCAAAATCAACAGCTAGATATTTCTGGCTACACATGAAGCCAAATTTACTCTTAACTTCACTATAATCGGTATAGGCTGTATACTGCATGGCTGCAACTTGCTGAGTCACGCAAATCATTGCTGTTCTAGTTTTAGCAATTGC
The DNA here is from genome assembly GCF_002443255.2 of Varroa destructor. NCBI lineage: Eukaryota > Metazoa > Arthropoda > Arachnida > Mesostigmata > Varroidae > Varroa > Varroa destructor. Next base: position 35,396,203 of record NW_019211460.1, on the reverse strand, counting down.
CACAAGGCTTGGCGATGTTAGGTAGGCTAAAGATTTCCCGCTGCAGTTGACGATTGCGCCATGTCCGCTTTCACTATATATATATATATATATATATGGCTGACTAGCGTCAACCCCGTGTTCCTATCCTTCTCTGGAGATTTATCTAAAAAAAGATCTCTTTACTGCTAACTCTGTTCTATTTGTATGCCAACTGCGCTGTATAATTTAGTAACGGCAGAGGATCGTCTTATCGCCCTTCAAGCTCGGGCTCGCTAAAAGACCGAAATACATGCGAACAAGCAACAACGGGAGAAGGCCGTTACACTTCCTAGCGGGGTACATGAGGTATATGATAAGAACGTGTATATTTCATTTTCTAATGCCCGATTTTAATGATCCTGCACCTATGTTAGGCACTTACGCTTGTCAAGTAATTTAGTGAGCATTAATTATCGGTATCAGTCGTGATCGCACCTTCGGATCTATTGAAACTCCTGTCAACTTACACTGAGTCAGCTGCAATGTGTTTTTTTCGATGTTTTGGACCCAGCATGCCAAAGACAGAGTGTACAATATTTTCAATGGACTACCCATTCGACATAACTGGTGTTGCAGGTGTAAAAATTTACTGGGACTCGAAGATGACCTAAGGAATCATGCAGAACGGAGGATTATCAAATTTAGACTTTGCTGTTTAGATGTTATTATACCTGAATAATTAATGCTAGACTAGATCTTTGTATGCAGATAGCATAACAGTATCCGAATTACCGAAATAAATAACGTAAACATTATACGTCGTATGACATAATCATACGCTAGTAACTACGAGTCGAAAGAGCTAACCAACGAGAGGCAAACCTCTCCTATGGAACGTATAATATTATACTATTAGCATTCCTATCCTTCGTCATATAGAGCATCATATGCAAATTGGATCGCAAAATATTTATCATGAACGAGAGCGTGCAGTGATCCTGGTATCCAGCCTCGTAAAATTCGGGGAAAAAGCTGTCCCGCGCTCCGTATTCCACAACAAGCTTGGTAAATTCATTTCATGAAAATTGACTCATTTATAATATAGATGCATGCACTAAGGTAACAAGAATCTAAATGTCCCATCTAGTAAAATTGATACAGATTCGTCAGCGTCTTAGTGTGACATTGTTGTAGCGCACGCCGTATGTATGTACGTATGCGCACGAATGTTTTTCTATTAGGTTGTTAATAGGATTCTGCTCTTAATAACCATCGCGTCCAATTTGCTTCCAGCGGCATTATATGATAGATCGGTGCTCGTTAAGAAAGGTACTATAAACAAAGCCATATTGAACGAAGAGCTGAAATTTATGACAAGCGCATTTGTTCTGCTTTAACGAACGTCTTATATCTGTTAGGAAAAATCTATTGAAGGTGTATGAAAAAGATTCGAAGCGAATTTTCTAATGTGCATTTTTAAAAATTTACGTATTTAATAGATGACGGAAGATTGCACGGCTCATTTATGTCCTAAGGGTCAAGGAGTAAAATATATTTTATTAAGCGAAGCGTTAGGTACGGTACTTGAGTCTAGATTAATCAGCAGCAGAGGTATTAGTATAGCGATTCTAAAAATCCGTCAGAAGATACAAAATCGTTTCGTGTCTTCCCAGCGTCCCTTGTAGGAGCACGAACTTTATACAAAGCTAAATTCTTATTTATAGGAAGTAAGCCTACGGTTGTGTCTCTACGACAACACAGTAATGCCTCTGGTTAGACTATAACTTATGAAAAGTATGCACAGCATGGTGATGCGCCCGTCTGCTCAGCAACTCAAGACACACATTACAACAGTACACCCTATTCAAACAGTAATTAAATACAAGTATTATAGATTCGTCGTAAAGAAGTACGATGTTAAATCTTTCAGATAAATATGTATACATAAGAAAATAGTAAAGCAATTGGGCTTACACTTCTCGTTCTCTTTTAAAAAATTTCATAAGAACTTCAACTTTAGCGTCGAGCGAGCGGAGCTTAAAGATACCATTAATTTATAAATCTGTTTGTTTGTTTGTTTGTTTGTTCTTCCGAAGACATTAAACTGAAACAGAACGGTCCGTGATGAATACAGACACGACGATGAACAATAGTGGTGCAGTGTATACATCCGATTCCATGAGGAAGCTGTGTGCTCAAACATCCTCAATGAGTGCAGTGGGGCTCTGCTGAGATAACTGAAAAGCTGTGCTTTCCTCTCTCGTATCATCATAAGGTACTCTCTGTCAAATCCTGTATTTATGTCTGAAGAAGCGAATTTCCATCCGGGAGGTCCCCTCGCCTCGTCTTCTTTAATCGGCTAATCCCTGTAGCAACCGAAACTCGTATCGTGGCTGTCGCCTTCCGGAACTGCCATCGTTGCTCCTGGAAGTTGCTTACTGGGTACAGAGAGCATGCCGAAGCGAAACGCCATCAACGTGCGAAGACCTATAGCTGAAGTCTGGTCAGGATCTGAACAGCACTCTATATCACACACATAGATGTACGCTTAAATATTGGGCTAATATCGGTCGTTGGTGAATAAATTTGCATGTAACCAGAATAAGAGGCCATACACTTACTCCAGTAACTTACCATAGCTCAGCCAATTCAGCGACAATGGCAGAAGCAAGCTGCAGAGGTAGCGCGCTGTCTTACATGTAATCACATCATGGAGATAATCCTTCTGAGCTAGCGACTTTATTCAGTTAGAAATTATACTGCTGCACAGATTGACAAAAAATGGATAGAAATTCATGATTTGAGGTGATTCGACCAGAACATAAAGCAAATAACATAGATTGCTTGGTGATCGCGATTGACACAGTGAGCTTGTGAAGGCCACCGTATGTAATTACGTTATCCCACCTGTACTACCGAATAACCACTAGGAGCTATTGCTGCTAGATTAGTGAATCTGCTACAGGCCACTGGGCCATCACTCGTCACCACACATTCTCCCGTCTTCGTGGCCGTTCGCGCAGCCTTGCCGCGCTAGGCATGTGCACTGAAATTAGACCTATTTTGCAAAACTGAGGGTGAAATTACCCCTCTAAGCTTTTATAACCCGGTGGCGAGTGAAGGCACTGCCGTCGTATGGAACTTTCAGTTTCTCTAGCTTTCAGCTTTTTACACAGATTTGCCCTTACTTCCTGTTATCCATCGGGTTTTGTGTCGGTTGACGCTTTCCACATTTTCCGTGTGAAACTGCGCAGGCAATCTCCGCTCAGTAGCGGTTTCATGAGGACTGCGACATTTAACCGACTTCAAAGGTCGCTTACATTTCGCAGTACAGATGTGACAGGATAAAGAAAATTCATTTCCAATTAACTGTGTCTTGTGGCCACTGAAGATTTACAATCATGCGTATAGTCTGTCTAGGTGGATTAACACAGGAGGGGACATCATACGTTTCCATTTCTATTTGTACATTTCCAATAGATTTACAACTAGTAGTAGCTGCTAGGCGTGCACGATGCAAATTTAAAAGACCAGCCCGTCCGTATATAACTACTTAATTAATACCGTCTAACCTAACGCCCCAGTTGTAGCTAACCAGCTTCAATATAGTTACACTTTGTCCCGTAATATTACATGTAATAGGCTCAAACGGTCGGCCTGGAGCGGCATGTTGGTTCCAAGGTGTTTCACACTTGCTCAGAACACTTCCAAAGGACTCGCTCATTAATTACGCGGCCAACATCGTAGACAATAAACAGTGCCGACTTAAATTCAGACCACAGCTGAGTAAAAGTTCGTCGAAATTTAATGGATTTAGTGCAACGAATCACCGCAAACAGATGCTCGATAAGACATGGAGGCTACTTATTTCACACTCGTAGGCCCCTTTGTTCACTTTTTTCTCGTCCATTTTTTAATTGGGCGCTTTTTGTCCAGTATTGAATATAACGTATTTCAAGTTATATTCTACCGGCATCATTTCATATGAAACAGGACATTATATAACATATTCGTTTTGAGTCAGCGAAAAAAAATGACGGGAAAACGTTATGTTGTTGCCGACCAATTTTTCCTAAAGTATGCAATCAATGCTTTATTTACACAGGTTGAAAATATACATACGCGTTTTTCCAAGTGCAAACACATAAACTTAGGTCTTGCCGTCTGTCTGATAGTTTTACGACAGTAGAAATGTATTGTTTAGGGTATTTCTGGATGTTTATTGCTGATTCCAGTCGCAGTTGTTTGTAAATGACAAGACGAAACAATATGTTTCCGCATCTTCTAGGTCTAAATAAAAACTCGGCTATCGGTTCGAATCAAAGACAGAAAGCTCTATCAACGCAAATTAGCTTAAGTTAGGACCCTCACAATATCTACGTGGTACAATGAGCTATGCGAAATGTTCGACAATGGCTTCAAGAAAACGATAAACGCTCTAATTTTTCTTTAAACTGGAAACTTAGGAAATCGGGAGAACTCTCTGAAACTAACGATGGCCAGTCATAAAACCTTAGTCATAAACATAAAGAGACATTTTAAACCAGTAATAGCAAATGACGCAGGTGATGGTACGCTATTGTAATTACTAGTAATTATTTCGTTATTTATTTAGAATTATTAGCTTCTTTCTAATAATTCAGATATGGCTTATACGAATGGCTTTGGTCAATTAGAATGGGTCGACAATTAATATTTATAACATCACTGGACTTTCGAGAGTTTCTGATCTTGAACAAACATTGGGCCCGAGCAAGAAGGTAATCCGCTATATGAAAGAGAAATGGCATCTTGATTTCGTCGATATATATAATACTATGATTTTAAGATTTGGAGACAGAGCTAATTCAACATGAGATTTTTCAGTGCATTTGTTTATTTACGTTCTTGTAAATTCTTCACAAAGACCACACAAAGATTTTCCTTAACGAAGTTTAATTTTCCTTCGTCTACCATCGTATTACCAAATTTTCCTAACACAATTCAGTTTACTCTATTGGCTAGTTTCACCGTACAAACATGAGCATTTTACGTAAGCATCGATGAAGGTTTGCCTTTTCGTACTACATCTATCGTTGCTAACTTGGGCGACCAAGTATCTTAAGAACTATACGGAAGCAGCAGAGCGTCTTCATTTTTGGAACGTGTATATGTTGGGTAGGCCATGTCGTAGAAAGGAAGTGTGACATCTTCCAATACTAAAAAAGAAATCTTTCAAATGGGCAAGCTGGTCATTTTCCGTACAAGTTTAACGTGTCTGCTCCCCGGAAAAAATTAGTAGTAGTAGTAATAATAATACTTTCTGTTTCTGTAACCAACAATAAAGGAATCGATAGTACTCTCCCTTTCGCCTTCGTTGGAAAACTGATTGGATAGTCGCATGCCGTATAACAGCTTCTGTTCTTTTATGACTTAGTAATTGATCCTAACAGTTAGTATAAGGCCTTAAAAGACCGGTGCAGTTTGCGTCCTTAAACATCCCTTCGCTTAACAAAAAAATGAGCTAAATAGGCAATGCAAACCAGGATAAAGTAGCAGTTCTCGAAAGCAATCTCCCAAGTATAGCTGCTTAGATCATTATGACAATGGTGCTCCCCAATGGCATTTCCCCTAGAAAAACAAAAAATGATTAGACCAAATTATCCAAAATAATTCTATTTCAGTTATGATGTTATGATGCTTTTTACCGATACATCAAATATACTGTATAATAGGTAACGAGTAAAGTGTTTGGTGGTAAAGTTTGAAGGTCGACGAAAGTAAGTTCAGAATGCCAGGAGGGAGGGAAATGGCAATTATTCGTTCATAAAATGGCCTGGTGCCTTATCCAGTGCGCATAGTTGTAACTTTCCGAATAATCGATCTAATTTCTCGTTTCGAAGTTTTAGTATGTACGAGTGTTTTTATTCTTTGTTCACTGCCCGGTCTGCTCGCTCACCAGCCCCACGTTGGTGGGTCTCGTCTGGCTTTGCACGATTTGCGACAATCTTCCGCTCTAGGACAAACGGATCTGAGGTGTTTCCCGAGATGGGAACATGTTTTGCGAATATGCTGTATCGATCACTACTTGAGACTTGTGGCTATAGGATGCTCTCGGATGTGGATAGATCTACGATTTATATATAAGTTCTATAATATTGACGCAGAACGCTGTCAACACTTCAATGCCGGCCTTGATTTGAGCAGACGACTTAACTTAGTGGCGCTGCAGAATCTAGCGTTTATGTACGTTATGTAATAGCAAAGCAAACACTATTAACTCGTTTGGAAATGTTTAATTTTAAAGGTAAATCTTTATAAAGCACAGGGTTTTAAGGCGCATCGAGTAGTTGTCGGTGAGACGGTATATTCGTAATCCACATTTCAAAGTTGGGCTATATGGGGCTGAGCGGTCAAAAGTGAGCTTTATAATTGTCGTGTTTAGTTTGTGCTATGACGTACGTGCATATGTATGGATAAATATATCTTTGGTCGCTTGGACGGCCAAGCCTGTGATCGAAGTGGACAAGGGGTCGTTGCCTGATCGTTTTTTTAGAGTCGGTTTATACGTGAGTGTTGAGCCTATAAGGCACACCAATGCATTTCCGACAACAAAGAGAGCCTGAGAGACAACCCTCGTTTATTGTGATTTTTCATAATAAATACAGACGAAAAGGAGGAGAAAACGAAGCAACTTGCGTTAGAGAATCATTGTCGAAGGACAAAGCATCTTATAGGAGTCATGTCCGACTACACAGGGTGATCAACCAAAGATGAAAAGACTCACAATAAGCAAGGATCGGAAGGCCTCAAACCTCGAGCAAACACAGCCGCGTTAACCATGCTCCGAGATTACGTTAACGCGGAGAACTGCCAATTTACATATACGGTGAAAACGTGGGTACATCGTTTAACTATCGCTCGTTTCGCATTTGTGTCGGGCGATTGTGCTGCGACCACTGCGAGGTATTACGAAGAACTTTTAAACAAATTGCGCAATTTGGCAAACAGGAAAGAATCCTGAGAAGGTAAGTCGCAGGACCTTCACCGCCACAATGCACCGCTATATCGCCATCTGTATTACGACTTTTGCAGACAAACTCTATAGCTGTTCTATTTGAACCTCCGTGTTCTATAGGCTTAACCTCCTATGATTTTTAATTCGCCAAATCTCGGACGATACCTAACGTGAAAGAAAGCAGCTTTGAGACGATCGAAAAAAAAATAAAAGGAACGGTAAACTTTATTTCTATGATTAAGTTCAAAGACTGCCTTAGTACCTGGAAAAAAAGGGCAGTACTACGAAACGCTTTCAATCAAACAGAAAATATCTCTTTGGAAATCTGGGCGACCAACGCATGTACAATCTATACAGAGCGAAATTCTCGATACGTCTTTTAGCCCAGTATCATCGACTGCAACCAATATATATACACGATGACAAGATATAATAAGCGCATGGGTATGCGCATTTTGTAATATAAAGAAGTACGTGATCGCCACGTCTCACCATTTCAACTGCAAACTTACATAACCAAAGAAAGTAGTGCTCTGTGTTTGGTGGTACAAACGTACATTATGAACTGCTATCGTCTGGCTATATGATTGAATATCGACTTTTACAGTAAATAATTAACGAGATCACAGCAAAAGAAAAAAATCGACCGGAACTAGTGAAGGTCGTCTAACATCGTAACAATGCCGGACAGCTTTAGCTACCCAATTGAAATTGGGAGAATTCGCATGGAAAGTTTTAATGTACCTATCGTGTAGCTTAAGTTCTGTACCATCAGACTATCACTCGATTTGATCTAACTTGCCACAATTTTCTGGTCAAAAACGACAGTTCTACAATGATGGGAGCAGGAAAACAGTAAAAGGCCACCAAAATCACTTACATTTAGTTCAATCGTATTATCCAGTTTGTAAGCATTTGGAACGGCTAATACCATCTCGGAGCAAATGTCTACGCATTATTGAGTGTCACGTCAGAATGGCACATGTAAAAACTAGCCTTAAGTTTCGTTTCTCAATCGCCTCGTAACTTACGTCCTCCATATAACGTAATCAAGTATAGCTATCGCATCCATTGATGTGCAATAGTAGCAAACGAGGAACGAGTAAGCTCTCGATAAAGTTACAGGCAAACAGCTTTGCTGGCGTCAATATCATGAAGAGCCCTTGCTAAAGCCTTCAACAATAATGACACATATACAAGCCACGGAACAGTTCCGTTCATTGTGTGTTTTTGCGCAATTATCGTTTATAAATAACGCCTCAAGTAGGGCACTCACTCCTTTATTATGATGAATGATACACGCCAGTAGAGTTTAGCCTTGACGAACGGGCGACGTAGAGGCCTAGTTGGTACAAGAGCAGCAGGAGCAGTAGGGGGCGGAAGTTTGCGAGAGATGTAAAAGCAGAAAGTTATACAGATATGGCAGTTGCTTCCATCGGCAAGAATAGACGAAAACTCGCATTAGGATCATAAAATGGCCTTGCTTATAAAGTGGACTGAGCAATTCCTCATAAGATCGCCGAATGTCGTAGGACGATGGATATGAAAATATTAGAAAGGAAACGAATGTTCCAGTTAGGGGAAAAACCGAGCCTATTCTAACAAACGGGACTTAGTTTACCAAATACTACCATTATCAACAGATAGTATTGCTGCAGAACATTTTCGTACTGCTAGACAAAAGCTTTCATTCTGGAAAAAGTGGTGCATTTATTATAGCAGTTTGATATACGGCTAAGAAAGCCAATGTTGGCGTCTAAGGGATTTGCTTTGTTCACCAAAACACCCTTCGATGATGGCAGTTATGCCTGTTTTTATAAACAGATTAAACTGGTTGTAGATATGAATTCAATCAACTACCATAGTATTAAAAAAAAGAAAGAAGAAGCTCTGATTGCTAAAAATCTTCTGTACATGAATTTATTAATTTATGTATGTATTTACCTTTATTGTCGTCGATACTTTCATAAGGGCTTCAACTACGGAAATCAGAGCTTTTAAAAGCCTGATCGAATCTCATACGATACATATGAACAATTTCAATAGAACGTCATCATTATAAGTTATACTAGCTGTTTGTTCTCATCCTTCCAATAGATTATCGATACTGCGCTGCAAGTGTTCGATAGGATACTCTTATTGAGGTTTTTGCTTTAATTGATTTTATTGGCCAAATTTAATACTATTTTTGTTTTTAATGAGGCTCATAGAAGAGAGGGACGTGCAGGACGGACGCATACAATAACATGATAGTTCGTCTCATTACTTCGAAACGCAGGAGAAGACCTAGCTTCTTAAGCTTCTTTTTTCTAGCTTCGTAGAGAACTTCTGAACGCTACAAGTTGGACTGTTGAAGCGTCAACGCACTGCTCTTCTTGGGCTTTTCGCAGTATGGAACGAATATTGTACGCCACACGGTACGTTCGGAAGAGACGACAATTTCACTTTATTACCATTTGCATGAATATGTTTTTAGTCACCGAGCTCACTCATCTTCTTCTACAATACCTCATGTAGATTACAGCCTTATCAGAGGCAAATTTCTAGCAAGGTACCCCCATTTGAGGTTTACGGTGAAGATTAAGTGACATGATAAGAAAAATGCTTTAGTGTAGGAGAATATCTAGTTAGATTTCAAGAAACGAAGACCCATATGACCGTTTTCGTGTACGAAAACTGCATAAAAAAATCTCTTATCTTCTTCAAGCAAATTGAATCTTCTTGAAAAAAGTAAAGGCTATGTGAAATAGATATTACATTCCGTGGAAGCAAAGGAGAGTTGTGCCCAATGATGTATAAATACGCATCCAATACATTTGACAAAATAGGTCAATAGACCTAATTGAGCAGGATGCCATATTTACGCGGAGTTGCAAATGATCAGGACATTCGTCATTTTGAATGTTAGAAGCGAATTGTTCTCCTTCATTTTTCGAATTCGCCTTTGAGAGATCATAAAGAAAAAGTTTCCACATGTCCGTTCATTGCGCGCACGCTCTACTGCTGTTCCTTCCCGTTGCGACAGGGTGTTTTATATTCTAATCGGGTTCCCCTGCATTCTTTTTTCCGAGAAACGTCTAACGACATTGCTTGCATATTAATCATAGTAATATAATGTATAAAGAATGATTTCTTTTTGCATTACCAGCTGTATCGTTCGGGTTTTCAGTGGCCGTTTCCGAATTCGATTTTCTCCTTTTTCAGTAAAATCGAAAACGTACGTTGCTGTACAGCAGCAGAACGCCGACCCATTCTGTCGCTCTTACCACTGTTATCATTGGTGGGAGTGTTGTCGAGTCAGCGACCCTTTTGTATGGCCGGCTATATCGCAAGCCTTGTTGCCCTTTGTCGAACTCGGCTACTGTGGACGCAGTCACTGTCCTGTATTAGTTAATGTATGATTAATCATACATAGGGCAGGGAGCAGTCCTAATTCATCAATATTAAGCGGTGCTGATTCAAATGTTAGCCTGTTGACGACTCTTAGAAGAATTGATGAAAGCACACCAGCTGTTACAGAATATTGCTTGAATAATTGTTTTTAAGGATAAGCACTCACATCGTTCTTACGAGACACTTTTCAAATGCCATTTTTCCGTCATTATTCCGTAGCACCAAGTTATCTAAGCTTCGTACTTGTTCAATACCGATACATAAAAGTAAGCCAATTTTTTGTATAAGGATAATTGAGTATATCTGTAATCGAGCCACAACACTCTAAATTCTGCTGTTGCAATAATTTTGGTCGATCCTACGTGATTTTGAACTGACTAAGCCTTTTTTTCAAAATCTGCTTGTTTGCCATTGAGTGAGTTTAATTTTCCATTAGATTTTTCAATTTTACCCTAATTTTAATGTACTAGTTACACTAACTCTGGGCTATTAGAATTATCTAAAGCGTCAGACACGCATCCGTACGTCATATTCGTCCCAGGGAGTTTTAAAAAATAGATTAAATGTATTTGACTTTAAATATAATGAGATGACCCATAAAAGCGAGCAAGAAGATCTTATTTACACATTAGTATCACACATTGCATTTGAATCATCTAGTGACTGCGATTAGTCCCTGAAGGTTCGTAGGCTTCTGGTTGTCGTAACCCTGGACCTCAATAGATTCGACATATGCGCTGTGCTAAATGCATGCGTTTTTGCTCAGAACCTGGCATCCTCAAAGGGAGCTTCACTTTACGATCATTAAGTTTATCAGGCATCCAGCGCCGGCAACCAGTTCCAGTAGTAGAAAAGCGCTGCAGTCGAAATCGGTTATTTCTTGCTAATATACTGTTCAGGCCACAATTACCTTATCCTATACCTATACGTTTTCAGATTTTGCTAGAGATGAAACAATTTCCCGACGCGGCCAAACAGGCAGTTCGCCTGTTGAGATACGCGTTACCTGGGGCAGCATTGGAAAACGGAGAAGGGGAATGGGCAAGAGAAAACAAACTCATACACTTTAACATCATCAAGCCAATGCCGAATATTCAAGATTGTTACTACGTATACGTCGTCTTCGCAATTTTTTTCTATTTTTCCTCTCGACCCGGTTTCCTTTTTTAGGGAGCACGCATCAGTCTCTACATATGGCTGCCGTACACTCCGGACCCGTGTTTTCTACGGCATTCCAAAAGCATCCACCCGTTGATGCACTTCCCTAAAACGTGCCTTGCTCATTCGTGTCTTTAAATACTTCTATCCCTGACACGCTAAACTACTTTGACATCTCCGTTCTGATCTGGCCATTCCTCCTTCCTTGAAATGCAGAAGGAAGAATCCGACGTATAGTCGCAGCACTAGCACACAGAAATGGGAATAAGAAAAGGACTAGTGGAATATATTTAGGACTACTTGTCTAGCAGTTTTCGTCTAGTTCTAACTTCTACATGACTTCATTTCCGCATGATATATATCTATATACTGAAGTCTATTCGCTCGAGTGCTAGTTAATAACCGCTAGCTACCACAAAATCCGCCAACTCCGCGGATAGCGCTCCCCCTTGCGGCGAGAACCTTTCTCCGCATCAAAATATCGCATATATATAAATACATATACGCCTAGTCACACGTCGATCAATCTTAGAAATCGTGCAAAGAATAAATCATAGAAAGTTTTATGAATAGGCAGAGATGCAATTCCTTTGTTTACCAAAAAGATAATAATACAGCTAAAAAAAAAAAATAATATTATCATTTAAGTTTAGTTTAGTAGTTAGGTTAAGTTTAGTAACAATAAAGCCACCAAAGATTGAATAAAACATATGACAGACAAATGTTAACCGTTCGAGCTTGAATGTTTCCAGTTAATGAGCTTATACACAAACAGGTATAATATATAGTACAGGGATAGGCACCAACTGGTACAGAAAACTTTTCGGATATATGAAGACCAATACCCGAACATGACTATTAAAAATTCGTCTGCCTCTCAATTGCGTTATTGATGGCTAAAAACACTCGTCGTTAGTGCAGATGTGAAATCAAATTCCGAAATTTCACATCGTTTTGTGCTTGTGTCAGTGTTATGGCAACATCGGTCTTTCAAGGAAAATTTGCGAGATAGGCGATCCGAACAAACTATATTCTCAATACGTTCAAAAGGTTAAACGGCCCTAGAAAATGTTTTACTCTAGAAAAGGTTGCCTATGTAACATTCCGTTTACGCCATTTTTATTCTGTCTGCTATAAATATACGTCCATAAAAATGGCCTTTACGATTGATCAAAAAAAGGAAAATAACTTCGAGAGCATTATCAGATGAGCAAAAAGATCACCCGTCATCTCACGTCGTCCGTAGGATTTGAATCCAAGAATCTTTACCCTTATCTTTAGAAGATTTGCCTTCCTCAAACTTTTTGAGCATCCTGTAGCGTAAAATGCAGATGATTTGTGCACCTTCATTTCAAGATTCTGCTTCGCAATAAGAAAGTATAGCAACGCGCTTTGTACAGAATGAATTATGTATTTAGATAGATGTGTATGTTTATCAACGCTCGCCTGTTCCAATTTCTGCTATTGGGTTGTACCTTACATTGTATAACTTTATTCCATTTGGTTCTCAACGAACGCTACTTAAAAACCATGAAAAAAAAATGCCTAAAATCGTGAATAAGGCAAGCTCAAACAAAGGAAACGCTGTCTAGCAGTAACTGGGGTATAAACACTACAGGCAGCAGTTATAAACTCGACTGTTATAACGCTTTACTAACTGCCTCTGTTATTTTAAAAAGTGTCTTAGCCCATGTATACATACATATACACATATGAGAAGGATGCAAGATGAATTACGCTCATGTTTTCGATTGTAGCAGTCCGTTAATCTTGTTTGCTTATTTTGATGCTCTGTCCTAAATTACATAGCTTGAAAATGCAAAGTCTACATTAATGAAGAACTCACGAAAGCAGGTAGTGATGGGAATGATAAGAACTCTATTTTGCTCAGTGCGATATGTTTTCAAGGGAACAGATATGGCAACATTCAAGTCTAAAGCGACCGGGGTCCACATTAGAAAAACCTTATAGGCAGTCCGTTGCATCACATGCAGCCCACGATGAAGTAATGCCGACATGGACGCACCGGTCTTTGTTCCAAGAAGCGGAAAAATTGGGGCGGAATGGTTAAAATGATTACGCTGGATTCTGGAGACTGATAGACAAAATGTTCCAATGGGAGATTTATGCTTGTTAGCTCCGCGAACAATATGGGCTGGTTGTTCGACAAACGAAAGCTCTCAAATCAGCAGAGCACGTGGCCACACAACACTGGCTTTATAGCTTATCCAGCCATCCATAGCTACACATAGTCATTCTTCATGGAGACAGCAATACCGCTTGTTTGACAAAAAAAATACAGTCTTCAGTGATATTGCCTGTCCCGGAAGTGCATTAGTATCGTGCGCAACGCAGGCCCAAAATAGCCAAAAGAAATCCATACAAAGTGGGGTTGTCTTTGGTAGACGTCATCCTGACGATCGTAAAATCAAGACGTGCCGTCAGCTAACCTTGTATGCCAGCTGTGGCAGAGGTCACCCTGTCCAGAAGCTCGATAAAAGCTGCTCTTAAACCAAAAGCCTTTGCTTCTCGACAAATCTTTGCTTCTTGCGAAGCGAAACTAAGCCAACCACCAGAGGGAGTGTTAGTAGATTAGTTTTCGAGGGTAGCTCGAAATATCCAAACTTGGTTAGTGCCAATATACATGACATAACTAATTATATGGTCGCAAGTACGTACTGTCCAGAAGCATATTCTCTATGGAGAGCTGAGAATACTTTCTGAGGAGCTTCCTGGACAAGTCCGTAAGTTTTGGAGACGTTGTCTTTGTAACGAATAACGCAACGTAACGTATATACGTTACTGCATTTACCCCAACGAGAGCGAACAGAATATCATGATTGCGTTCCAAAAAACTTAAGGCTTATCGAACCAAGACCAACTAGCGCAGGTTTCCGCAACTAACTTGGCCGTGGCTGGTCTCTTATATTCGTTACTCTGAAAAATTAAAATCAGGACATAACCGGCATAGATCAACAACCGGAATATCGCTTTTAGGAGTAAGAAAATTTCACGCAGACATTGGTTGCACAGATGTAATGTCAGGGCTTCTGAATAGCCCCGAAGACGTTGCTGCGGTTTCGGCGATCGACCCATACGCTAACGAGGTCATCCTTCTGGTAAAAAAAAAATGTTCTTCCAGCGAGTAACTCCAGGAGAAAATGCTAAAGAGCTCTAACAAGATCCTGTTTCATTCATCAACAATTGTCTATGACAAATTCCGAAAGATAGTGAGTTAATGTACGACATTACAAATATAAGCGCTTTGGTATTTTGTGTAGCCCCCCCATAAGCACAGCAAGGCATGCTCAATGCTTCCCTCAAATAAACGAATGCCAGAACTATCGCATTAATTTGTCTTTTTGCGCCAGTGTTTGAGCTCGCTTGAGACAGAGGAAACTCGAACACCTTGGCCAAGTAAATGGGCTGGAACGAAAACAGTAGAACTTCGAAAAAGGGAAGGTAAAATCTTACTTCGAAAATTTCTGTTCGGACATAAAGGACAAAATATTTGACGTGACGCCATATGACCCCGGCACAACATAACGTGGAGTTCCTATTACCGTTGAGATTTTCTTATTTGTAATCGATTGGCGACGGACTGTGTAAAATAATAAAGGTTCTAAAGACTTGGCATCATGACACGCCCGCTCCAAACAACGTCGAGGCATCTGGCATCAGCAGCAAAATTGATTGTCTGATTTGTGAATCCTCCTTCAATACGGATGTTATTGAAGGTTTGCTTGAGCATGAATTGCCCGTCGACATCGAAAACCTGTCGGCCTATAAGTGACCATGACGTTATCGCCGCTGTAGTTGAGTATGCCCTGTGCCGTTCCTAAATTGGTGTACCGCAAGTCGAAAAGCTGCCCAGAACTGACTGCTATTAGTTGGCAGGCATCGCGTCGGGCAAGAATATCAGACATACGTCTAGAGGGTAGGTTCAGCGCTGCTCGTGGCACGAAGAGCTTCTTCGATGAGGAACATTACCGGTTTGCATAAGCGTATTTCTTTACTCTAGAAGTCATTTGAAGTATGCATGTGTTTAGTACTTTTCGTATTTGCGTTTGGAAGGGTACATCTTGACGTGGTATCTCTCCGACGCTTCGCTTTGCCCTAGCTAAAATGCTCTTTCATAGTTAAGCAGTGGCTCTGCCTGCTGTCAGGTGAAATACATTACTGCTTCGAATCACAAACGTACAGGTGAGCTGGGTGCAAAATTCGTCTATTTGAAGTTTGCCACTTCACGCAGCAAAGTACTGAGCCCGGACGTGAAGTAGTGATGAGCATCTGTACAAACTCATTTAGGATTATCAGCTTGTGTTTGAGTTGTAGACATAAAATATAAAACGCTAATGATGGGCGGTTTGAGGGGTCGCGAATGTGGGTACTAATGCGTTGTTCCTGATCCTGTTGTATCGATTCATCTATCCTGTATATCAGAGAAAACCCAATAGACAAAGCAAAGCTTCCTTCTCGGAGCAATACGAGGCCATGCATAGCCTAAGTCGTTGAGACTGCCCTGCTGATTCCTTTGCACTTTTCACTGAAACACATAACTCGTAACAAGATTCGATGACGTATGAAACTATCTGTCAAAGTACGATGTGATTTTGGGTTATGTAGACCGATTGGATTTCAGCTGCCTCTAATAACGTGTTCGTTCCGTATACTGCTGTACACTCACGCATGTGATGCACTTTGGTGGTCATTTAAAATCATCTTCCTCACTTGTCCTTCATCTTTTAACTTAGGTCTTTAGAAATCCTCTAGAGAATGTGAGCGTGTGTGGTAGAGGAGGGAACTTCTTTTTAAAGCTGTCTTGTGTACGCGCATATATAATTAAGTAAAAGAGATGCTGTTTGAAATCGGTGTGGGTGAACTAAATACTGTAACTTAGGTAGCAGCTTAAACGAGCGATGCATGAAACTAATACAGAACTTTCAAATCGAAAATTATTGAGGACAGACGGGAGTCTTGGATTTATCGGCAGCGTGGGAGGTAAACTCAAATGACTCTAGAAGGGTTGTAACGGGTCGTTGCAGAGGGCTTTCATGTTTGAATAAACGGCAAAAGAACTGTTATTGCCTAAGTGTAATAGCTAATACTGGGGATGATGCAATCTCGAATGCAAGCAAAGAGTGTCGCGGTCTTTGTCCAGCCTTAGTAGGTGACCATTTGGAAGGCAACGGCCTCGAAGATGCTATACTTTTTTTTGCTTACCCTTGTTTATTATTCTAGCTTTCACCAGAAGCTTCTATTTGATTCATTTTTTAAAATTAGTCATCATAGAGAGTTGATCTTTTCCAGCGGAATCTTTCCTCCTTCAATTAAAGAATATAACTTATAACGTTTCATCACGTTTCTCTGATTGTTTATTTAATACAAATATTTTATTGTTTAAAAAATAAATGTTTAAAAGTGCTAAATTTCAGCTAATGAAGAATAGCTTAAAATTTTATTTACGGTAATTTGTATAAGCTACCTGTTCATAGGTTTCATTTCTGAAATATTTTCACTTCTCTAATTTTACTATGAATAACAGAATTATATTTACTGATCACAGTTTTTTCTCTTCTAAATTGAACTATACTAAGCAGTGCATAAAGTTACTGCGAGAATCGTTATTATCTAAGTAATAGATTATTATATATAATAAGGAAAGGTCTCACCAAGCGAATCAGGGTACTTGGGGAAATCAAACTCGTCAGTATCCGTCATCAGAATTGAGCGTTTGTGTTAAAAAATCGTCATCGTTTATTGTCAAATCCTGCTTAGTAAACAAATTGTAAAAGTGCAAAGTAAGAGGGTATCTTCCGCAGAAAACTTCTGCCGTTCTCGTAACCAAAATGACGGTACATTTATATTCTCTAACAAACTGCGACCCCATTATATGTGAAGGGAGTATACGAATGCATTCGCAACAGAGTGGGACCGTGGCTGATGGCCGTATACCGACTGAATCAATGAAGCGATTTAGAGCTGTGATAAATAATATATTTTTATGCACGCTACGTGCATGTACATGCATGAACATGAAGAAATATGGTATTGAGCTCAATGGTAATACTGATCGATATCATGGCGGACAGGGTTTACCTGCTATTTTTGAGGAATACGTGCTAAGTTCAACTTCGTGTGTGCATACTTCGTTTTATGCTGACAGTCAACCGTCTAATAAGATATCCAACGGCAGTACCGGACGTAAAACTTGGTACGTGCATTGTTTGGTAGGCGCGAAGTAAAAATTGAAAGGCGAAAAAAAAATCCTGCAACGTCTGGATATCGTGCCAATGACTTCTAGTCTACTGATTGGCTTCACGGCTTTATAGAACAATCTAGTAGATTTTTGCCTTGAGTATCGTAGTATGTTACTTATGTTAGAAAAATTATATGTAAGACATAGCAGCGCGTTGGTGATTAAAAATTTGGATACGTTTTATTCGAGAAGACATCATGATTCCTTTACAGGTATATGAAGTTCGCACCTAAAAACCTAATAAAGAATCAAGACAATTTGTCCCACTTATAGGCATTTTTCAGCTTAGAAGGATAACATCGTTTTATAAAGATGGTTCTGTTAACCTTAATTTGTGTTAAAATGATATGATTACTCTGGACTATTTTTTGGAGACAACAGATTTACCTTATTTCACACAAAATATTATGGATGTTTTTATTTTATTGCAATGGCTGTATTTCGTCCCAATCGGTATCTTTGATTTAGCTTTTAAAATGTACATTGAATATAAAGGAATTACAATGTCTTTGAAGCATGGTTGAAACGCCCGATAGACGTTACATCCGGTGCGTATAACTTCACATCTTTATTATTCAAACAACGATCACTAGTACTAAAATTTACATTTTCTTCTAAAGAAGATATCACCAATCTTAAAGCAATTCTGATATTTAATTATAATTCTCGTACAAAATTTTATACCACTTTTCTCAAGTCTTGATATATTTTCAAAACTTTTCAGATCATATGGTAGCAAATTACGCGCGTCTATATTTTTTGTCTCATCAGAGCAGAGGCCGAAGTAGCTTGTGTGCCTCTATCAGACAAAAGTGATCTTTTGACCCATCTTTAGCAAAATAGATATGTGGACGCTGGTGGCCTAAAGAACGGTGTAATAGCCCATTTTAACGCATTAACCGAAACATCGTGCCTTACTTTCAATAATCTTTATAACCGTTGTGTTTGTGGATTAAATGAAAAGTGTGGCCAATGGGATTAAGGAAAAAGAAAAAAACCTAATATAAAATAAATGTATATCCGTGTATGCTACATAAGGGATTTTCTCTTTATTGTTGTCAATGTTTTTTGTTTATTTTGAAAATTTAGCCCCGTGGTACCCTGAAAAGAGGCCAAGATGTTTACGTATTGTTAGATAGCTTGTGCCTCAAACGAGTACAGCTGCTAGTCCCAAAGTGGATAGTCAACTGCCTGATTTAGATCCCTGAAAGCGTTCCTCTTTCAAAAGCCAGGGACCGTTGGCTTGTTGCGACGCGCTTTGCAACTAAGTCGCTTATCAAAAGCCTCTGTCGCGACGCAAAAAGTCGTGGATTTTTTGAGTGTAGCAATGCTTGAGAGAAGTGTCTCCGCAAATGATTAAGTAAGAGAAACATCATGGAAAAACACAGTGTAGAATAGTGCACAAACTTCCCCCGTCATCTTCTCTTTAAAACCCAAATTACTTTATACAAAAGAACAGCCTTTATTGGTTGGTGGAAAAAAATATAATAAAAGGGAACGTTTACTTGGTAGAGCACAAACCAAGCTTTGTCTAGACAGTTCATTTGTTAAGATTCACAATTAGCGAAAAGTTCTTCTACATAAATCCCCCGGGAACTTCTCATCCCTAAACACAAGAATGATTGGCACAGCGTAATCTGGAGATTAAACCCTAGTAGACTCAATAGCTACATTGATCAGTCCCTTTTTCGACATCAAAATCTCAATTCCACGAAATCTTTTGTTGAGGAAAACCTTCAACGTCTAGCTGAACCCTGCAGTTCCCTAGGAACGGCTTGAGAGTTGAAAGGAAGCCGAAAAACGAGAAAAGCACCGTCGTAAGTGCGAAAGGCTTTCGGCTTTGTGCTGCGCCTTCAGCAAGAAGATGGCAGGAAGTCAGCTTTTTGACGTTCTTTGTCCGAGTGCAATCAAACTAATACTAAAGGGGGCCTTTTTGTCGCTGCAAACGCGCGAAAACTAAAAACCGTCAACCCCCAAGACCAAGTCTTAAAGCTAAAATATCTGTCTGCTTATCAAAAAAAAAAGACGACTAATTAGGGAAAGTGATTACCACGGCATCGTCTATCGGGCTTCTTTGTTGGGCTTTCTCGAGCCGCCTTCTACTAGCCGTAGCTCTTAGTCTCTATTTTCGGGTTCAGCTAAAGGAACAAACCGTCAGGGCACTTCTAGCCTTTCGTCGTCCCAAAAGGCAAAGTATTGACGGGTGAACGTCAGCCGTTCGGGCGCTGCTAAGAGTAAGAAACACATCAATTTGTAGTTGCTCTCACCCACACAACAACGATGACCTCACTGCTACAGCTACCCCTAATGGTTGAATGGTCGAACCATAACTTACGCTTCGCACGCATAAGCCTATCTGTTGTAAAACGGCCACCGCCAAATAATATGAGAAGCATTCTCAAGCTTATGCGAACAATATATCCACAAATTAGGTACCACTAGCTGCAAACAGGTTAGGAAGGCCGATTTAGAATTAAACAAAGAACTTTCGACACAGGCCATACTTTCTACCCATGTATAGGCCGATGCCTTGTCTATTATAAGTTGGCAAATGCAGCTTCTGGGGCCGACATGACCTCCCTCATGGGGCGAAACGATTTTTACGAAGTATCTGGCCAACCGGGAAACATCATGGGTAATCGCTGCACTGATTAGTTACGCTGCCGATATTAAAAGAAAATACAGAATAAAAGACCCCTTCTCGCCACACTGCGCTACACTCCGAAACCTTATATGCGAAAAATAGCATAAAGAGGATTTTTTTTCTAGCCAAATCAAACCGGAACGACCTGCCGGAATATTCTGGAAGCTCACAACGTATATTTGTTCAGTTGATAAATAAGCGACAGATAGCTAAACATTAGTAAGACAAAAAAGACGCAATATGAGTAATCTTTATTCGTATTTTGAGCCTATCTTTGCTGAGGCCTAAACTTTTTGTAGTTAATGTCTTACAATCTTATCCATTACGTAGGCACTGTCTAGCTCAAATCTCTAAATTAGCGATATACAGTAACATTCTGTATGTATAAGGGAAATCGCTGACAACCTGTCACGACTATACACTGCTGCAAACTATCAAAGAAGCTGATTTATTTGTCAGTTCTTCTTTTCGTGAGATAGTCGTCATTTTGCAGAACTGCACAAAATTCACATTAGAAATCTATCGCAGCCAACACGCTAGGCAATAGGATTTCTGCTCTCAAATGCCTTCCGACGTTCGTTTTGAGGATAAACTATTCTGTTTTATACGCCACTTTATCATAATATTACGGAGGTGATTTCGCTGTTGAATAGTTGGAAGTTGTCTTAGGGGGCATTGCAAGCATGTATTATACCAACCCACCTATCCCCATGTGTGCCTGAAGCAGGCAGTAGCGGCAATAGATCGTTTAGGAAGCGTGATATGATCAGAAAACGTTCAAGCCTGCACTATATAGAAAGTGCAAATCACATTCACCTTTCATGCTAAACAAGGCTGCTACGTATGTCCTAGGCAAAGCAAAGAATACCCATAGACATGATTTGAAATCTATACACCTTGCGAGAAATAATGCTATCCATGAGTAACTGAAACAAAGCCCAAGTAACACACGTACGTGTAGGAGTGTCACCGTGTATAGTGTCGAAAGAATTCTACATATTGTCAAGCGACACTGATGCCGAAATATAAATATGTCGAGAGGATATATGTAGAGTGTTGTCAGTTAAGACAACGGGGCAGCATTATTCCATAAGAACAGCTGCTTGAACAGAATGAAATGTTTATAAGGCACGAGAGGATCATTGACCGTATTAAACGCCAGCTAGTAGTGCTAGATGCAACCGCTTGATCGCGGTTACTTCAACACGTGGCGTTTATATAGGCGCCATACTGTCGGCGAAGAATGTCAGCACGACACGCCTCTTGGAGACGAGGATCACGTTTGATGGGCAGCCGTAGCAACAGCTGCTTAGCGGCCACCTAAGCATTTACAGGGTAGACATCTTACTATATATGGACGTATCCATTTATAGTAATGACTCCTGTGGCAGTTGTGCAAGAAGCAGCAATACTATTGTGAACTCGCGATCGAACAACGTTAAATAAAATCTAGAACTATCCGGACACGCGGACCTCAGTCGACATTGGTGGACTATGCGGATTTTCGTAGGGGCAGCATTTCTCAATGAAAGGACACAAACCATTCGCTGCGGTACTTGCGCAGGACCATTTCGCAACTCTTGCCCGTCTATTTCTATTTATTAATCTGTTTTCTCTAGTGGCGCAGGCGTTTGCGTATATACAACATTGAAAAATGCAATAAATTCAATCGTGTTTTGATCATAAAATCATTCATAAAAAAAACTGTGCAGGTAACCACCGCTGCCAGGATCATAGTAGGCAAGCCGGCGTGAACCTCGTTCACAAAAATGATTTGATCAACAGCTTTTGTCAAGGGAACTAATTATTAGCGCAGCTCAAATCCATCGTAAACGCGAGACATGTTCTAAATGTGTTTGATTTGCATTGTACTAGCTTTTAATAAGCAACATTTGTAGGTAGTAGTTAAAGATTTAATCATCTTTCAGTGGTCATCATACGAAACCAGTACTCGTTCGTTCAGCGCTCGAAGTTAATAGCTGAAGTACAAAGGCATCAGCGGAACGGATAATAACACACAGATGTGGCGTTACTTTATAGAATTGAATTCAGTTTGAGGAAGATTTGATTCGGATTTACTGTGATTTAGACGCTTGCTACGAACAAAGTAGTCGAACGATTAAACAATAATTTCCACCTGGTAGATACAGAATTGCATTTAAGGACAATCGGCTATCGTCAATCGGAATTGGACCTATTATACAAAAAAGCTTCAACTTTTTGCGCGCGTTTCAATGAAAAAAAACCGCTCAGCTATAGTTGAGCAAATTCCACAAAAAAGTGTAGCCGTATAGCATCTACATCGTTCAGGCCCCATATCGAAGGCCCTCACCCATTCCTAGCATCCGAGGCAATTGTTCACTCGTCAATAAAGAGACAGTCCAGTGCGATTGGTACTTTTACTTTTAAAGGCATCTGCTGGACCTTTTTATCTCCAAGGTTCGTTTGTGTCGGATTTGACCTCACTGACGCATCTTTACCACCGCCATTGTAGTCTCTTGCCATCAACGAGGCGGTCATGAGACAAGAAAGCAAAATAAGCTTGAGGAGCGCACCGCCTATTTCAGTACGTCATTAAATCACATATGTCCTAATATACATATGTATACCTTTCCACAGCGCTAACGCTATGTGCCTCACTAACTTCAGCAGTATTCTAATACAGGAGACGCTTTCACTCAATGATTCGACCAGCCAAGCTATAATAATAAGACTTGATATCATAGCAATATAAGATGAAATGGGTATAGTAGGATCACGTACTGCTAACAGGTAAAATCATCACCAGGGCATCAGGATAACTAGATATGAAGAAGGGCGTAAACAGCAAAGCTAGTTGACCTCGAATCAGCAATTTTCATGATTATATTTAAGTAGAAGTTTGGCCGTTTTTTACTTTATTTATCAAAAAGCGCAACATTTCGAAACCGTTTTCGAATCATGACCTTTCAAACTGTCGGTAAACTTTCCTTTATATTAACGTGGCTTTTAACGTAACGTATTTTTTTTTCAATTGCACTTGTTTATGAGGCACTTCATGATAATCACACATTTCTATGGAGAGTCTTTGCTTGAATCTGTTCTGTACTGCATCCGCCACAATATTGAGAATTCATAACTTTTGCTAGTTCTCCGCTCAATACGACACTTCTATTACCGAAACTGTGGATAACACGCCTAGGTAGATTTGCGAAAAGGAGGACAAAACGATAGCAACATATATAGTGCGACCGTGCCGTACCTTGAAAATCTTCAGTGGGATTGTTGGAGATGTTTGCAGGGGCATTTGTCGAAGAACTACTAGTCATGCCCATATTTGTTGATAGCGGGTCTCAAAGCGAGGGCTTTAATTTATTGTGCGACAGGCCTCTTTATGTGTACAGGATTTGCGCGTCGTAGACGGTAAGCAGTTCGAAAGAATCGGCCAAAAGCAATTGGGAATGACAAATTCAGTGATATATTGCGTTTGCCTTTTGCTTTGCAAACTCTGCATCGTTAATGAATGTTATGGTAACATAAGTTACTAGTTAGTTACTTGTCCGGCAAACGCTTAACGAGCAGTACCAACGTTCATAAACCTTCTTGTTGTTTCATTGTTAGGTTGTATTGTATTTTCGGTTAAAGATGTCCCCTGTTCTATCTGACCCCGCTCTAACCGTAAATATAGACTCGGCTTGGTAATTGAATTGTAGATTATTCGGGTAAACCCGCAGAAATATTAAGGTTAAATTGTGGAAAGTGTACATTCCGTTAGTAAAGTCCAGTTATCGTTAGATCAGCCGTGATTTTCAGTAAAGAATACCTTTAAACACTTCACATGTAGGCGCTATTTTTTGGATAAATAAATTACTGATGATTTTTGTTCCATTAGGTCGTAAGGAGGCTTGATCTTGAGGATTGCTAATAGAGGAAGAAAATAAGAACTGGCGTTGAAGTTTCTATGCTCGCAACCTTCTGGTCCGACTCGCGCCTTCACCAACTGGAACCTCAGCACAGAAAGTGGCATTAGCAAATAGAATTCTGTGAAAGGTGATGTATCTGCTTGCATATAAAGGCCATAGGGTATGACCGAACGTGCCTGCGACATTGACAGATAACGCTCAGTTGCAGCCGTTGATACGTTGTGTTCCGTCACGAAAAGCAATCCATCACAGTACAACAGCATTAGCTACACATAAATGACAAAAAGCAGTAACTTAGTTTTTTAAAATCTTCTAACTCGAGCTGAAAAAAATCAGCGAACGTTAGGTTGGAGCATCTCTCGAGTTGTCAGACGGGCCATATCTTTTAAACGGACCATCTTGTGAAAATGCAATTGAAAATATGAGCCATTACAATAACAATGCACATACAGATATCGAATCTTTTGCGTTTGCCGCCGCATAAATGCCAACCATAAGATTCTACGGTTCGATTGGAAAACTGGCAACGGCGTGATGTTTTATGTATGTGTTATCCAATGGCCAAAGCGCGCAGCGGCCTTTCAGCTGCCGGTCACCAGTAAAAGGGGGCCGTTGTTTAGCTCTATAGCGTATTTTTGATATTATGCCTGATAATATGTGTAGATTCGCGGCATCTTTAATGAATTGTTAGTTATAAGCGACTAGTTTGGTGTTTTAAATAATTCTTACTTATAAACAGTTGGTTTAATGCTTTCAACAATACATAAACATCTATATCTAAAAGTCGAACACATACAATTGTAAAAGAACAACATTCGATTAGTATAGCTGTCTATCTGTTTCCAACTAGTATAGCACCGGTAGTAAACAGCAGTCTCCCTCGCTCGTTTAACGGTCCCAGTGGCCGATTTTTGGTTCATCCCCGAAGCTGTCCCTCTCTCCAGCACTATTAATTTTTTAAAGCCTTATGATCTCGTCATTCCTTTATTCCGTTCCTTAACGATCTCGCTACTCCGTTCATTTTCTGGAGCCTTTACGGTCTGGATTAGGTTATTTTGCTATTCTTTTCCCGGAGTCTTTCATATGGTCCCAGTTTTCTCTTTACAGTTCACCCCCGACACTGTTTCTTTCCTGGTGTGTTTACGGTTTGGATTTGGTGGTTTCGTACAGCACACCTCTGGTCGTCCCCGTGTCTTCTTCATGGTTTATTCCAGACGCTATGAAATTCCTACGATTTTGGGATGAAACGATTTCGTACGGTGTATAGCCATACTCTCACCCGTACAGCACACATATGTTCTCTAAATTTCTGATCCTAATCCTCCCGGCGACGACGTGGACTACGCCGCTACCGGTTTCCCTGGAAGGTGGCCTCCAAGCGGTGGCCGCGGCGACGAAGGCCATGTCTGACCAAACCCGCTACGAGACCTCGAGACCAGCCAGCTGTCGAGAGCACGTCAGCCACTGGTCAGATTAACGTAAAAGGCAAACCGGTTGGGAGTCAGATTGTGGCAGAACGTAGGCCTTCGGCGCAGCCGTTAGTATCGGTAGAAGCGTCAGGTCGTCGTCGATGTCGTTGCGAGCGCTGAAACGATGGACGAAAGGAAAGGTTTACCAGTGAAGGACTGGTGTCGTCGGAAAACGCTTTACCAATGCTGAAGAACAACAACGTTCGCCGTATGGATAACTAGAAGCCATCTGCCATATAAAGTCGCCCGATCGAGACTGTAAAACTCCACGAAGGGAAAGTGGCGGGCATATATGGCGACAATGGACGGAACTTCGAGGACGCCAGGACCGTTGTAGGATTGTGGCGACGGCATGTAACTGCTAGGGAAATGGCCAGCTAGGAGATGTTCCATCATGCATTTAGTGATGATAGCAGTCTGTATGATAAAAATATAAACAATAAAGAGTCGTAATTGTTTGCGGCTATAATCGCTTGTCAGTCTACAGCGATCATCGTAGCCCTTCACAAAATAGGAAGGGATTCAAAGAGGAAATACGGCCCGAAAGGCAGATTTTAGAAAAACACCAAAGACATAGGACCAATCCATATGGCGGGTGCACCGATAAAAGCAAGGATAAATTCTGTTCTAATATATTCAGATCTTACTAACTTGGGCATCAAATGAGATTAGAAATTTAACCTCGCGTGGAATCAAAATCAAAATCCCTGTAGTTTTAAATTTGGAAGAACGAGTTTCGAAAGAAGTTGATAAACGGACATCAAGAATACTCGGAAAGATTTGATGTTTGGCGAACTATAATATAGCGAGTGCGCTCCTATACGAGATTATATCGAGGCTGAAAGTTATATTTGCTGACGATAGCCTGAGCTGGTTTTATTTTGACTAGAATCTACGGGATAATGATACATAACTTGCGTAACTGTTTTTTTGCAAGGAGTTAACGTTTTTTTTTCTAGGTTTAATTTTAATCAATCTAGAGACTTTGGCATCACCACTGCAGTTAGAATATGCAAGAGTTGTTTTATTTTTATTCCTACCGCACCAACGCACGCCGACTTCGCGCCTTGGGATTATTCTTCGATCTTTCGCTTTTTACCACATAGATTATGAGAAAATTGTTTTCGAACAGCTGACGTTCTGCCTCTCGAACCCGTTCATGTGGCTTAAATACAGTATCGACAGTCTGTACGTTCACTTTACGAGCACAAAGCATGTAACGTGCATAAGGACGACGCAGCACGTTGCGCGGCTTTAGGCGGTGCTAGACAGTAAGTTCTTTACATATTATTATCCAGCAGTACGTTCGACTAATCCATAGGGCGTTATATGTATTCGCGTGTTTTGTTATCAGAATTACAAGCGAAAAAAGCTTATCTAGTTAGCTGCTAGACTAGATTGCCAGTCATACTTTGTATGGCCTTTGCGTATTACTTGTGCACACGATACACGGACTCATAAAAAACATGTGCGCCAGCTGACAAGAACCTAAGTCGTTCCGCGACTACACGCAAACGCAATATTGCAATAATAATCATTTCATAGCAGTTTAGCTTTTTACTCTGTTAAGGTTTGTCATTTGTCTAGAATTTCGCTTGTCTGTATTGCGGAGTTGTAGTTGACAAGAAAGTGTTATTTACATACAAGTGGTCGGTACCAAAAGTATTTTTATTTACTGTAGGCTTATAATTCACACGCTTTGTTCACGCTGTCACGCGAGACCAATCATTCCGCGACTAACCATTTAAACTATCCTGTAACTTGATGATGACACGCGTCGTCATACCCCGCCTAAGGGATACGTTTGCCGCACGACTCGTCTCGACACTCCGTTCTGGCACGAACCTAAACAGTAGCGTCCGTAACGTCTAAGAATAACGAAGGAGAGAAACAGGAAAATCGACTCCTGGCCGAAGTGCCCGGAGCGGCACCCGGAGCGGAGGAGAACCCTCCTCCACATATGGAGGCAGTTACGGGTCTCTGAACCTGAGTGAACGGAAAAACCTGGCTGACCACGATTCTGGCGGCTTCTTTGAATGCTAAAGTAAATCTAATGACGTTGGCAAGCTGGAAAAGGTGACCAAAAGGAATGCAATAGTATATAGCCACAAACACAAGCTACATAGGCGTATTTTTAGGGGACGCGCAGTGGCTCCCTAAGACACAAACTTCTTTGTTACCAAAGACCGCACCGGCGGTTTTACAAGTGTCTGGGACAGGTGGCGCTCGTGGTTAGCTTTTGTCGGCTGACAACTGCCACAGCTGAATTTTAGTCCAGACGGTTCTTTTCAGAAAGTAACAAGATCTCAGAGCCCGGCTAGTCTTGGCGGCAGAGAACGATCCGTGGCTCGGAATGGTATAGCGTGGCCATCGATAACAAAAATCTACCGGCCTTTCCGTCTTCCGACGACAAGACGACCCAGCCATTCCTCCAGGGTATCGTCACTGCCAGAGCTCAGTGCGAGTTCGCTAATGCCGTCACTTATCGCCTTTTTTCCGAGTTTCGCTACATTTAGCTGGGACAGCGCGTCCGCGCTACGGTTTATCGTATCGCTCTTACTATAACAGCTCCACCCAGGGTCGTATACAGAAAACGCCTTCCTGGATACTTAATGCTACCATTACTGTTGCCGTCAGTGGCTACCAAGAACCACCGTCCTTTGTAAACGCGTTTAAATTGTGTTCATCCACATCGAAATGGGACCAGATCGTTGATCTTTACTAGGACGTCTAGAGAAGCCTATGGACTGTATGAGTACTCGATGACCTCATCATCCAACATTTGTTGTGCGATGCAATCCCTTGGCGCTGACACAATTTACTGCACATGTACGTACAAAGGGCATCCGCACCAGTAAATATGACATAACTGACAAAATGGAGTACGGGTAGCTTTCCTACGTGCTCAAGTAAATGCCCAACATATTGCATAGCAGTTCCACTAGATTGTTACGGGCGGACCGACTCAGAATATCGCTGATGTGGAACTCAAACGATTGTTTTTGAAAGACGGATGAACACATTTGAATCTTCGCACTTAACAAGTGATACATTTTCTTAGCCTTAATCTGACCTTATATCCCCGCCTACAGACACGGACAGCCTGTCGAGGTTGGCGACTAAAATTAACGCATCTTTTACGGGTCCGCAGTCATGCCATACGTTTTGGTCAGCAAGGTATTTATAGGAGACCCATGAAAATTTCATCCATCTTAACTAATGGACCTCGGTAACCCAACGATCGCAACTATCTATTTCGACGCCTTCGGAGGTATCAGCTGGCTGTTTTTTAGCCAAGACGGGGTATAGTTTTGAACACTGCCTGATGTTTCTGACAAGAACGAAATTATTTCCTAGAAACGGTCGCTCGAAAATCATATTGTGGGCCTAGTTGTCGACGACGACGAATACTTTCATTTGGCTTTATCCGACCTTCAGTTTTGCCTCCCCGGCGACAGCTATCGGTCGCCATTGGGCGTTGACAAGCCCGACAGCGCGTTTAGTTTACTCCTGTTAACGTAAAAACGTAAGTGGTCCAAGATGTGGTACAACAACCTATTCGATGACAATGACGCTGCTGTGATCACAACTTATCCTGAAGTGAATTTCCGTTATTTTCGTGCTTTTATGATTATGCGTAAATGAATATTGGAATTAAGAAAAACCTCCGAGAGGAACAATGGACATAATAATCAAAAGATTCGAAATATTGAATTGTGCCTTTGACAATTTAACTCCGAAAATGAAAGATAAGATGGCTCGGTTGTCAGCAGAAGTGGGAAACTAAAATCGAAAATGGTATAAAAGTCATAAAAAAGCAAGACAGTTCAAAGTAGAAACCGATTTGTACGGTTTCTAGAACGTGTAAAAAGAGTCACCATATACATAGGGACCCTCCCAAATTGTATCGAAATAAGCCGTTTTACTTATTGTAAGGCAGACAAAAGTCCTCGCTGAATAATTCTGCTCTCGAAGGCTGCGAAAAAAACTGTTTCTGAGATGAATCGTATTTTGTGATTTTAGGTAGTAGCGCTCAAGACATCTACAGGCGTTCCAATGAAGGATTCCACGAGTCTCGAAAAACTGCAAAAAGTGCAACAAAATCGTGTGGGCTCTAATTTCCACCCATGGTGTAGAATTTAGATTTCATCAGCGGGATTATAGGAGAAACGACATTACGGTGTGGCTATTCAAAAAAGTGCTGGCCCAGGTACATAATGTTAATATGGGCACGATGTACAGCAGATAACTATATTATATTGTAAACGTGTGTATCTCTAAGATATCTATAGCTAATGTTCTGTCACGGACTAGAAATTTACCCGAAGACGTGTCGCATGATAGCAGAGAGCAAGCTGGAGCTGGACAGGGCATCATGAATATTTCACAACCCAAGAATACGGCGTTCCAAGTATGCGCCCAGAACCTGGATGTGACAAAGGTTATATGAAACTGCACTTAGAACATGCCAAAGTGAGTTATAGCAATGATCGCGGCCAGAACTGAGAAAGTAAGTACTGGTCTTAGTAGGTGTCCTAATTCCCGCCGCCATTTAAAGATGCTCCCCTAGCGATAGTGGCATCACAAATATTATCATGGGAAAGTAGAGACAGGCAGTTTCACGCGAAAAAACCGCACGCAGCTGTTTAATTCAGATGGGCAGTCTTGGATCAAACTTAGCAATGTATGAAACCTTTAAGCCTTATTTGATTAGTCCTAACAAAAACGATGTGTTTTGTTCAAATTCTAGCAGCAAATTCATTTCTTATGGTATCGACCTGTTCCCATCTCTCAACCCATTGATCTATTTCTTCTCATCAGAAATAATCAAGTCTGGTGCTTAAGAGCTCATATAGTCAGCCTTGAAAGCCTACTCCAGAGTAAAATGTACGGATACGAATTGAGTGTTGCCTTATCAATTAGGTTTTTTTCTCTCGGATAAGCCTAGTTTTATCTATACAATAAGATTATATGCAGATTCTCTTTCTATAAGCGTTTCCCAATCTATAGCCTTTTCCGTATTTCACCAAACGCAAGTTATCGTCTTTTAGGGATAAAAATCTGGTTTATCGTTAGGCCTATGTGTATCTCTCGGTGCTAACCATTCTAAAAGATATCCTTCGGAATGGTGGTTCCTATCTTCATTTAATGAACTTATTTCCTCAAGTTGTCCAAGGAATGGCCCTTAACTCGGTTAGACGTTGAACACACGTGCCATCTTACCATCTACTAGAATATCTTTCATAAAACGTTAGGCACCCTTCCACACATATTAAGTAAGTCAAGCGAAAACTAGTGGTAAACCAGATATTGCGAGTATCTCTCGTGGATCTTATTTGCGTAAGAACAGTCCGTCTTTGCTTTCGTTTACCGCTTTGCTCGAAAGCAAACGATTGCCTCGTTTAACAGGCGTTTAAATAGACCGATTATTTTCGTATAATCAGAGTGTAGTAAACAGTGACGCAGCCAAGACATTGTGTCGTCATATGTCACATTTATTTTACTAAACGCATAGGAGCGATCGTAATTGCAAAAGTTACGTCAAATGTTTAAGTTAGCGTCAGAGGTCTTTTACAATTGTTGTTTATTACCATATATATATATATATATATATATATATATATATATATATATATATATATATATATAGGTATATACGATAACCGTAATGATTTTTCCGACCCAAAGCTGTGCTGTCTTCCCCAGAAGAAGCTTGGGACAATCCTACCCTGTCCTTTAGGGTAGGATTGTCCCAAGCTTGCGAAGAGTAAAAGGTGACCTATGGTTACATTATGTCCATAAATATTGTCAAACAATGCGTTAATATAATTAGCTCCCAAAAAAAAAAACTTTTGAATTGATAAACCGGAAATAAATATTTGCTACGCCACTTCGGAGAACCATACGCTCATCGTTACTGTTTTTCCTTACTTCTTGAGCAAACTGCAACTTGTTGATGTGCTAACGTTTAAGCTACCCAAAACACGCAGGTTTTGGGTAGCTTAAACGTAATTTATGATTCTTCATCTGCCTTATCTAACTCTAAGTGATTATAAAACATCCTTTATTCTAACACCATAACCACAGCTTTTCGTAGAAAGCAAGTTATTTTCTTTTTAACTTCGTTGAGTAACGGATTTCTTCGAATCGGATAATTAGCAGACCATATATTTGGCCCATATAACCGAACCGTGTGAGGCTCTATGGGCCAATATTTTTTCGAGAACGAATCAATCGTAGTCAGCCCGTTTAAATAATGCAATAAAAAAGCCTTTAACGAATATACTGCTATAATTTTTTGATATCCCGTGGCACCGGTTACCTTTATCGAGAGCGTTCAACGGTAGCGAAAAAATCGCTCACAATTTGGTTTATATAATCCGAGATTACCAGTTATACATATATATATATATTTGACGTAAATGACGTTCGTTTGTCTGCTCTCCTAGTGCCAGACAAAAGCTAGTTCCTCGATGGCAAAGTAGTCTCGAATCGGCTAGATCGGCTATTATCCAGTCCCTATACATTAAACAACTTTAAAGTTTATCAGTTGGTGACAGTTTTTCTGTGCGACATAAGTGTACGATGTCACGGATTGTTTCGGCAATCTCTTATAAAAGACGAACTCTCTCTGAAGACAATCAAAGCAAAAAAGTTTACAGGTCTTGTTTGCTATTCAGTTCTTTTAAAGCAGCAGACTGTCTTTAGTTCTTTTCTGCTAAAAAAAATGGGTAGGAAGAATTGTTCAATTCAGAGGATCCGTTCATGGTAAATAGAAGCAAATTTTCGGCCAAAACTCATGCTGCGAACACAGTGTTCGGTGAAGTAGGCGTCATATTGTCGAGCTTCATCCAGTAAGGCAGACGAACCATTCAAGAAGTTCACCTACATGTTCTACAAATTGTTATATAACTATAGATAGCTGAAGTGCATGAAGACGTGTGCTGAAGTGTCGCCATAAGTTTGCTAGCAACATGGCGCACCAGCTTATACAGTCGGCCAGTACAGGCTCGGCTGCTTAAAAATATAAACATGTCCTGCAATGACCGTTGACGATTTGAACTCGTTGGGTTACAATCTATTACGACGTTATTGAGTGAAAGTCCATGACATGGAAATCTCGTCATGACAACGCCAACTAACTCACTCGTGCTACCAAAAAGGCGTTTAGAAAATTGCAAAAGGGGCACTTGAATCGACCGTGTGCGGGGCTTTAGAGCTGAAATGTGGCTGTTATTCCACTAAATGAAAATCATAATGAATAAACGTAATCGTCTGGAATAGCACCTTTAGAACATAAGAAAATTTTCGTGGACATGTCTGTCTATGCTTAGATACAGTTTTAGACTCAAGGCGTAAGATCAGTTTTAATTTAGGTGCCGTACCCCGTAGATATTTGAGGTGAAAAGCGTTTAATAATGCGCTTTACATAAAAAGGGGCCACAGTCGACCGAGGACAGTTAGAATGGCACAGGCTTTAAGCTTAACTTCTCTCACACAACAAAGCCTAAGTCTCAACGGCCCGGAAAGCCCAGCCGCAGCGACTGTCAAAGGGTGCGTTTAACACAAAACAAATGAGACAGCCTTGCGGCGCGTCACTAGCACGTGTGATATGAAGCAAACGGGTTACCGTTAAGTCTCTGCAACCGCAGTCGATAATGCTTGCTGGCATGAAGCTTTTGCAATGGAATTCTTGGAAGATTTTTGCCTCCTCTACAGTTCGCTAAAACGTCGCTGTTACCCCGTTCATATGCCTATATGGGGCGTACGGATATTACCATGCTTCAAACATTGTTGTTACAGCAACAATTTTTTGCAAAAAATATCCATATGTCCATTCGTTTGTTATCTAGCACTTTATCTATCTGAATTTCGGCGCGACGTTATTGATTACGCATCCGTTTGATAGCCAGCTGTTATCGATTTTTTCTTCTCTTGTAACCTGTTGAATTTTTCAGTATAAAAAAAGTTGATTTTGTATTATTTTTGATAAAACGACTAATTTCATATTTTGTCTGCTACTTAATGTTCTACACAATGAACGCAATGAATCGTTTGTATTCTCTGGAGAATTTATTTGAATGTTCGATATAAGAAATACTGTGCAGTCAGCAGGATTATATATATATATATATATATATACTATTACGTATCCGTATGCTAGCATACAGTTATGTCGTTGATGGCCAATGGCGGCGAGGGTCATTATTCCGCGAATACGTAAGCTTTAAAAATAGAATAAAATAAATATAGGAACAATCGTACCGGTAGTGAGATGCTTTTTCTACTATACGCCGTCTGCATAAACGGCCGGAACTATAACTGACCACCCTCATGTCTTGACAATAACTATCTTAAACACCGATGAGTACATAAGCCATATTCCGAATACAGTATAGCGGGACGAACGTATACAGGTTAGGTTGACGTCCTATTGCCCTGGTTCCACTGAAATGTAAAGAATGGAGCTTGTACCTTTCATAAACGAAAGGAAGCTAGCCTTTCTTCCCCTGCGGAAATACGACTTTTATCGTTTTGGCTGACTGACACGCAAAAAGCTGACTGTGAACACGAAAAAGGTACTCGATCCGAAAGATACGTAGTCTGTGCTAAAAAAAAAGCTGATCAACTCATAACCTCTACGATATACAGGGGGTCACTTGTAACCAGACTTATTTTTGTAGACCGACGAAATCGGTCTATCTAAAATCAGTTTTACATCGATAATTAGCCACAAAAAATACATGTCCTCCGACATGCGTTGATCAACAACATTGCCTGCTTGTCATCCCATCGGCTACGATCTTATCTCTCATTTCCGTTAAATCAGCTAGAATTATACGGTAGTCAATGAACTAAGAGGCTTACTACAATACGATATATAAACGAGATCTTTCACTGATGGCTCTTAACTTATTGTCTAGCAACTTCCCTTTCACCTGGATGCCCCTATACAGAAAGGGGTCGTATATGACTGCGATGGGGGTGAAGGCGGTGGCAACCGTGACAACAGCAAAAACAACAACAAGAGACGTAACGTAAACGATGGTATTAAAATGAGACAAACAAGACGCAGAACGTCGTCGCCGTTCTTGGCTAAGGCACAGCAGCCATGCGTCATTGTTGCCGACACGTATCGTTTTCGTGTTCGCACGCTATGACGGAATCAGTGTCAGTCGGTAGCCAGAAAGTGGGCAACAGCAGCAGTTGCACAATGTGTCGCACGACAGAACTAAACTTCCACTGAGAGAACCGAAAAAAAGAAGCCTGTAATGTGTGCGAAGGTCACTGTCGTCAGAGGAGGCAGAACATGGCTAGATTCGAGCGTAAAAGATGAATCAGCGGGCAGAAGCCCTGTTCACTACCGACGACGAGGAGGCGTCAATTGGGGGATGGATGGGCGGAGTGGCGCATAATGAACGAGCCTGGTAGCCACATAACCTTGACGTAGTTCCTGATGTATATGAGCCAATGTCACAACGTGGTTGTAGTAAACGAAAATGATAATTCCATATCCGTGATGGTGGATGCACGTAAGGTGTTTGTAAGACACATGATTTTAGAAATCGTCAACAGCCCATGTACTGCCTTCATAAGCGCTGTATTTTATTATAGTTAAACAACAGTAAAGGCCATGTCCAAAGGTACTCCCCTCATATTATTGCGATTTATCAAGGATCCGGCGAGATGAAGAATAGTTATGGGTAGTTTTCAAATGGAACATACCAGTTGTCACCCCGAACATTACTGTAGATATCCTAATAGACAAAAGCTGCCTGCCGATTTCCGGTCACTAAGTTTAGACTCTCATGAAGATCATTACAAACATTGTTTATCACAATAGGCTCCGTTATATTAATAATCCGAAGAGTAATCTGGACTAACTCATTCGCTCGACGACATTGTGCCATCTATGTTCAATGCACAAACCTGCTTGAAGCCTCTATACATGAGCTGGAGCTCTCTACGGTTGAACTTAGTCAGCTGGCACAGAGTCTCTATGGCCTCCGGCTTGTAGTGTACTGTCGGACCTTCGAGTTCATCGAGTTCGCTGTCTGAAAAGCAAACGACAGGTATACATGAGAATAGTAGCCGCTAATACAAGAAAAATCTATGCCATAGCTGTTCTCATATATTCGTTAGCACTCTCTACGGATGATAACAGGCTTAGCGATCAAGCTAAATTTGGGCAACATGTATCCAAACTCGTTGTATATTCGTTTTCGTATTTTGCCTATATTAACGAAGCAAACATTCTCTCTCTCCGTATATATATATATATATATATATATATATATATATATATGTATATAGAAGGTCCTATAGAAATAAATCACAGCTGAAGCTTCGCAGAGATAGCCGATAGGTTCAGGCTTTTTAGCACAAAAGCATACTATAGTTCAACACAGCCCGACTACGATAGGCTTTAGCAAATTTGATACACTCATAAATCTTTCGCTACTATGATGCTAAAGGGCTTTCAAGCTTAGGAGCTTAGACCGCGGCGTTAATAGTTCAAAACCCAGTTGTAATGGCGAGGACCCCACCTAAAAATTATTGTTATTAATAGGGAGATATCAGTTAGGAGAGGACAGAAGCACATATCGTTAATCCTTTATAAGTTATACCACTGGACATTATCGAATAGGGCGTATGGTAGAAAAGAAAGAACCGCTAACGATTTAACGCCAGTGCTCAGAACAATCGGATAGTGCCATTGACATATTGGTTACCAGGACAGACATAACCCTTAACCATCTCTACCGGCATATGCTTCTGCGTCCATCTTTTCAGTTGTATATGTCTATCACTTTTCATTAACGACCCAGTATTGCCCGATATTTGCAGACTTAGTCGCTAACTGACCCGACTAAACTGAAAAATGTATTGAGAATGGAAGCAACAATATAGTTTGAGTCTGTGATAGCTTATTATCAAGGATTTTGTCTGTCTTCCCTCTAACTTTTAGCCCAGATCTTCATCTATTGCCCCGATAGGATGTCGTAGGTGTCTCTAAGCGCTGTTGTGAACCCATCAATACTGACTTCACTCCCTATCTATAACTTTCTATATATGACATATCCAGACTATCTGATGACATGAGTTCAAGCTGTTTAGCGGAAGGCCCGCATCCAAACCCTAAGTCGTTTTTCTCTGCGTTGTTTGTACTCCTTTCGACAACAGTTAGCTTTTTGTAGATGGGTTGCGGGGTACTATCAGAATTTTGGGGTAACCCCTGAAATGTTTCCTCGATTGTCATTTTTGTTTCGCCGCACATGACTATGGCAAGAAACAAGACCCCAATATTCAATGACGAAAGAACTATCTTGAAGAATATGTATATTTAAAGGAATACACACATTTGAAGTTGTACTTTAATGAGAAACGATGTTGATTGCACGTTGGTTGGAGTGAGCACGCTTTACGTCTAAATAAATTTGGCATTTCAAAATTAATCAAAATCAATTTTGAAGTTTAACGACAGAAAATGATGATTATATTCCTTAGCCGTTTTCACTGCTTCGAAAAGTCTATGTTTCATAACAATTAGTAGAAGAGCTTTTACTGAGGATGGAGTATCGTAAGATACAATAGCAATATTTGAGCGCAGTGGTCTATTTACTCACTTCCTAGTCGCATGCAATGGCATCGGCGGCGGCAGCAGTTGCACTAGCAACAATAACAACAGTTATATCGTCCTTGAAGCGTCTAGTATGCAGGATAAAACAACAATGGTTGTCTTCAGGATCAGTGGAAGATTAATTTCGTCAACAGGCCATGATGCAATTGTGATATCCTCCAGATGAGTGAAACATTACTAACATCCGGTAGAGACAAGGACCTTTGATAAGAAGAGTAGACTCTGTACTGTGACCAGGGGCTTAGCGTTTGATCTAAAATACCAATAAGTGTCAAAAGAGGCTGCATTTCGCTAACCCCGATCGAAGGCAAGATAGAAATAAGCTCATGTGTGTACTATTTGCTTTTCGCTGGAAACGGTTAACTTTGCCTGAAACAGCGTTCTACTAGGTAACTTTAGTTGTCATGTTACATGTCCATTGTTAAATACTGAATATAAATCGCCTAATGAAACGGGTTTACATAGGCTAGCCTTTAATTGAGTCACACACTCGCAGTTTTCAAGTCGAAGTTTTTGACGTACGTCTGCAATACGAAGCAGAAACAGGCCTTTCTAAGGGGACCTGCATTAAGAATGATCTCTTTTTACAAAGAACACGGAAAGAAGTCTTTCTTATTTTCTGGCACTATTATTTTACCATCATAGACATGTAGATATATGTACAGTTACGCCCCGTGCTAATAATAAATTTAATCCTAGATATTTAGCATTAGGCATCACTGCTGATATAGGGATAAGGGGTATGCCAAATTGATTGCCCGTACAAACGCCTGGTTACCACAGCTGGTAGCAACGAGAGGAGAGTGAGCCATTCGAGTCGAGGGACTAATCGAATTGAAAGCGGATAAAGTAGTCAGACAAGCTGCATCAATAACAATTACCATTTTAATTTAAGTGGAACCTCGATCAACTCCTCCCATCCTGGGAAAACTAGTGAACATTTAAGGATCTTCAGAGAATTGTGCGACGTGTATTGAAGCTTTTTCATATTGGCCACCAGCGTACGTCCATAAGCCATAAAGGAGATAGTTCAATGTAAACATTGTCAAAGTTCAAGGCTTGGGAAGCCTAAGGTGCGTGTCTGTTCCCATTCTAACGTTCCGACAACTATGGAGGCGATTAATTATAGGGAAGGCCGGCGTGTGTACGCTTAAGCGTCAATGGCTGTTGTCTCGAAAATGCGTCTTGAAATGGTCTCGAAAACCTAGAAGAAGGATTTCATTTCGGCACACAGCGAGACACATGCCTTCAAAATTTCTTAGGTACATCAGCCACTATTATTGTAGAAAGATAAGTTGTAGAGCATTTGTGACAATTCTACACGTGTATTAATTTACTCAAGTCTTTTACAGTTCATCATTAAGGTCGTTGCTTCTGCTGGAGGGAAACTAGACAACAATATAGAGGTTTACACCCTTACACAAAACAGAAGCATCGCAAATGTTGTTAAAAAGTATAGCGTTTTCGGATGAGTGTCTCTATTCAATGCAGAAGACTTTTGGGTGGATTTCATACGGTTTGCGCGTAAAGATCGGTCAAATATGAGCCACACCGTAGCATCTATTATTATAGGTGGATTGCGCCATAGTTTAAGTTAAACAATAATAGTTAACGTATTTGGCCGCTTTGACCGTTGAAAACTTACATAGCCTACCTCTAGCTCCGTATCGACTTCCGCCGGCGTAGTAATCATTCCGATGTGGTATTTGCATGCCGTTTTACGTAGCTAGGTCAAATATGCAGAGATGAGAAGAGGATGCCCACTTTTTCGTTTCGCCTTTTCGAAAATCAAAATGTCTTTCAGAGAGAGACGAAGTGGCCTCGTAGGTGCCATTGAGACCCTTCTTTATACACGACGTTGGCCTATTCGATAGAAATGTTCCTACAGCGATGAGCCCATCAATTAAAAGAATATTTTCTATCATTTCTCTTGGCGATAAACTTTACAAACTATTTAATGCGTTGTAATTTTTAGATTAAAAATATGCTTGTTTCACTACTGTTATTAGCACAAATATTATAGACAAAGACCATGCTCGGATTTCGTCTGCTTCAAAGAGTTTTCGTCTCTCCTAATGTGTTTCGAGGGAAGCTTATTAAAGTATCTCTTAAGCTTAAATAGAATGAACAATAAATATGACGTTGATCAGACGGCGTTCACAATAATGTTTACCGAAAGGTGGCAATTAAATATGAAACGCAAGAAACGATAATTTCGTATTTCAAAATAGTGATATTTTATCATAATAGGACATGTCGAGACACCTCTTTATTTTCAAGATGCACAGGATGTTAATATTGAAAAAAAAAAATATATGTAAATAATATATTTGTGAATGAAGTCTAAAAGTTAACGGTCTGCTTTCTCCCAGCCCAGAATATCCTGGCCGGACTACGAAGTTTATTGATATGCTCCAAAACCACAGCTTTGATGATGTTTATTTCGACTAAGTGGATGATGATGAAATTTTACGTAAGCATGTCTGCCATGTCAGTGACTGTTCGTAAAGACTTCAGGCGCACCTCATATATATATATATATATATATATCACAAAAATCGAATAAATGCTTTCAGAAGGAAATAAAGCTGAGAAATTTGATTGGTATCGTTTCAAGAGTAAAGCAGCAAGTCGTTTCTAATTTTTCCCCGACGAAACGTTCTTTTACCTCCGATGTAAGGCTAAATTACATTAATAATTGCTTATTTACTGACTATATAGAAAATCTGTGTATATTGGGCGGTTAGAGCAGTGTTCCGGCTAAATTTATGGGACAGTCCCGCCTGACATCGTCATCAGTCGATCGGCTCGTAAGCTATCACCGTAATTATGAGCTGGAAATAAGCCATATTTTAAATAAATGATTATTCACCTGTAAGTATATCGCTAGGATCTTTCCTGCGAGATCTGGTTGACGTTTTATGGTCTGAGGTACCGATAGACTGCATAGCTTTCTACAAAATGTCACTATTAATCATCCGCTTAGGTTAACCTTCATCAGTCTTAACACTGCAATAATATTATCCGTCGATCTTCTGATATCACTCTGGTACACAAATACGTAATTTCCGTGGGCTGCGTATAGCATACATTTATGCACGCTCACTTCCAAAGGGATAAGAGTAATCACATCGAACTTACTTCATCTATTGTTTTGCTTTCCAGATGCCGTTGGCAAAAGACACGGCCTCTGTTTCGCTGTTCAGGTTTGACCGAAGAGAGCAATTCTATATATTTGTGCACATTATAATCGCAGTACTCATTCACAGAACAAATCAACCAACACGACGATTGCCACTTATACGATTGACGCTCAAAGAACCGTTATGCAGACCACAGCGACACGGAGACAAAGTGGAACACAGAGAAGGAAAAAGAGAGCGCTGCAAACCGATGGACAACCCAGCAGCGCCAGCGTTAGCAGATACCTCGCAATGGCAGCAATAGTCCCTGTGGCGGCGGCGGCAGCACCTGCACTGGCCCCTGTTACGACCACTGCCACTAAAAGTATTATAATTATAATAAATAGACAGACGGCCGAGCAGGCGTGAATCGACTTAAGCAGTGGCTACCTGCGTGTGATGAACGGCATATTGCCTTGTTGTGCCGTCGAACAATAAGCGTAATTCGGCCTGGGATTGTCCTAATGTCTCCCGTTTATTTGTTCATTCGTTGACTAAGCTGGATAGGGGAGGGGAGAAGGGAAGTGGCAAGTTCGTTCGGGTCCGGCAGCAGTCACAGCAATGTAAGTGGTATTGCCGGTAGCAGTAGCATCTTATCAAAGAAGATCTTTCGTTATTACGACCCCTACCACGTTATGAGCTGTTATGCGCTAGCGGTACGCCCAGAGCTAAGCTTGTATGTTGACGATGTTTCTCTTTATCGTCGTGCTTCTGCTAGTCGCCGGATTGCCCTGTCAGCCTGCCAGTTCTGGGTATCCTAGCCTATTCTAATGTTACCTTAGACAGCTTAACCCGGGTTTAGGGCTAAAAGCGCGGGAAACGAATCGCAATAGAGTCTTGGTGACGACGGCGCGTGCGTTCTAGCCATCAACAAAAGCAGCATCAGCAGCGGTGAAAGAACAGACGCTATCATGCCGTTAGTACATACTACAATACTATGATGGGGAGACATTCAGAGTCGATTCTACTGGTTAAAAACACACGACGTTGACTCAGGCAGCAAGTGGGTCTATCTATACGACCGCTCTTAGCATGGACTAAAGTCAGTCAGTTCAGCGGTCTACCTAGCCTCTGGCGGTAAGCGGACATTGAGGACACTCGACGGACCATCGTATTTGTTCACTCACTCAGCACTACCATTGCCGTTGCACTACCGCTGCTAATGCCATCAGAGCCACGGGCAGCTTAGAACAGTCTGCCGTACGCACTTGCGCTTAGTTCACCGCAGCAGAAGCAGTAGCAAAGTGTGCGCATGAATGAGCTTATGTATGTGCGTGTGTATCTGTGTATATGTCTCAGTATACTGCAGCCGGACTGCGCCCCGATGGCTGTCGCCTTTTTTGCTTGCTTCCATCAACGATGATTCTGGTCGTTATTGACCTGTCGATGCCAATGAACTACAGAGTGTAACCGCTTTAACGATGCAACTGGGTCTGGTCGCACAGACACATAGATAGATAAAACCACTGATATAAACGAAGGTACGTATCAGCGTCCGCTCATCGCGATATAGTGTCGTTTTTATTGCACACTGCTACTGCTCTTATCGTGGTTCAAAGAAACGAACATCAAATTGATTAGGGGAGGAAAAATTCAACAAAGGCTAATATTATATCATATGGATTACTACTGCTCTCCTCTTTGAGTGGGTACTGGCCAAAACATGCGAACACGACAAGTACCTATTGACATTTTTCCGAGTCTGCCATAGAGGAGGTAACGGAGTGAAAACGTCTTCACGATGCAAAACAAACCGCAGGATCAGGT
This sequence comes from Varroa destructor, assembly GCF_002443255.2. Lineage (NCBI taxonomy): Eukaryota > Metazoa > Arthropoda > Arachnida > Mesostigmata > Varroidae > Varroa > Varroa destructor. The sequence continues at coordinate 35,353,830 of NW_019211460.1, read as the reverse complement.
AGGTAAGGACAGAAGAAAGAAAAGTGCACGATCAAGATAACAACTATTGGTCTGTTCGTTGATAGTACCTAAAAGCTAGATGGTTCAAAATTACACTGTAATATTAAAATGTTCTGGGCTGACTTTTAAATATTTCAGTTATAGTTCTGCATATACGAATCAACTAGCACTTGAACGTCTGCATGTACGTGCACGTAATCGGATGAACGTTTTCAGCTGTTATAGTTTAAACCAAGAATCTTAACAGTTCGGGGAAGTTTCGGCTAGACATTCCCTGCCCATCTTTATTACTGTGTATGGGAGGTAGAAATAACTATATAGATACCAGTATGCTATTTATTTATACAGGCATAATGGATCATGCAAAGTAAGTTATTTTACGAGAGATTTCCTGTCCGGCTCGTCGTATAGGAAACGCTTATGACTAAATGGCGATCGCATTTCTGACAAGATCGATGGGAGGTGCGACTAGAATTGTGGAGAAGGCCGCGTATTGTCTGTATGTAGTTATCTCGTAACAACAAACAGTTCTGTCTCTATATTCGTCCTGTTAAAATAATTGAAAAATGCCATTGATGCTATTGCAGTCATTGTTATTGTTGCGTCACTGCTATACGGCGCGAGCTGTGCTTTATATTGGTGTCTGTTTTGTTACGATAATCATCATAGTCCCTTGAGGATTTCTATATATCGTGTACAAGTCCGTGCTATTTCATCCTTGTTACGACTTATAGTTCTTTGCCTCCAGCAAATCATCTACCGACTTTCAAACGAAGGCAGACTACAACAACAGGCGACTAGACGACGGGTGCATTGCGGAACTAATTTCAATGGCTCGCTTACCTTCAACTTCGGCTATTGAACTTACATTGTCCTCAGCATCAAATGTATTATTGCACGATCTGTATATCGCTGCGTAGGGCTAATATACATGTGCCGATGCATGCCACCGTTACCGAGATTTTCTAATTTTGTTTCTCAACGTTTCTTGACGCTAACTTACGCATTCGTAACTACCTTTTCGACTTCTGTGTAACTATTCGCACAGGTCTTTTTTGGGAAGAGACTGTCCTAAAGAATGCTACTCTTTGAAAATAATAAAAATAATGCTTTGCATGCAATGCCTGCTATTAAAGTCACAATTACCGAGGGCATGTTGTGCCCCACTCGGTAAACTCTATTTTTTACTTGAACGTGGAAGCCATTTCTTGCCGGGTTAATCATTCGACGACACAAACTGGATATGTCATGAATATCCCTGAGTGATAACATGAAAACTGATTTTTGCCCTGCCCTGTATACTTCGGGGCATCGGCATTTTACGGCTATATATGAACAGAAAAGTTATTTCCGTTGTCTGTATGGGACATTTACAGGACGGACTGTTTATATAAAGGACGTTTGCTTCACGGCGAAATCGCGCTTCTAGATAATATCAAATTCATGTTTTTCCGCAGTCATTTAGAACAGCTTCTACCAGAAACACTATATACGATACTACACAGTACACTGTACCTACCATTGAACCTATGGAAGAGGTGTTTTACAGAAGACGACTTTAATTTCTACGAATGCGTTACGGAAAGGTTGCACCTACGAAGTGCGCTTAAGATACACACGCACGGCTATGATGACAGCTATCGTTTTTGTCATTATATTTAACTCTTCTGTCGTTAAATAAGTGCGTTGTCTTTCAACGTCAGACTAGATCTCTTTTCATGCAGTATTTGTGTTCCTTCGATCTTGTTCGCCCTATCCGACGTCGGAAGCAGGTTGGAGTCAGCCAGCTTTCTTCTTCCAGTTTGTCTGCTTTTTTCTTTGAATATTCTACCGTGATCTACCTCTAGCCATCTTTCTTTTTTCGATTGCGTTCCTTTGCTATTCTTCGACCATCGGGTTGATGGATATGCGCATACACACCCCTACTCGACCAGCGGAAAGAAAAACAAACCTACAACTTAGCTTTGTTCCCCCAGTTCGGTGCCACAGGAAGCGCAGAACTATCAAAAAAAAAAAACTACAATTGCTGTCCAGTGTATGATGCACATAATCATAAGTAAACAATAGCATGAAATACCATTGTTATAATGTCGAACTACCATTATCACAAATTAACTGGACTACCCTATTTGTTCCATCTCCTTGTTGTTCCACAACTTTTTTATACTACATATGTTGTTCCCACAGAGCTGCCGTTATGGAATCTTCTGCAATAAGGTGCGGTGAACGAATCGATGATGTCTTGAAAATCATTTGCTTGGTTAGAACTAGACAGATGGAGAAAGGGAAATCGTCGTAAATAATCCTTTACATCGTCATCCTGATTCCGCGTCTGGGATGCAACATCATGCCTGAATATAGTTTAATAAATTTGATCTTCATAATTAATTTGTTATGTAGCATATGCCGTCCGCGTAACTCGAGCCAGCGACTTAAATTTTTTCATTTAAGGAGTTATCGATTGAAGCCACCTCGTCATCTCGACAATGCTGTGTTGTGATTGTGAGGTAAAAGATCGTCGTTTTTGCTTCTTGACACTGACGTTTTTTCGACACTCACTATTTTCGTTCTTCATTAATCGGCCACTGATTCATCATCCTCTGCTGCAATCTGCTCTTCCCAACTGGCTTGTCGCCAGGCCTAACAGGGTTGCTAGCAAGATTGCATGGCTTCAGTATGTCGCTCGGCCGCTTCTGCCTATAACAGCGAAGGCCGCTTGGCAGAAAATTCGATTGTCGCATAATTGATGGCCATTTAAGATTAGAGAGTGGGTATCGTTCTTCTACAACAGCTGTTTATATGATGACGATGGCAGGACAATAGTTCGCACCCTAAAAAAATGCGCTTATGCTCTAACGTCACTCTTCGTTTCAAGCGCATGAACAGCTAAAAGAAGCGGCTCGGGATAATTTCTAATAGGGAAAAATCATGGCGAAACAGTTGTCCGTACGACCTAACAGAACGAAATGGTATGGTCGTGGTAGTCAAGGTTAGGGAAAAACCTTAGGCTTAGAGCAAGGTCTAACTTAGAGCTGCCCATTGAACAGTAGCAATACTTTCGACCAGGTCTTAAATTGACTTTCGCACAGAACATTATAGTCAAGCATGGAGTAAGCTTGATGGAAGAATATTGTCTACATGGAAACTGTTAATGCAGCTGCTTCTTTACATGTAAGTCCATCCATAAAGTCGGTAAAAGCAGCAAAGGCTGCCTACTCAGTCTGCCTTTGAACTATCATCTTTTAAAGGTTCAATGTTCGAAATAAAAGAGAGTCTAGGTGAAACGTTACGATTTCGTTTATAGGTTGCTGCGTATGTCGTTACGAGCGATAATCATGTCGGTCATATAAACGCGGTCTATAATACCGTTGAATAAACTCAATATGAACCTAGCTCATATACGGGCATAAATATATTATCGTATATGAGGTAAACTAGCATTAAATGATAAAGATAGATGAAGCATATGCTATATGGCTGTGTATTGGTACTCGTCTAAACGGGAATATTATAGTATCCCCACTTTAACCTTCGTGAGCAGCAATGAGTCATTGAGAGGACTACATCAAAAACGTATAGAAAAAAACAGGACTGTTTTGCGTGTTTTCCATACTCTATTTATTTTTGAACAGCCCCATAATTAAAAAAAAGAAATGTGTTTAGGAAAGGTCAATAGAGAAACTTCAGTTACCTCTATGAACTAACAAGCAAGTAAAATTGCTATAAGGGGGAGGTCACGTTCGAGGAAGGTCCTGTTTACTGGTCTGAAATAAGTTTCAGGCAGTTGAAAGGTGCATCGAAGATAAACCTAAAAAAAATTAAACATAAAATGAGACATCTCGAGAGCTATGCGCAGACGAAAGTTCGTATAATCCCTTCATGTCATACACAACCATATAAAGCAGGACGTTGGCATAGCGTCGGTTGGCGTGTCGTTATAAGAGTCACGAATGGCTTGGTGCTTTCATATAAGCGTGCTTTATTGGTCCATGAAGATGGAGCTGATTTCGTGAGAGTCCTCGCGCATCGAGGAACCAGTGGACCGGAGACCAAGAGCAGTTTATTTAGAGACAGCCATCTCGGCTGAGCAGGAACCGTCCGCTTTAGTTCTCTAGCTGCGTAAGCATCATGGCACGAATTACTGCGCATCTACTGACTGACTTTCTTAATAACAATATCAAACACTGCAAAGATACATCAAAAGCTCTAGATTACGTAGAAGGTTTTTGTGGAAACAACTGGTCAGTCGCCAATGGAAATTAGCCTTAACAATCGTTGCAAGCATACAGTTGAAATGTGTGCTAAAAAATAAAGGGTCTTGTTCTACAGTTGATGTAGTAATTCCAGTTAACAAATATTACTTCATAGAACAGCATCTAGAGCCATGTAAACGGCCAGTTACTTTATTACTTCGGCTTGATAATATTGCAAACCATATGAGCAAATTCTTCTGTTGTATAGAAGTTCTATTGAGGTTTATCTTATTTTTCGTCAGCTCGCACTGCAGATTCACGCGAAGCTTATGTATTTTTCGTCATTATTAAGACACTGCTAAAATCATGGTAAATTTTTTTGTTTCTCTTTTCAGTTTCTGTATGTATACCATTGGTCATTTTCTTTTAACTGAGTTAATCATAAACGCAATCTGATTGCGTTTATAAAATACGCTGCCTGACTTCTTCAACATGTACAAACTAAGGAACCCGAGCTGTTCAATGGCCAGTAATGGCGGACGAAAACTGCGTAAAGCCTATTGATAATGACGGTTCAAGTCAGTATTCGTACATTTTTCAGAAAAACAAAAAAAGTGGAAGAAGAATACACAATATGATGTTTTTTGCTCCGATAATATTATAAAGTATAAGTATACAAATTACAGGCCGAAATCAGGATATGGGAGTAACTAGATGAAACCAATCATCGCCAATCCGGCTAAGACGGGAGGGACACTTTGTAGCATATTATTTTTCAATATAGTGACTCTGTGGTACAAAGGAACCGAATAGAACCGGTGATTGATACAAAGTTGTCCCAAATACGCTCTGAATAAATTATGGGAATCTTAACAGCCCCCTCATACAAAAAATAAGTGATTAACCTACTATGTAGAGCCATGTCTTGTTAGAGCATCCCTTATCTAGGCCACAGCAACTGTAGTCGGTGATAATAATACTTAAGGCAAGTATATTTACGAAAACACAGTATACGTGTAATTATGGCCTTATTGTTTCGATAGGTGCGATTGCTACGCTTGCCCTGTTTGTTGCCAACGAAAGCTGGACAAGTAGTCAGATTGAAATTTATCCGTTTTACTAAAACTAGAAAACTGTATTCCGACGTGGGAAAGTCTGTCTGGACAATATTTTGAGTTTCTCGTCCGATACTACCGCCCCAATTAAGCATTAGTTCAAAGGGCTGGCTTCAAGCGGAGTGCATCTGCGTCTGGTTTCGAACCCGCGCCATTACATGTATATAAATTTAGTTGGCAAACATATTGCCCCTGCACTCAGACGGAAACCGCAAGGGGCAGGCATGTCTACTGGCTGTTGGAATTTTATCCATTTTTATCTCAGAATAGCTCATGTAATGACAGATTTCACAAGCATTGAATTTACAATTCAAGAAATCACTTACTTTGATTGAAATGGAAGCAATATGCATATCCTCGTTGCATTATGTGCTAAAGCACTTTCTTTTAGTGGTAATGGCATGGAAACTTTGAAGTGTCATACAAGGTTAAAAGTGTTATATTGCCTTCTAATGGAAAATAAGAGCTTTGTACTGAAAATTCTCATGTAAAATATTCCATACTTTAGTGGGCAGGATAGCGCTAACCTCATAAAGACAACACGTTTTTTTTGAGGGGGGGGGGGGGAGGTAAATGGTCTGATGAATCCTTTTGTTTGCTGAAACAGATCTTAGAAAGCTTCGACGTTTGGAACATCGTTTGGGCTTGATACCGCAAAAAAGCTTTTGCACATATATATATATATATATATATATATATATATATATATATATAGAGAGAGAGAGAGAGAGAGCCTATAGCCTTAGTCGATGCTTATCACAAGGAAAACTTCTCAACAACCGCCACCAATATACATACATTGGTAGGAGGCCAGCGGCAACTCGGTTGGCTGTGTTAAAGGGCAGCAGCGACGCTAGATGCGTCAGCGGAGCTCAACAGATGCATTTTACAATAAATATATGCAAATAGTGAACCAATATTTATAAGGGTACGCTACTCAAACACACAGACGGTCATGACTTTTCTGCTTTCTTCATTGCTTTTTATCGAAAGAAACAATGAGAGGTAAAAAAAATATCATTAAATTGTAATGGTTTCCTCATAATTTTGAAATGTATGCAATTACATGCCGAGTTTTCAAGAAAGCAAGATAAGTCTTTTTGCATGTATTCAAAGATAACATTTCTGATAGCGTCTGTCGGCATTACGTTGGGTTTTTTAAACAGTGGGCGGATACCATCGAAGTGTAACGACAAATAAGCAACCATTGTCTTTCAAGAGGTCATCTAGCTTTCCAAATGAAGGAAAAATCATTAACTTCAAATTAGGTATATATTCAACGTTCCCACCTGTTCCCTGATCAACGCGTTTAAAAGTGCAATACTAGGAAGTAATCAACTAGCCGAAACGAGTCTCAGCTTGAGGAACGAGTAAGCCCTGAACCGTTTAACTACTTGATTCATCTGTACAAAGGTCTTAAGGTTATTTATTCTTTAATAAGTTTTGCCAGCCTATACGTAGTAATGGATCGGCGCCACTCTTAGTGTTAGCTTAAAAATGGAAATTTCGCCTCATGTAATACTTGTATCCTATCACATCTCGTTTTACGAGTTATCTTCACACAGAACGAACCACTAGAGAAAGGTTACATTGGATTAGCAGAAATGCGCCTACAGTGGAATATTTTATAAATGCACCGAACATGATCTTAGGCTCTTGGTAGGCCGATCTTAGCCTGCTTCATCGTGTCAGTCTGGGAAGCAGTGCACGGAGCTAGCTGGCTGGCTGGCTGGTCGGCCGGCCGGCCGGCTTGCCTGCCAAATGTTCGCAGAAACCGTGGCCGATCCTTCTCTATCGACAACTTTTATGCGACATGATCTGGGCCCTTACTTGTAGGCAAGTTAAAACAACTGAGCTAGTACAGATACGAAACGAGGAAGGTCTTTATGGTGTTGAAGACGTCCGCGATTGCTATTAAGAACCTGTCACAGTCATGATGCAGGGTCGTCAGGTAGAAGAAGAAGAAAACGTTGGAAAAGAGCTGCACAAAGCAGAATCACTAGGGAGGCACTACGAAAAAGAAAACTAAAGACGAGAGAAAGGTAAAAAAAACTCATAGTGTGCACGTAGATCTGCAGGTCAAAGCAGACACAAACACAGCGGATCAAGTAGAGAAACATAATCGTGGACGTAACAACATAAGCGTAAACAACAATGTCAAGATGGAACTAGAGACTCGAAAGCGTAACGAGTGATGGGCAAGTCTTCGACTGATTCATACAATAATAGATTATTGCTAGTAATGGAAATCAACTCAACGCAATGAACGAGGACGATTCTCTGTGCCCGATTACTAGGAAGAGGAAGGCTCCCGTCCGATCGAAGCTGAAACAGTATGACAAGACAGCTGCATTCTGATCCAATGGAACAACGAAAGTTCTGGCTAAAATTGCAAACACCACTTCATACACATTTGTCAGGAAAACCTGGAGTACACGTAAGTGTATTGTGATATGCCTAATCGTTATTGTTGCACGGAGTTAGGCGAAACTCGACCTAGAACCTTAACGACTAGAAATTCAAATATTCTAAATATATATGTATATGGTATTTAGCAATTGCATTTTTATCAATTATGACAGATGAACGAAGCCCTACAGTGTAACATTACGTACCGAACAAAAAATACTCGATTAATTTATGCCAAATAAATGTTTATGTAGATAAAAGTTCTATCGTTTTATCCACAGCGATGAAACTCAATGAATCCCAATGAAAAGTGAAGTATTTTCCCTTCCGATCAGTCTCATTCTTCCGTAATGGCATAAAGCGACGCCTTTTCGCTCCGCTTCGTCTTGTTTTGACGGCATAAGGGAGACAGCAGCAACCAGCTTCAATTCCAACTACTTTTGCCTTTTTCAGTCACCGACCCAAAAAGCAGAGAACTTCAGCCAACCCCAGCAGCAAACGAGGCTAGAGTCGCCAAGTGGCAGAAGCAAGGAGGCATGAAGACGTCCGCACAAGCAGGGGCTAATCGATGGCTGCGTACTCGCGCGCATTTCTATCATTGTCGTCGTGGTGCAGATGAAAGCACCCGTGGCGCGGGGATGAAAGGCAGCTGGGCCATCTACTGGTATAATGAGCGGGGGACCAGTCTGTGGGGGTTCTTTCAGAGAAAATTTGGCCATAGAGACGTCCCCTACCCTTATGTCTTGGCCCCGCAGCCGCACATACGATCGAAGCAGACTTGAGCCAAAGACAATTGGCACCCCGCAGTGTGATTATGGTCGGCGACGTCGGAGGCACGATTTCAGATCTTTTGATGATGACTACGACGGCAAGTTGGAAAGTAAGGCTTCAAAGTCAGCCTCTTTTACGCATTCATTCGCCCCGGGCAAAGGTCACCGGAAAAGTATGCGCTTTTAAACATTGTTCGCCCTTATTACTTTCCGTACAGGCGTACGTATGGCTCAATGCACAAGCAATCGCTTGTGTAGTCTAATAATGGCATTGCATATAGACCATATGTATGTATGTATATTCTGCAATGTTTGTATATTCTACTCCAGCTTAAGTTCAGTAGATTATTTCATGTTTGACGGTGACCTTGATCTTCTGTGACTTTGACATTAAATGTGGTATTGACGGCACCATATCAACCATCACATTATTTATTATGTTACTTTTAGCTTGTTACTAGCCGTCCGTAGTTGGATGCTTGAAACATTGTCAGCAAAAGGAGACATAGCAATTTTTTGCCAGACCACTTCAATAGCACTATTCAATTACGTGTTTTAATTTGGCTAACTTAGTAACACTGCAATGTAACGTAAATTCAGTGGATAGTTAAAAATCAGAAAAAGGGACTGATTACATAAACAGTAGTGAATGGTTCTCAACGTTACGATCAGCTTAAATGAAGTTGAATTCTACAAGGATTATTTTTTACTTTTCCACAAAAACGGCCTTTATCAGCAATCCTAACCGTCCCATAAGCCTTCTCTAAATAGCAACAACAACAACAACAACAACAACAACAGCAGTAACATAAATTTAAGTTGCTGCGAAAAATTATAATTATATGATGAATTGCACGATTGGTTAAGGATATGGGAATCATGCTCTGTCTGAATCTTGGTTTTTAAAGATAGCTACGAAGTTATTTTTAAGCTTCAAGTCTCGTGAGAAGTTGAGCATCAGGTAGGCTATATAATTCCTTTTATACGCTAGATATTGATTTCCAGCATCTACAGCAAACAGATATGCTTTTAATGCTCTCTCTTTCTTCTACCAAAAGGTTTTTTTCTATTAAAGCAAGGGAGGCTGTTTAACACTGTGTCTATCTGGTAACCAATTGTCATATAAAATCGCTCAGAAAAGCAGATAGGATTAAGGACGAACAGGTGTCTAGGCTTATCGCGTTGTCATTTTGCTTCAAAGAGTACAGATGGCTTTTCTTTGGTAAACTGGCTTGAGATGCTTACGTTACCTATCGGGCCATTACAGGTATACATGCGTACGACATATTCCGCACAGCACTAGTTTCATCGTTGCCGCTATTTTAGCGGAATGGGCTTATGATGGCGCACAGGCACATTTTACAGTCAGAAGAAAATATCGCTAGATTAGTTTAATATCACTGCCTTTGTGAAGCGCCATCTGCGAAATGAATGATCTTTCTTAAGTATAAATAATATGATTTACTACTGATATCTGCACTCTTTGCTAGCTGCACCTCCGCTCTGTAGTTCATTCATTTTTTTGTCTCCCGATATTGGCGAACGCATGTGGAAATCGATCCCGAATCTTAAAAGGGCCGGAGAAAGCTGCTCGTCCATGAGCGGTTACTCTGCATAGGTTAGAGTTAGCAAGCGCAAGTATACATAGTAGCTAAGGTATGGGTATATGTATATTGTGAGACTCGGTAGAGGTAAGTTGCGAACTATTGTTCAAATAACTTCGTTTGCCCCGTACACCTATACCTTATACTAGCAGCTAAACGGACACGTAAAGAGGTGTCCTTTACCATCGTCTCATTCACGATATTCCATGCATTTCTTCTTTCGACTCTTTTTTTTCTCTCTCAATGCTTGAGTGAGTGTGCCTGCGTGATTTCTTCATGTCCCTGCCGTCTTCCTTCGTTTTTGGCAATCGTTTTTTATTTATATTTGTATAAAGGTCTGGTTCGCGTCCTCCCACCTCTTGTTGCTCTTATAGCTTTCTCCCTTTTGAGTGGGCTTATCGATTATTTGCACAAGCTTTGAAGGGTGGCTACTACCGCCATCTGGACGAACTTTCGGGTCTGTGGGTAGTAGTGGTACCAGTAGGAAGCATGATCGTGTAGCATACGCCCAATCTTTAATTTACATAGATTCTACATAATATTCACCTTACCATATTTTTAATCAATCGTAATAGCGATGCCAAACGCCACACGGCTATTATATATACTGTATCAAGTTTGACAGTGGAAAATTTTAAATGGAAACTGGGCGAACCAATACCTTTTTATTGTATAAATGTTTGCCTGTATAAAAATACAGGCTTCCATGAAATTGCAAAAAGCAAATATATAGAACGGCAAAGGTTATGTAGTCATATATACATCTAAAGATGTCAGAGAACCCTGCATTGGAAACCGTTGCATAAACGTGGGATATGACTCGTAGAGATAGTACGATGGATCTAGTTTTCTTTACGCTAAAAGCGGTATTGTTTTTCGCGCATCATAGGTCCATTTAAACGCATCTCTGTACGTTATAAACGTATTAAACGTAAATACAAAGGTGCCTCGGAGAAAACCCTTTTAGCTCGGCGCGTTTCCTTTCCATCAATCAATCAATCAACTACCTATGTTAAAACTGAAATTCGCTGCGGGAAAACGTTCCAATATTTGAGCCAGTATACTCAAATCAAAGTGCATATTATGATACCATACCATAGAGCGAGTGTATGAAAAATATAGCTTAGACCGAATACATATCGACTATAGTTTGTAGAGATAACTTTAAGGTAATAGAGCTTTCTCATAAGGCTGAGCAACGCTGAGCTGCCTCGCGCCTGATGGACGATGAAGTTGCGTTCGATACCGTCCATGCGATCGTGTAGATGTGATGAAGGAGAAGAGGTCGAAGACGTGTTGGCCGAGTTGGCTTTTCCCAGCCGTCGAAACGCTTCAAGAAACGTTTCCGAAAGCTCGCTATTTTTAGGAGCCGCAACAGCTTTTCGTTGGATAGCGTAGTCATGGTACTGATAGTGGCTGCGAAACCTTTCAAAAATTCGAATTCACTCTCCGTTCGGTTCTGAGGAAGATTTCAGATCAAGACTGGCCTTTAAAATAAGCACCTAGCATTCGGACATTTGAAGCCAATCTTACCGGTTTAGGTTCCTAAGAAAATAGTTGTGATTCTCCTCCACTTTCAGTTTTGAGCGATTTTTTTTTCGTTACAACGTGTTGTCAGTGAAGCTGGGATCGTTGTTTTTTGTTACATATAAGCCAACGTGATCATGGAATTCATCTGGGACTCTTCCGGGTAGGCTGTTCCTTCTTCTGTTTGCATCGTAATATTCTTATTCTGTCTGGGGGAGTCCCCGACTAAACGGATTCAACATCTGCGGATTCACTAAAATGAACCGATGAACGCAACCTCAGCTTGCCTTTTTTAAAGGCACCCCCGTTTTCCATCACACGGTTTTTTACCGAATTAAGGTTAGTCACTATTATATTCGACATTTACCAAGATTTTATCGACTCAAAAAAACCGCACCTCAGTAGGTCAGTGTGAAGCAGGCTATGTCGAATATTGCACCCATACAAATGTGACAGACCTGCTTATTTCAGGTTAACGAAAAATACTCTATATTTAAATTTACTATTATAGAAACTTTTCGTTCTCGACCTTTCTCGTACGCGCAATCCATTATAATGAGATTAATAATGTGCAAGTTTTTTGCATGGATTTACAGCACATAACTCAATCATTATCTAATATAAATTATTAAAGGGAAAGACGTCATTGCTGACTCCCACCCAGATACTGGTGCATTATCAACATGGCATACGTCTTAAACTAAAACGCACAATGTATTTATTACTTAATGTGGGCCTAGCAAAACACTTCGATATATAAAATATGGGTTTACTAAATAACTTCCTCCTCATCTGTTGCAGAAATGTGTGCTGCAGATGATCACTTGGTTGCCCATCGGACTATTGCCGACACTGGCTATATCGGCCTACTTTAAGGACGTACATAACTCCCCATTCGAGATGACCGCTTGAGTCGAAAGCAATTCTAATTACCATTAGATAATCATTAGTAGATCATTAGTAGAAGTAGTCTAATGTCAGCTCATCAGAAGATTTGCCTGTAGGCCTGTAGACGATTCGTCTGCAGATACGTGAACACGTCAATCTTTTGCTTTGTTGACGAAGGGTTTTGCAATCGCATAAACAGGATTTTAATGACCAATCTTTGACGGTCGTTGTTTTGCGTATTCGACCTAATCTTTGAGATCTTTGGATGTATGGTAATGACAAGTGGTTGAGTCTGAAGTTGTGTTAGATACACACGGATAAAAGCTGAAATTCAATAGAAAAGGTATCAAACTCATGATATCAGGTCGAATTGAATGGAGTTTCGGAAGAGTCCAATACGTCTGCAGGTGGTTAGGGAGCCATTGAGTTTAAGGACTGGGTTGCATTGCATGGTTATTCGAGCCACGATTGGGTAAGTATTCCTCGACTTTGTCAAGCAACAGCTTCGTAGGTAATAGCCTTCTTTTTATACTCTCATCTTACTTAGTCCGTATAGGGATAATACGTATATAAAACCGTTGTCCTTTAAAACCTTAACTAGTGTTGCTAAACTCGATGTAGTAATCCAATTATAAAACCCGGTACATATTCAGTCAAGTGAACTCTAATGAACCTAATTAAATAGTTTCAACCTTCAAGGCCGATTGTGTAGCATCAGAGCGAAACTAAACCGGTATTATTCCACATTAGACTGCTTCCCTATGTACAGATAAAGAGGCTATAGGCAGATAGCTTAAAACTGATGTTGACAAACGACGCAACACGTAAAACTGCTGCATTGTATTTCCGTAGGTAAATGATCAACACGAAAACAGGAACAAATATCAATAAGAGACACAAGACTAAGAGACACTGATTAGCGGACTCGTTCGCCAAGACAAATGTATATAACGTAGAATAGTTCAAGTGTTTCGTGCTTCCCAACACTGCATTTCTCAACGTTGTTAGGAAACAAACAGAAGACCACCCGCTGTCGTCGCGCAGAGTCGGCAAAAAGTAATGGAAGATGGTATACTACGAAGCGGGAGCACTGTGTTAATAGTTGCGAACCTCCAAATTATAAGTTAGTTTTGCATATTCTCCAGAATATATCAAAAGACGATGGACTCGCTTTATTCATAGCTACGTTTCGCTGCCAACTCGAGGAGGCTGGGTTCAAGGGCCGGAGACCTGCCAAGGAACCTCAGATGAATGTTCAAATAAAGCGAGCCCGCCCCCATTGAGAAAGCCAAGTCTTTGGAGCGTTGAGAGCTAGGATCTTTTTTTAAAAACGAACTTTAGCTTTCAAATTTTCGAAAAAAATCCTCACTGCCTTATTGAAACGTGTTGGTAAACAATTTTTCCAAAACTGCGTAGTGCCCAAACCTTGACAACTATTAAAAGTTACTAGGAGATCTATGACTTCCGGCAGGGGCATTGGCATGGTACACTTTAAAAAGGGAATACTAGAGCAACAGGAATATGCTGAAGTTATCGAATGCAAGATGCTTCCTAAGGCACGGGAATAGTTCTCTAACGGTGATTAGGGCACTTCACAGAGCTCGGAGTAGCTCTAGACTACTCGCTGCTAATGACGTTCACATGCTTCTGTTACCCACTTATTCTATAGAGAATATCTGGAAGAAATCGTAAACGTCTGGAATATCACAAATTCGATAAGAACAGAATATAAAAAATGTTCGAGATCTTCATAAAAAATCATCAACGTGCTGCTGTAGGATATATTCATAGTTGAGATGGCGAACAACGGCATCAGAAGCATGCCCCAAAGGGCGGCGGGGGCGGTTATTACTGGCGATATTATGGCGGGTCAATTAATAGGTAATGCTGCAAAATATTGGTGCTTGCAAATATATAACGCCGTTTTTAGCAATTTCAAAATGTTCGCCTACTTCTTTTAAAAAGCAAACCTTTGCCCTAATGCTGCGCAATATGCCCCGAAAGTGAAATTATTTGATTGAGTATCGAATATATATATATATATATACATGTACCGCACAAAGCTTCAAGTAAGTTATAGCTCGAATTCTACCAGCAATTATACCACGTAGCGACTACAACTGGCCGCAAATCCTATTATCCTTGTTCTATAAATCTATTACGTTGTCTCAGTAATCTTAGGACTTCCTTAACACTATTAGATTAGATCTCAAGTTAGCATATACCCTTACTGGTTACCCCGCTGCAGTAATCTTGTTTTATTGTTGGAACGGTCCAATAACCTCATTATTTTTTAGAGGTAGCCTATTGGTTTACCAGTACCCCCCCCCCCCCCCCGGTGTCTATGATTCATTATTACGCCACATCAAATGCGCTACTCGAGGCAAGAATGAATAACAACATCAAAGTTTATAATACAAAATCAAACAAGTTTTGTTCTTTCTATAGAAAATCCCATTTCCGGCATTGTAGGCCATTCCAGTCTGTGATTGGGCTTTTATCTAATCCAAGGCCTAGCTCAAATTCAACTCTACCGGGTTGTCATAGTTCTGTTGCTACACCCGTTCCGTTGGCCGATCTTTCCATAACGCTGATATACTATTGCACTTAGTTCGCCTCCTCGTTGAAATGAATCCGTTTTCCATGTTTTATATCGCATACGTTGCAAATTATAATTAATGTTCTTAAAAAAAAAACACCATTCTATTCCTTAATCCTATCTCTTAATTTTCTAATAAATCCTATATTTCTATATATAAAAATAAAGGTTCTCAAAAACATTATAACTATCCCCAGCAAAAGTTCTTAACTGGTTCCGAAGATCAACTACACATATATTTAACATACGTGTATCTGGGCGAGCCATCTAAAAACTGCGGCAGAGATGTGGCTAATCTTCTGCTTTCAAAGAATATCTATCTATTTTACAATTTCATCATCGTCGTCGTTATGCAACGTTCCTATTATAGACATATGTTATGATTAGGTTTTTCGTACAAAAAACAAGTCCTCACTTCGCGGGAACGAAAGGGACCGTTCCATAAAAAAGAGGATTCGTGAAAGCCACGTAGGGGAACTACTGGAGTTATGGAGGTACAACAAACTACAGTAAAGGTTGAAGCTTTGCCCTCCTTCAGCAGCTAACTCCCCGTCGTTTCCAGTGTATTTTTATCATGTTAGCCAAGAGGTCCGCATGATTACTGCTTTAACTTCTCCCAACAAATCGATTCTTAATATGAATTCGCACGCCATTTGCACCATCTTAATATAGCAGGGCATTTACTATAAAAAATTATATAAGCCATTTACTCATACGAGTTAGATTAATACTTTCAAGGCTAGCAATTATAAATTGCCGTATGTGATAATTGTCCTGTTTAAATTGCTGTAACAAGAAAATTACATAACGAAGTGCGACCCTGACTGTGTTCCGTATGCGAACTTCACTTAACCACTTCAAACCATTGACTACCATGTTTAGAGATCGATCAAAGGCTACGACAAATCCCAACTTCAGCAGCTTTTAAAGTTAATTCTTACAAAATCTAATTAGTAGTCGTCCTGGTTATTGTCCTCTCTTTTAGTCGTGCTTTGATTATCTAATTTATAGAATAATTGACCCGAGAGCCTCGTGCGGTTCCACGGCGAACAAGTACGTAGCACAGAATATATGGCATTTGATGTAATTTTCCTATCTGTTACTTTCGGCAGGTCGTTGTGGCAATGAAACATTTGTAAAGGAGCACGGACCAAAATCAGACTTTAATTCTCAGCCATGATTGCTCGGAAGACTGATTTTCGTCCGTTCATTCGTTGTCCATGTTTCTTAGTTCCTTATAAGCTCGACTCTGTGTTATGCTTTGGTCGCCGCCAATAGCCAGTCAGAGTCACAGAGGGGGAAAGGTGATTTCAGGTGCGTTCTCAGGTAGGCCATGGTGGGCAAGCTATTCTCGTTTCGTCACGTTTCGTCTTGTGTACAGTGGCGACGGCACGAGTCAAAAAAGAGGCCTGTGTGCTCGGATAGACATAATGGACAAGTCGCAAAGACCCAAGGCCGAAACTATTTTAGGTACCAATGTCTTTTTTTGTTTAATTTATCATTATTGCAGTGATTTGGATTCTATTACTTTTGCCTCTTTAGAACAGTTTGAGCTAGAGTGATAAAACCTATTTTGTGACAACAATTGCGCTTTAGTCATAGTCGCACGAATGGCGACGGAACACGTGGATGCAAAACGACGCTGTAAATTTCTGTAATTTTATACTTTTACTCAACGTATCGCTGCTATATGCTGCTGTTAGGAAGTTGAAGCAAGTTATCTAGGACTTTGCCGAGGCCTTCCAAAATAAAGTTTAAACTAAACCAAATAAAAGTCCTTCTAGCCCATTTCTGCTGTTTTCGATATTCCACCAAATAGCAGCAGGCATTATAATGGGGATAAGAATCATTAAGAACGTTTTTTTTTTATTTAGTAAGTCTTCGCTGCCGTTAACTATCTACTCTCTAATCGTTCCGAATTTTTGAAAAGGTGTTATAAATCGAGAAGTTTACTCGAGGTTAAAGCATACATTTACATAGATGTTATAGTTGCCAATGGATATTCGAAAGGTATCTTGAATTAAGTTAAATGGAACTTCTCACGAGAAACGATCCGTCTGTTTTTATTCCAATAATTCTACGGTTGGCTAGTAGAATTTTCGGGGCAAGGGCAGCTAAATTCAATACAGCGTTTTATGTAAAACTAGCTTGGTTTATGGGTATATA